>NC_092344.1:14026121-14350546 GCF_963676685.1 Mytilus edulis
CAAAACACGTCCATTTTATTCTTTGTCCAGGAAATATAGACTTTCAAAAGTGATACATTTTTAGTTCAATATGTCAAGTTGAAAGTTTGAATGCCAAATGTACTTTATAGATAGAACTGTATAAGCAAATCTGTCTTACATAACCTTTTCTTTAAAGAAAAGATTTTTTGTCACAATTTAGAAAAAAAGTTTCCTATGGAAATGAAAAATAAATATGTATGAATAGTTTATTAGAAGTGCCAGTAGATCGATCTTACTGTGACAGTAACTTGTTTTCATCAACATCTGAGTGAACGCAACAACTAAGAAAACTTTTAAAGTCATAAATTTTTGATCTTTTGGTATCAGTGCTAGTTAAATCTCTTGTCTTGGTTAAGCAATTGCAATATAATGTAAAATACGACCAAGTGGTTTAACGGCGCGCGTACAAATGCTTTATCTTAAATTATCAACGGAAAAAGAATATCTGTCAGAACAGCCTAACGGTGAAAAATTCTTAATCTGCTATGTCACCAATCTAAATAGTTACTGTAATAATGTACACAACTCATTGGCAATATCGTGTATCGTGTTTCTTGTGGTTAGTACTTCGCTTAAGGGTTAGTAATGAAAGGCGTTGTGTTCATGTCAAATTGTATTCAAGTTATTTACAAGGCAACGTTACGTAAACAATAGGAAACGTAAAACAATAGGTAACGTTAGTGACGTTAGTTACTTAGTAAATGTAAAGCGGCTAATACTTGACACTGGGGGCGCCGAAAAGTGAAAATAGTCTAAAATTATGAAAAAGATATTAGCATACAAAGTTTAAAATGATAATTAATCATTTAAAGTTCATGTAATAAAATAGAAACTGTTGAACTTGTCTATTAACTATGATCATTATCAAAATTATGGCGCACTTGATAAGTATATTGTCATGAAAATATTAAGTCCATGTTTGAATCTTTAGCTTGGCGTCAGTTTTACTCGATGCACTGTTTCCGTGAATTTTCATCATTTCTGGTTCCCTGCTAAATGTGTGTATCCTACCATTATTCTTCATTGTATTGCTGTTTGATTGATACATCTCACAAAAGTCTTTGTTAATTTCAGTTGAATTGAATTATACTTCTCCAATTGATTCGATTTTCCCAAAACGTTTCAAGTCGACTTTTTCTGTTTTGTGTTGTAACATGAAAGATGAGGATGTGGGTCCAGCTGATGCTTTCATTGGTCCAGAAAGTAGGTATCCGAGTTTTGATTCTACTGCGGTCGGGCCTGGTCCACGGATAACTGTGTCTTCTACGATATCCCAATAGTAATCAGAACCTATTTAAAAAAATGATCCTGAATTTATCCGCGTCGCTTACAGGGTGCGCTAATCTAAGTCCACCGAGGTAAGGCAAATTAGCAGCATTATATGTCGTGCGATTGTGTAACGGTGCTGCGATAGTAGGGACAATCAATACTTCCATTGGTATTTTCTTCCCATTCTGAGTTTATAAATCTATTACGGCAATGTCCAAATTGCGTATATTTCTGTTTTTATCTCCAAATGCTGCTAGACTAACTGTCGAGGTTCCATTCGGTTTTAATTGCAATTCAGCGGCTAATTCCTCGCTAATAAACGACTTCTGAGATCCTTCATCTAAAAGAATATTAGCGGTAGCTGACCTGTCATCTACCCAAACTGGTGAAATGGCTGTCTTTAATAAAACGTCTGTCCTTCGTTTAATGTTCGATGTCGACGTGTAACATGTTAATGCATCATTTTCGCTCTCTACTGTACTTACTATGGTATTTTGCGGTAAAGGTTTTGCTGTACTTACGCTTTCTATTTCTTGATTCTTATTACTGTAACAAAGACTAGTGTGGTGCTTGTTACCCCCATTTTCTACATCTAAAACGCAAGCGGCATTCTTAAACTTTATGACTTCCAAAGCAACCGTAACATACCTTTTTCTATTCAATGATAGCTAAGCGGCTCTCTCTGTCTACAACACTGATACATTCGACGGACGAATGCGATTGTTTGCAATAAAAACAGGTTTTGGGTTTGAACTGATTTATTACATATTGAGTTCTGGCAGTGATTTTGTGTTCAACTGCTGTGTGAAATGACTCTGTGGGTGTGAAACTGTCTAATTTATCTGAAGTACCAGTTTCCTGTTCGTACATCTCTTTGCCGATTGCTTCTCCTCTAAGGGACCTTATATCCCAATTCCGTTTTCCGTGTTCTCTGGTCATGAGTTTTTTTCATTTCGTCGGGCAACTTACCAAAGATGATTGGTACTAAAAGTGATCCGAATGTGTCTTGCGATTGTCTTATGCTGTGCGGTGTAAGTGACGGATGCGTAAGTTCAAGTAGATTCTGCATGTACGCGTTTATAATGGTTTGTGTCTGTCCATACCGCTCCTTTAAAAATACGATTGCGTGTTCATAGTTGGCGTTTGATAGAGATAAACCGGATATGCATTATGCGGCTTCACTGTGTATCTGTAATCTGAGATTTGAGATAGCTGAACTTTTGTATATTTGTCAAAGAGGGATTGTGATAAATGGTTGTCTCAAACGATTCCCAAAATATCTGCCAGGTTAAATCTCCCGTTAAGTTCGGTAAATCAAGCTTAGGTGGTTTGTGATAGAAGTTTGTTGCTGTTGTTAGGTTTGCATTCGTATAAACGGAGTAATTATCTACGGAAAATACATTTTCTGAATGGTTTGAATTATGATTTGCAATACTTGTTGACGGAAAATTTGATGAATCAAGTGTATTGGCTATTGGAACATAAGTTGTTTCACTCACCGTTTGCTGAAATGGGGTTGTTTTGTTTTCAAAAACTATGTCCTTGAATCGGCGAATGGCGACTTCCATATTCATTGCATAGTCGGCCGCGTCAAGAATTTTTTGTTCCATGTCTATTAATTCGGTTCCATCTGAGATCTGTGAGTCTAAAGATTCAAGCAGGTTCCTCTTCTTTGTAAGGTTGTCTGCGGCAGTCGAAAGTTCTTCATGTCCAATATCATCTTGCGAAATTTTTTCCTTTGTTTTATTGATTAATCTTGTAACTGCACTACGGTGACATGGGTCACGGCACCAATATCGTGTATCGTGTTTCTTGTGGTTAGTACTTCGCTTAAGGTTAAGTAATGATAGGCGTTGTGTTCATATCAAATTGTATTCAAGTTATGTACAAGGCAACGTTACGTAAACAATAGGCAACGTAAAACAATAGGTAACGTTAGTGACGTTAGTTACTTAGTAAATGTACAGCGGATAATATTTGACAGGCAAGATGTTATCATATTCTTCGAGTCTTTCAATTTAAAAATCTAAAAGACCTTTATTTATGGTAATCTTATTAGTCAAATCAATGCAGAATTTGTGTGTAAAAGTATTTGTATTAAACGAAATTGCAAAATTTAAATGTTTTTGTTTAATTTAAAAAAAAAAGAAGAGACGTTTATCAAAGTAAAATAACAAATATACCGATTTAAAACGCAATGTCACTTATCCAATGACAATACATAGTTTAACATTTGTTTTATTTAACGATGTCATATGAAAAAATACTCACGAAGTAATTAAAAGTCAGCCACACATCTCTCAAAATTGTTTAAAAAAAAAGATGTGGTGCTATCGGCAGGCGTTTACTTTTAGATGATCTGTTTAGAAATCGGCCGTTTTAGCGTTAGGACCTTTAAGTACACACTTTTGGCTGTTGTATTTTTTTTTAAAGATATAAAGACTGTTTGAATCTGACTCTTGCGTTGAGTAAAATCAAGGGAAATCGGTCCTATTTCTCTTGTTAAATTCTAACTAATTTCAATCATCATAAATCAATACAAACCTTGAAAGGGGCACTAGCTGTCGAATTCATGTTCACCGATTTAACTCACATTTCATATTCGATTCATAACAATGTAAAACATTTATCTAAATTATAAAAAGTCTGAAATAAACAATTTACAGGGCATGGACTCGATAAGATGTAGCTTTGTTACGAGTATTTTAGTGTAGACACCATCTTATTAACTATCAAGTTTGATCGTCGAAGACCTCCAATGGTTACATTAGCGATAAAAACAGAAATATACTATTAGATACACATAAATTATGAGTTGTTTAGGAGGAGAAACATAATACAATGGGTAGTATAATTTTGCAGATAAGTCAAATTTCGTGTCAAAATAAACTACAAAATATCTATTAATCATCGTTTTAAACAGTATACGAATATTTTTTGTGTGGATCGAAGCAGTCAATCAAATGATTTACATTTGTTTCACTTTCAATGTTGACATTCTTATCCTTTGAATAAAAGAACACGCACAATTCATGTGTTATCTGTCGTAGGGGTTAAATTTAAGTTCACATAAATACGGATTCAATGAGGTCGATTAATTCACTTGCGAGTGCCTATTCATCATCAATGTGGCTTAGCGTATTCTGACAAAATTCAAACAAACTTACAGCTAAAAGCGAATTGATATTTCACTATTTCACTTTCATCAATGATTCTTTGATCCCCCCAAAAATATCATATTTTACATTATATCTCGTACATGTAGCTAGTGCCCCTTTAAGGAGTCGACAGCTTTGTTTTGGGCAAACACTTGATATAGTTCAAGTAATAACAAATTCTCTTGATTGTATCTATTTTTAGATTTATTAATATTCGTAACCGAATTAAATTTATCGGTGAACACGGTTTTAAAACTAATTTCAAATTTATCCCAGAAGAGTGCACCTTCTTTCAAATAATTGACTCTAAAACAAAATAAAGAGACTTTGATTAAACGTTCATCATTACCGCCTACGATAAGACAACTGAACAGACAATCTATCAGAGCAATTACAATCATTAAAATCATGATTCCAGCAGTCTTATCACTGATGTATGGAAAAGATATAGTTCTGAACGAATACCTCGGAAATGCAGAATCAGAATGAGAAATTTATCGACATAACTTCAATCGAACTTAAGCACTAAAAAGTACTGTAATTCCATTTTTAGATGAATGAAGCGTTTATATTTTCACCTTCATTTTTGTTTCGCATATATAAAAGATAAATAACAGAACCAAGACGTCAGCATTTCTGTTCCTTAACGTTGTTATCATTAATCTGTATATTTAACAGTTTTCATTTGGTTTACAGTTAATTGTCATTAAATGCATAAAAAGTACCGTGACACATATAAATGAAAGTAAAAAACAATAATTTAGACTAAAAACACTGCAATATAGTAGGTGCACATTGGTTTGATATGGCAAAGATTCTGTAAAAGTTTCATCAAATAATGAGTTGTTTAGGAGGATAAATATATGTTGAAATCATGGTATAGTCAAAAAATATGGTACGATTTGCAATAAAAAAAATTATCATAACGCAAGGTCATGTTTTCTCTGACAGAGAATAGTAGCTTCCTTGTGAGCAACAACCCTCTATCAAGAAAATCATGATAGAAAATGCAAGCACGGGAATATCGTCTCAATTGGGAGATATATAAACCGTATGCAGGTGCTGCTGGACTGTTGCTACTTAGAAATGGAAAGTTCACAATTGGAAAGCTGTAATCATCTCTTTTGTCGTAAAGTTTTGTTTTCAATCGACCCTCATTGTAATTTTTTTTGTTATGTAAGTCAAGATATGAGGCCGACTTAACTGTATCTGTTGTATCCTTTATCTCTAGTTCAATGAGATAGATGAGTTGAACATAGTCACCAAACTTTGAATTATTTAGTGAAAGAACATCATCTATATAGCGGAAAGTAAAGTTAAAGGATATTGCTAACTTCTGATTTTTCTTCCTAAGAAGCTCCTGTATGAAGTCATCTCATAATAATAAAGAAACAAATCGGCAAAAAGAGGAGCACAATTCTTTCCCATTGGAATGCCGATAGTCTGTTAAAAAACAAGTCCTCCGAACCAATCAAATATGTTGTCAATCAAGAAATCAAGCATCTGTATAATGTCAGTTTCAGAGAGTTTTTGGTGTGAATCAGAGTGATCCTTTACAAAGTAGGATTTATCCCTTCCTAAGACAAGATACTTGTATCTTCTTTGGCCATTCTTGTTTATGAAACAAAGCAATACCAACTCTTTCAATTTGTCCTTTAGTATGGAATGTGGAATACTTGTATAAAGTGTAGAAAAGTCAAATGTTTTAATACTGTTTCAAGATGAAAGAGAGTTAGATTGTATTTACTCTAAAAGATCTTTGGAAATTTTAAACAATTCATCGTAAAAATTGTAAATCGTTGGATAAAAATCCAGGACTTCGCATAATCTGTGGATATATTTTCATAGGTCGAATTCACATTATTGCATTTAATATAATATGTAAAAGAATAACAATAATTTTTTTTACAGATTTCTCCTCGGCAATATGATATGAAAGAGGTACGAAAGATACCAGAGGGAGAGTCAAACTCATAGATTAAAACTTAATTGACAACGCCATGGCTAAAAATAAAAAGACAAACAGACAAATAATAGTACAGAAGACACAACATAGAATTATGAATTATGTGACGAAAAAACTCAGATAGAATTACGAATGATATGACGATTTTTGTAAGTACTTGTTGTTATATTCTAACCAAAGGGGAATAAGAGAAAGGGACAAATGTTGCGTTTTGTTTTGATGACCTTTAAGAAAACATGATCTTATCAACTATTATAAAACCTATAAACACTAGGGAGTGAAAACGAGACTGCAATATTTAAAAATGTAAGCACAATTTGAACAGCTTTCATGAAATCTACTGACTTTATTTGATTGTATACATGTATTAATAATGAAATATGATATAAACGTCACCCATATCATTATGTAAGCACGATTTGAACAGCTTTCATGAAATCTACTGACTTTATTTGATTGTATACATGCATTAATGATGAAATATGATATAAACGGTGATTAGAATACATTCGGATGAAAGTGCTAATGTTATGGTGCAAAATGACACGAACAATATATATATATATATATATATAATATGCTCTTTTATTAATGATGGTTTTTACACTACGTGGGTAGCCTTTTATACTGTGGTTCCACTGTGCAATAAATTCGTTGGTAAAATTCACAAATGTGCAAACAAATCAAGTTAAATGTCATTTAGACATCCCTTTAATTTGCATTGTAAGATTAGTCTTATATGGAATGTCATAATTAGTATTTAATAAGGAAAAAAAAGTGATACGTATAATATTCATACGTTGTTTAAAAAATGTATGACAAGATGTATGTTACAACTTTGTATTAAAACAAGCCTTTGTGAAATTAGACAAAATGTGAGACAATTATAAACCATTGACTAGGTTGTATCTATTGAGTTATATTAGATAAGAAGAACAACAAGTACAAGAAAATAACTGTATTTTGATTATTCAGTTTGGAACCAGACGTAACACACTTATTTTATTAGAATGATAATAAAGACCTTTTTCTGACCTAAATATTATGGAGTCAATTCAAATGTTTGATACAATTCCTGGAAAAAAAAGAACCAAACCAATGTTTCTGTACAATAGGACGAATGCAAGATTTCAAACTTCAAGGTGAATTAGTTGAAAATACAATGAAATAAAATTATGAGAGACACAAAATGAAAAATAACACTATTAACATTTGATGCGTCCGAAAAATATAAAGCCAAACATCGGATAGTGGAATGTACAGATATCGAGCCCCGACAAAAGTCATAGACCAAAAACGCACATAACATTACTAGACAATAAATGCAGAAGAAGAAAATGATACACATGCTTTCTCATTTATTGACATATCTAACAACTTATAATACTAAAGCATACTAGTCTTCACAATACTGCATTTTCCATGCTGTGTTTTAAATCTTATAATATATACTCATTTCCTCTTAAAATTGATGTGTTTCCCTAAGTTTTAGTTTGTAACCCCGATTTGTCTGTCAACCGATTTATGACTTTTAAACAGCGGTATTCTATTGTTGCCTTTATTTAACACACCAATGAGTTCTAAGATTTTTTTCTGCATATAGATTTGTATATTACAAAATCACACTTTTCCAAAAATGAAATAAACATAGAGAACTGTTACCTTACGCATAGTGTAACAATTTAGCGAAACTACAGCATATCAAGCATATAAGTAATGACAGCAACTGCAATGTAACCTAAAACGTAGTTATTGTGCATATGCATTACTTATTTCATAAGAACATCTAATGGTATGAGTGGTCAATATAAGACTTAACATACTTTTCACAAAATATCGTATTTAAAATCCTAAGTCTATTAAAAGGGGCAGTATTATGAACAGAAATAAAAACAACGAAAGGACAAACAGCCCTAACAAACACAGAAAACCAAATACTTCTCAGAAAGTGTCCATAAAAAAGTTGAGCCAAAACGTCCGAGTAAAAATAAATGAACCAAAGAAATGACTCTCCATTCCTGAGAAACAATGTAGCGTTTAAACAAAAGATTACTTTCACAGGTGTATTCTAATTGTGGAAACCAAACACTCGTCTTATTTGAGAACGTTTAGAAGTGGTTCGGTTTATCCAATATTTAGTACTAAATATACCAATGGCAAAATTACATTTAAACTTGTTCAATAAAAAGACTGTCCTTGTGTTTTTCATTTTCAACTTACCTCATATTTCATAGTATCAGCTATGAGGATGGCATCTTTATACCAGGATACGTTCACGGCTTGTTGTGAATAACATGAGATCAACACGACTGAAGATTCTTCTACCACTGTATCCATAGGCGGAACTTCTACAGCTAAAATACAAATATTGTACAATGCGGTATGAATGACTACATAATAATATATATTATAAGGAAAAGCGTTTAATCATTTAATAAAACCAAGGTTTAATCCCCCATTTTCTACTTAAGAAAATGTCTGTATCAAGTCAGGAATATGACAGTTGTTGTTCATTCGTTTTATTTGTTGAAGCTTTGAATCTTGCCATTTGATTAGGGACTTTCCGTATGAGAATTTTCCTCAGAGTTTAGTATTTTTGTGATTTTACTTTTTTCATAATTAGTTTGAAGTTTGTTTGTTTTACCTGATTTAAAAAGAATGCCACGATAAGTCAAAATACCTGCTTTTACCACCTATAAGAAACAAATTTGAAATTATTGATCTGTTTTCTTCCAAGAACTTAAATTAGATCTCAATGATGAACAATAGAAAGGTCGGATACAATCAACACTAACTTATACATCAGAAGAGCCTTTGACAAAAATAATTATGAAAAAATTACAAATCTTTGATCCCTATGTTCTGTTTTTCGCCATATCGAAGGTATTTATTTGGCCCAGTAGTTTGGCCCAGTAGTTTAAGAGGAGAAGATTTTTGAAAATAAGAAAACCTGATCAACAAATTGTGTAAAATTGTCGTTAAAGGGCAATAACTCCTAAAGAGCTTAATTGACAATTTTGGTCACATACACGTTTTTGTAGATCTTACTTTGCTGAACATTATTGCTGTGAACAGATGATATCTATCTATTATAATATTTAAGATAATAACAAAAAAAATGCAACTTTCCTTGAAACTACAAATTTAGTGACAGCAAGAAAACCGTGAGCTGTTCGATTCGTCTGAAAGTTTCAGGGCTGGTAGATATTGACCAATTGAACATTTTGCTGCATGTCAGATTGCTCAAAAAGCTTTTGTTTTTGAAATATAAGCCTAAAACTTCATTTGACCCTGATGTTCTATTTTTTGCCATGGTGGCCATGTTTGTCGATGAATCAAAACTTCAGATACACATTACAAACAAGATACACTAAGGAATATTTAGTCAAAGTTTTTAGGTATTTGGCCTAGTAGTTTCAAAGGAGAAGACTTTTTAAAATAATTTACGACGGCAGACGACGACAGACGAAGGACAGCGACGGACACCAAGTGATGGCATAAGCTCACAAAGCGTACTTTGGGCAAGGTATAAATCATCAGTAACACGCTGTTTGAAATCAGTTATAAAACATCTACATTTATAACATTTTGTGTCAACCAGACTTGAATTAAGCCATAATTACATAATAAATCTCTCATATGAGTTTAATAAGACTAACGCTCCGTGTTGATGACCGTACTTTGACCCGAAGGGTTTATTTTTACAAATTGTGACTTGGGTGGAGAGTTGTCGTATTGGAACTCATACCACATCTTCTTATGTCTACTTACAATATATTAACTGTTAATGAAAAAATTTAAAAAGGTGTTCCACCCATGGCTTTAAAATGCGTTTAATACAAAACTACATTTGATGTTAGTGTTATTATTCATTGCTATGTGGAAAAACAGTTACTGAGGTGGTCAATAACTTTAATGCAAGCTTATTTAATATCTTTGATATGACACAAATATATGCAGGCGTGTAAAGCTGTCAGTAGTTTTCAATCAGCTTTTCTGTTTTACGTGCGGTAATGTAGGAGCCATTGTTTGATGAAATTTGTTCAGGCTTTAAATGAATGTTAACCTCATTATCGTGAATTCATTTCAACGTGTTACCGCTGACATAAACGAAAATACGTAAAAATAAATTATGGAATGAAAAATTTGCTAATATAGAAATATTCTGCAATTCTTTCAAAATTGAATGACACAATCTTAGACTTTAAATACAGACATGATAGTTGTGATGGTACATTGATGTCATAAACATGTGAAGCTTAACGTTAAAGCATACATTGGCAATTTCACATAATGATTATGTGTGGTAAAATGAGATTAGAGTAATGAAATTACGTAAGAAATATGATTGACTTAATTCAAAATCTCTGTTGAAATATTGCAGTCTAATATCTCAAATTAAACCTACAGTACGATATTTGTCTTTCCAGTTACCTCTTCTAGTTAAAGTTTTAAAATGTTTTAGATAGTAACTGTCCGTTAAGTACTCAAGTTGTTTTCAATATCACAGCAAGTGACATTTAACCTGTAAATTCACCCAGTCTTTCTTCTTTTTGAGTGAATAAATTTGAGCCCGTCAGTTTTTGTTTGTTTTTCGGATTTGTCTTATCATTCTGTCAAGAGGTTTGGACATCGGTGAATTACGGTTGCCGTATTAAGCTTTTCAAAAGATCATCAAAGACATAAAGCATATACATGTACAAAAGACTCATTATTGACGCTTGAATAAAAAAAGTTGAAAGGCAATTCAAGTCCGAAGTGTATGCAACGATATTTTTGAAATAGTGCTCTCGAAGTGTTGTAACAAACCGTTATTATATGTACGTCATACTGTCCTGAAAACTTTACCTAAATATTATTTGAATAAACGCAAAGTTTGAAATTAAAAAGGATCACTTATAGTGCGAATGAAATAATTACTAATAAATAATGTTACTGCAATAATTACTTACATATATCGCACGGTTCTGCAAGGGATAGTCTAAATTCATGTTCTAAAAAGTCCGATGATGTACTGGCTAGACATTTATATAGTCCTTCTAAAGTTCTACTGAATTCAGAAATATCTAGAACTCCTCCAGGGAGTACAGTAACCCTGTTTTTCTCAGTTTGTAGCATTAGATCTTCATAAAACCTACAAAAAATAACAGTTTACAATTGTATTAGATACTTTTCTACGGTTTTCGCATCAACTAGTTATTATTAGGAATAAAAAATAACTATTTTTATACATGTTAGGATTTCAAACGTTTGGCTCTGAGCGTTCCTGATGGTGGTAAATCTAGAAAAGCGCTTCGGACGCAAGAGATTATTTAACGTGTTGTTTTCAATTTTTTTTCAATTCTGTTACAATCAATTATAGTAAATCAATTTGATTTAGTGATTTTCTTCAGAATATGCGTGTACCAAGTCAGGAATATATGGCTCTGCTCACCGTATGGCCCTGCTCAGACAGTGAGCTAAATCCATACAATAAGGTACGTTTTAAAATTGTTTTGTATATGCCGACCAATAAACATTATATATCTATATATTCTAATAGTATTCAATTAGAATATAACTCGCACAATGGATAGCGTATGGACTTAATAACTAAAGCTGATTCACAAACCATGACTATTTTGGGGAAAAACTTAAAATTCGTCGATATAATGTTTTGTTTACCTACTGGTTGCGAGACATGATCTCTATCGCGAAAAGGTGAAAATGGAGACCTATCATGTTCATCATATTTTCTATGTTAAACTCCAGAATAAAGTAATAATTGGTTCAAATAAGCTAATCACATATCTCGATAGGGACTCCCCTTCTATATGAACTCCCAGCACATTAAAATACCAAATTTCAAAACAATTTGCTATTGCCTAAAACAGAGAAGCGAAAGAATCAAACTCAAAAGTCGATAAAGACTGACAATGACATGCCAAGAAACGAAACGAAAATAGATCAATATATAAACAACATTATATTCTAATTCGTCAGCTCAAACGCATATAAAGTATTTATAAAATAAAAACAAACACTTGTTACATAGGAATAGCTCGCCAGCATGTGCAGCTTACTGTTAAATTTTATTAAATCAAAATATTGAGTCCCGATGTCATGATATCGGTCACACCGCTGCGTAGTACACGACAGCCTACAAAATAGAAAAACAAAATCAGAAATCATATATACATATAAATCTTAATAATCGAACAAACAATGTCCTACTGATAGAATAAATATCTTTCTATCTATGCGCGAAAACATTTCAAATGTACAAGCATCTTAATCCGGGAGGGGGGGTGGGGGGTCTTTACCTAAACTAAGCTGCCTTACTGAACGGTATACGAGCTTCGAATGACCATATATCTTAAATTACTTAAACAAGACAACTATTCGCGCTTTAAAAATCCCGTGCTATTTACATAACAAATATCATACTCAATATATTTACGCAATGCGACAAATATTGACCAATCCGAAATATCATATATTTAAAACACAAACCTGTTTATCTAACATAAACACCAATAGATGACCACTATGCGGACACACAATCACGTGTGATTGTTTACATAATAGAAAACACGTGTATGCTCAACTTTAATAAATACATTTATATTCTAATTCGTCACCTCAAACGCATATAAAGTATTTATAAAATAAAAACAAACACTTGTTACATAGGAATAGCTCGCCAGCATGTGCAGCTATTTTCGACTAAACAAAGAAAGGCGCAATTGTGTGCTTTTTAAATTCCTAAATTTTTAGTTACTGTTAGACGTTCACTGATGTTCTCTTTGACATATCCGTCCTTAGCCCGGTCTGATTTCCAGCGACCATGTTTTTTGAAGATTCTATCTTCCACGTGCGCATTTGCAGCAGCAGTGGCGCCTCCGGACCTCAAACTATGCAAACCAAAATACTTTTTGTCTAAACCAATAGATGTTAAAGTAGATAACAGAATGTCTCTTGCAGTAGTATAAGAAAGCTTACCATTTCTTAATTTGTAACCATTTACAGATTTACAAAAAGATAAAGGACGAAAAATCAAATCATTACTGTCCGACTTGATGTTTGCTAAATCTAAATATTTCATCAACATTTTAACGGGACATGTAATTTTGTCCGTTTTTGAAATGAGTACATCTCTACCCTCACGGTAAATATCAGTTTTACTACTCTCTATCAGTAAACTTATGTACGAATCATGAAAAACAATATTATTTCTTGTCAGATTTGCTAATTCTGAATACCTCAAAAATCCAGCAAAACTTATAAGGCACATACATGCTATTCTAACATCTTTCAGATTAGATTTATCGTTACCATAAAGCATAACGATTTGATACAAAATTTCTGGTGTTATAGGTTCTTTCTTAACCACAATGTGTCCAACAGATCTCAAAGATCCTTCCTTCACAGAAATAACCAAATCCGATTTACACGGATTTTCAACTCCGGCTAATCTATGAGCCCAACTTATAGCATAAACAGCTTCATTTATACTGCTAGTAGATTTACCAATATTAGTCAAATAAACTAAATACGATGCGACAGAAATAACTGAAGCAGGTAACGTGTTTGAAAAATTAATAGATAAACACCACTTACAAAAAGCGTTGAAAACATATCTATACTGTCGTTGAGTGTTAGCTGCTCTAGATGACAAACAAAAGGAAGGTATCTGGTCTACCAGGAGCTGCATGGCTGGAGATTGAGACTGACGAAAAGAATCAATATCATTCCATCTTCTGGTTTTGAAAACTTCTGAAAAATGTGTTACCCAATAAAGGAAAATTAAACAAGTATTCATATAAATTATTATAATAAAATGCATATGACATTAAACAATCAACCATGCCTACTACAATATCATACTACAACATATGATACTAGGGCCATGTCGCTAAAAATACTTCATCTTTACATTCTCCACTGAGTAATATGTACAACGTAAAATCTCATTCACCATGTCTCTGCAATACCAAAATTGATATCAGGACCATGTGAAATATCACAGACTAGCGTCTAATCTAACTGCGAGAACAGTTGATAAAAATTTTTCAGTTCCAAAGATACACTTCGGACTACTTCCTTTTGAATAGATTCTATTCGTTTCTTTAAATTCTAGCACATCTTTAACATAAGCTTTGTAAGTCAAGTTTTTATTAAAAATATATGACCAGAATGGCGAAGATACCCATCTTGGAACAATTAAAGACCCTTTAGCCTTACAGTAAATCAGATGTTTAATTGTGCGTATAACTGAATAAATAGGGGGGACAAGCCAATTATTTTCTCCATTCCAATTTTGTGTAAACGCATCTACAGCTTCTGCGTTCGGATTCCAGAAAAGTGAGTTAAACATTTTTGTCTTGTTATTCATCACGCTAGCAAACCTGTCAACAGTAAAAGGTCCCCATAAACTTTCTAAAAATTCAAAAAATTCATTTGAAATTTGCCAATCCTCATGATCACTCATTTTGCTAATGTAATCTGCCTTTGAATTCAATGTGCGGGGAATCCATTGTAATTCAATTAATATATTATGCTCTTTACAAATACAAAAAATAGAATAGGCAAGATTTTGTAAATCTTCCTTCATACTTCCAGCTTGTACTATACGTACACAATTTTGGTTATCAGTAAACCATTTTAAACTTTTGCCCATAAATAGAGTACTAAACGACAAAAGGGCCTGTTCGATTGCTCTCATCTCTCTCCAGGTGGAGCTTTTACATCTTTCTAATTCGTTCCACATTTTGTGAAAAATCTTATTTTCCAATTCTACAGTATAAGCCCCACAGGCTACATTACTAGCATCTGAAAAAATTACTATTGAAGAAGGGCTGTACATAGCCAATTTCTTTTTATTCAAAGTAACCACATTGGATTTCCAGAACTTAAGCTCATTCAAAATCTCAGCTGGATAAACTATTTGTAATAATTTATCCCAGCTCAATCTTTGCACGATGCACAAGTAACAATATCTTGTCATCAATCTAGTCAAATTTCCGAGAACTGGTGATAAAGAAATGATCTTACCAGTCACTTGTGCTAATTGCCTAGCAGAGAAAAACAAAAATCTGTCTAAAATTTCATCTATAGACTGTAACAAATCATTTAATCTTCTTTCGGGAATAGAAATGCAGAATCGAGCAGAATCCCAAGTGATTCCTAACCATTCTAACTTTTGGGTAGGTTCAAAAACAGATTTTTCTACATTGACTAAAAAACCAGCCTCTTCTAGTGATTTTTTGACAAAATCGGAATCTTTCCGACATAATTCGTAATCCGAAGCCATTCCAAAACCATCATCTAAATACAAAACAATATCAATCGAATTTTGTCTCCAATATTTGACCATAGATCTCAAACATTTCGTAAATAAGTAAGGGCTAGAAGCTAGACCAAAAACTAAAACTGAAAAACAGTAATACTTGTTATTCCAGGAAAAACCAAGAAACGTTTGTTGCTGAGGACAAATGTCGTAATGATGATAACCAGACTTTAAATCGAACTTAAACAGATAAGAACCTTTTTTGAAAAATTGAATAGCTGTTTTCCAGTCTTCAAATTTAAATCTCTCTTTTTTGACGGATTTATTTAAAATTGAAAGATCCAATATTAACCTCTTTTTTCCGGACTTATTGGTGGCAACTGATAAAGGATTAACAATATAAGGCGTAAAGGGAACTTCATATGCACATCCAGAATCAACTAATTCTAAAACGGCTTTTTCCACAAATTCTGAGTTAGTAACAGCAGATTTATTGTTTTTCATGTGCATACTAGGGGGAGGCACTAAAAAAGGGATTACATAACCGTTTTTAATTGTATCTAAAACAAAATCATTAGCTCCAATCTTAACCCAAAAATCGTAATGTTTTGCAAGCCTGCCTTTAACACCTTTAAAGTTATGACTAGCAGAAAACTCTAATTTTTCAAGAAATTGAACTTGTAACATAAATTCATCAAGTTCATCGTTATTGCATTCATAGCTAGAAGATAATAAACTTATATCTAGATACTTATCATTAACAGTAACTGTATCATTGCTGTTTGGATGGCTGGTAACTGGGTGCAGAAGCTGTGGCTGACTTAAAGTTGAGTGGGCAGTTTCTTTTCCAGTGACCATACTGCTTGCAGTAGTGACAGATGTCCATGGGGCACGGCTCACGCCGTGCAGTGCTGCTACGAAAGGGCTGTTGATATCGACTGAAGTCGTAAGCTGGGGGAGGAGCAGTGGCAGTAGCGATACTCCCAACTGCTGGAGAAGGTCTAGCTGAATACGGCTGAGGGCGGGTCTTTTTCTCCTTAATAGTTTTGAGGGCTCTAGTCTCAGCCTGGCGAATCTTTTTCTCGTCCTCATCATTTTCAGCGATATCGTTACTTTCATATTCTCTAACCGTAGCCCATCCCCCAGTGGAGTTATCAGCGATCCTGATGAGTTTGTTTCTTTCTTTAAGTTTACATACCAAATCACCAGTAATAGAAGAAAGGGGAGAAGCAACAGATACGAGATCCTTGTGGATTTTGTTAAGGCCATCCAAAATGTTCTCATTAAATCGAAACTGAATACGGTTCCCTTCTGATTTGAACTTAATATTAGCCTCATCTCTGAATTTCTTAGATAGATTGTCTTGTTCTGACAGAATGTCGGACTTCAAATCAACAAGTTTCTTATCCAAATAGTCTTTAAAAAGGCCAAAAGTGTCTACTAAGTCACGGTTTTGATTAGCTTGTGAATTTGAAGCATTAAGACGTTCGGGTTGACCATGTAAGGGGTCCCTTAACAAATCTTCTTCATTCAGATCGAGCACTGGTTCGGACATATCTTTACCTAAACTAAGCTGCCTTACTGAACGGTATACGAGCTTCGAATGACCATATATCTTAAATTACTTAAACAAGACAACTATTCGCGCTTTAAAAATCCCGTGCTATTTACATAACAAATATCATACTCAATATATTTACGCAATGCGACAAATATTGACCAATCCGAAATATCATATATTTAAAACACAAACCTGTTTATCTAACATAAACACCAATAGATGACCACTATGCGGACACACAATCACGTGTGATTGTTTACATAATAGAAAACACGTGTATGCTCAACTTTAATAAATACATTTATACAATCACACCATAGAAAGCGAAAGACTAAGTTTAAAGTAACCACTTAAAACGGGGTTGACCTCAGTTACCTTGATAAAGTCTGTTTTAAGGTAACACAATACCGAATGGCATATCTAACAATTTCTAAACTTTTTAACGCACTTGTACTTTGAATCGTGTTGCTACATTCCTGTACTAAACATGACTTTAAAATTGCATAACATTTGATCGCAATACGTTTTGATTTCCTGTAGTTCAAACTATAGCTTTAATATTGTTCGTTTGTTCCTAGATCTATTATGTTTGAACTGACATTGATGTAATTTAAACTTCATATTTTATAATTTTATCTCCAATTCTAAGCGTAAAATTAATGGCTTAAAGGATCTTTTCTTTGCAAGTCGTTCATAGGCAATTTATTAGTCCTGCTTCAAATGCCCTTCACGAACTTAGTCATTAAACTCGTCCGGTGTCACATTGCGGTTTTAACAACATTCTACGAAATCTTACGATAAAAATTGATCGTAAATTACTGAAATGTGTATGACCTACTAGTATCTTAACTCGTAAGATTTTTTTGTGAATGGAGCCGCTGACGTGTAATTTTAAGAAACTATACAAACCACATGTAATCAGCTGTGTCATCGTTGATTTGGCATTCTAATTTGATACGTTCTCCAGGCTCAATGAGCTGATCTGTTGGTGTTTTAATGAATTTCAGCTTTTCCTCCTCCTAAAACAACCGAATGAAAATAATAAAATACAAATCGGAAACCAAAGATATGTGTTTAAAATTAATGAAAAAGAAACCATTAATTGTAATTGTAATGAATCTGCATGCATATTTAGAAAAGTACACTTACCCGCTTTATATATAAACTAATTATTAAGAATTGACCACTTTGACCTTGTGTCAGTCTAACTGTAGACCTCTAACCTTTAAAATCAATAAGGTATTTGTTGCTGACATAAATATGCCAAATATGATAAATATATATCATATTCAAGGCTAACGATCGTTGTAGCAAAGGTTAGGATCGGCCAAAATTGACTGCTAACATATTTAACCAAAGTTAATTACGAAATAAAATACAAATATAACTATTCGTCTAGAAGGTTCTAATTTAATTTTTAAACCGATAAATAAATAAAACTCTACATTAGAATAACTTTAAATATCAGTGTAATTAAATAGTGCGTTATCATGTATGCAGATTCTTTTTGTTGTCGCACTTCATTGTATCTGTTGATCCTTTTGTTTTCCTCATATATTTGACGTGTTTCCCTCGGTTTTTAGTTTATATCACGGATGTGTTTTCTCTCAATAGATTTACGAGTTTTGAACAACGGTTTACTACTGTTGCCTTTATTTCGTGCAGACACAATTTTATGTTTAAACAGCTACAGTCTTTTTTTGTATCCATTCCGAAAGATAAACGCATTTTCAATTACAATATCAATTAATACTATGTTAGAACATACTTCCTGCTTCAAGGTGATTGATTATAAATTTTTAATTAAAAAAACACGTTTATTAACCTTTTTTCATCTATAATTAATGTTTTTGTGTGTTACATTTCGGTGAAATGAACCTTCGTTATTTATTCCAATTATTTCTACTTTCTACAGTATTTGCAACTTGGAGCTTGAGAATAAGGAAAGTGTTAAATTGGCCGAATCGAATAACCATCAAATGGATAGTGATTTTATATCATCTGGATTGTGAAACATTTAAGACATTACATGTCAGACATCTAAATGTTTATTGAAATTAAACACAATCTTAAATGTCAATGTTACTTTAGCATATTGCTTTAGTTCCACTGCCTAATTACTTAAATTTCGTATTGCTTAAAGTATGCATGAATTACAATTTGGCCATATATACTGGTCGGTTGATATAACGTTAAATCTGAAATGTTAAGTCGAAAATAGTATCATAAAAATTAAAGACAGAAATACAACAAAGTCATATTTATGTTTACCAAGTGAAAACAATTGCAAAATACATATTTAACGGTATTACAGTAACTGTTGTAGGTCAATGTATGATGTACACTTAAAAAGTAAAATCACAAAAACTTCCAGGAAAATTCAAAACGGAAAGTCCCTAATCAAATGGCAAATTCAAAAGCTCAATACATCGGACGAATGGATAACAATTTTCGTACTCCTGACTTGGTACAGGTATTTTCTTATGTAGAAAATGGTGGATTAAACCTGGTTTTATAGCTAGCTAAACCTCTCACTTACAAGTATGTCAGTCGCATCAAATTCCATTATATTGACTACGATGTGTGAACAAAACAAACAGACATAATATGTAAAAATGCCAAAAATAGTGGTACAGCAGTCAACATTGAATTACTATCTTAATCACTATAAAACAAACAAATATGTAACAAAATAGCACTTAAGGCATAAAGACAAAGAAAATTCGTAAAATGAAAGACATGAATACACAAATTTACAAAAGCATAATAACATAATGACGGAATGAAGTACAGAGCCACGTCATATGTATCAAAGAAACACAAAAAGGCATAAAGACAAAGCACATTAACAAAAATGAAAGACAAGAATACCAAAATGATCTTGCACAATCGCACAATGACTGGATGAAAAAGTACAAAGTCACGCCTGCTGTATGTCATACAAAACAGACTAAACAGTTAAAGTAATATGTATAAAGACAAATAAAGAATGGTATAACACGTTCTTAAGATGATAAACAAATAAAATCGTTTAATATATGTGAAGTTAAACGGAATATTTGACAAGGTTAAAGTATCTTCTGATGATTTTTTTTTTTTTAGAAAAACACGGTCTTTAGGTCCATTAACTTTGTGGTAGGCACTTATGACGTTTTACAAAGACGGTATACAAGCTTTTTAAAAATTCTAAAAAGTTGGAAAAACTTAACTGTTTAAGTTCGACAAGATTGATGCGTTACACATATTCATTAAACTTTTAATTACTTAGTAAGAAGACACTAGCTTTATAGAGGAAAGTGAAGTTTAAGTATAATACTAGCTACTTCGTATTCTTCCTATTATGTAATTCGAAAATAAAGTGCTGTAGTCTGTTGATCATTTATTTACTAGTCAACACTTTCCTTTCCGTAGACATATATATATAAAAAAAGGGGCGAAAGATACCAGAGGGACAGCCAAACTCTTGATTGAAAATAAACAGACAACGCCATGGCTAAAAAAAAGACTAACAGACAAATCATAGTACACAAGACACAACAGAGAAAACTGAACATTAAACCACACAAACCCCACTACAAACCATCAACTTGTCCACTTACATCTAAGAATTATATTTTGGCATTTTTGCCATTAGTTTAAACAAAATAACTTAAATTTCGATTTTTTTCTCTCTAAAAAACAGATTATTTTTCGCTTATAAACCAAATCAGACGTAACAGCGGAAAGTTTTTATTTTATTCTTCCAAATGTAGAGTTATATATAAAAATAAAATGAAACTACAGAGCTGATAATACCTCGGGGACTGATAGTCCAGAAGCGATATCGACGCAGTGCTGGAAAATATGAAAACAACACTTTATAAAGAAGTAGGTCCGATAAAGGTCAAACCTCAAATTCCAGGTTCATCGGATGACAGATTTTAAGCACTTTTTAAACACTTTAGTGTCTACTTAAGTCGATTTAAATAGTTCATGTAACTGATTTAGTCATTTCAGACGTTTAAATTCAAGCTTTGATATGAAAAATCTATCAAATATGCCATAATATATCACTTTTCAGATGTTGTTTGCCAAAATGAAAGTGGCCACATCCGAGTTTATTCTCAACCTTTAAATATGTTATGTGTCATCAACAAATACAACTTACATTTAAATTTTAAGAATGAACACAAATGCGGCTACCTTCAATTGAAGACGGAAACCGTCTAAAATTTAACTCAAATGCTGAAATTGTGAAGATTTTAATAATTGCATACGACTAAGTGATGCTAGTACCTGATATTTAGGTATTGTATTGTCAAAAACAGCACATATTATTGTAGCAGAAGTATTCTACTTGATAATTAAAAACCAATTGTTCAGAGAACAATTGAAGGTCTTTCCATCAAAACAATGTATTTTGATATGAAAAGTTGTGAAACTAAGTTTAAAATGTCATTTCAATCGTCAAATGATAGCTCCTAGTAAGCTGATTCCAAAAATATATTGTTTCCATACATTTTTTTTAAATAAGGGAGATAATTTGTTACTTCCGGTTTGAAAAATGTTACTTCCGATTATATTTGAATATTTACTTGACACTAATTCCAAAAATATCTGGTTCTATATACTTTTATATTAATAAAGTACAAAAAAATAGCTACTTCCGGTTTACAAAAGGTCACTTCCGGTTGTTTTTTTCAAGGTTAAATGGTTTGATACCTTTTTCTAAAAGTTGTATATCTTTATCATGTATAAATATAGAATAAAAGCAAAGGTCAAAATCTAGAACGTCAAATTAAGCTATGACCTTGAGATCAATTTCAAGGTCATAAACCAAGGACCTCAAATCAAAAGACCATAGGTCTTAATTATATTTAGTTAATGAGTTATATCACCAAACGCGTATTTTTAAATACAAGAGGGGAGAAAAC
Organism: Mytilus edulis; assembly: GCF_963676685.1. Taxonomy (NCBI): domain Eukaryota; kingdom Metazoa; phylum Mollusca; class Bivalvia; order Mytilida; family Mytilidae; genus Mytilus; species Mytilus edulis. Next base: position 14,048,278 of record NC_092344.1, read on the forward strand.
TCCCTTTTACATTCAATGTACGCTTGCAATCAAAATTTACATCTTACGACATGTCGCAACTAACAATTTAGTAAAAATAATTTGTTGATATCTTATACAGTCTTTGGATATAAGTGAAAATAAGCCAAATTCAAATATTAGAATACGACCTTGACCTTTGACCTTGACCTAATTTTCATTTTTTGGGACCAAGGACCTCAAATCAAAAGATCCTAGGTCTCTATCACTTATGATTTATAAGATAGAAATTCATATCACTTATATCAGATGCATAAGGGGAAATAACTCTCATATGGAGCGGTCATATCGCTTCGGTCAAAATAGGACAAATCATGCCAAGGATATAACGAGCAATTTTGTAAAATAAATTTGTCATAATCTTTTACGGTTGCGAAGGAGATGCGATAACAAGGAAAACAGTGTTTGGGGAGATAACTCCTACAAAGAAAAGTATTCGTTTACGCAGGGTAAATTTCAAAAGCGCATAAACTGTTCGATATCATATACAAAATATCTAAGCGACATATTGCGAAACAAATGTTTATCGCAAGAACAAAATTAGGCGGAAGAAAAAAAAAATAAATTAAAAACCAATTGTTCAGAGAACAATTGAAGGTCTTTCCATCAAAACAATGTATTTTGATATGAAAAGTTGTGAAACTAAGTTTAAAATGTCATTTCAATCGTCAAATGATAGCTCCTAGTAAGCTGATTCCAAAAATATATTGTTTCCATACATTTTTTTTAAATAAGGGAGATAATTTGTTACTTCCGGTTTGAAAAATGTTACTTCCGATTATATTTGAATATTTACTTGACACTGATTCCAAAAATATCTGGTTCTATATACTTTTATATTAAAAAGTACAAAAAAATAGCTATTTCCGGTTTACAAAAGGTCACTTCCGGTTGTTTTTTACAAGGTTAAATGGTTTGATATCTTTTTCTAAAAGTTGTATATCTTTATCATGTATACATATAGAATAAAAGCAAAGGTCAAAATCTAGAACGTCAAATTAAGCTATGACCTTGAGATCAGTTTCAAGGTCATAAACCAAGGACCTCAAATCAAAAGACCATAGGTCTTTATTATATTTAGTTAATGAGTTATATCACCAAACGCGTATTTTTAAATACAAGAGGGGAGAAAACTCCCTTTTACATTCAACGTACGCTTGCAATCAAAATTTACATCTTACGACATGTCGCAACTAACAATTTAGTAAAAATAATTTGTTGATATCTTATACAGTCTTTGGATATAAGTGAAAATAAGCCAAATTCAAATATTAGAATATGACCTTGACCTTTGACCTTGACCTGATTTTCATTTTTTGGGACCAAGGACCTCAAATCAAAAGATCCTAGGTCTCTATCACTTATGATTTATAAGATAGAAATTCATATCACTTATATCAGATGCATAAGGGGAAATAACTCTCATATGGAGCGGTCATATCGCTTCGGTCAAAATAGGACAAATCATGCGAAGGATATAACGAGCAATTTTGTAAAATAAATTTGTCATAATCTTTTACGGTTGCGAAGGAGATGCGCTAACAAAGAAAACAGTGTTTGGGGAGATAACTCCTACAAAGAAAAGTATTCGTTTACGCAGGGTAAATTTCAAAAGTGCATAAACTGTTCGATATCATATACCAAATATCTAAGCGACATATTGCGAAACAAATGTTTATCGCAAGAACAAAATTAGGCGGAAGAAAAAAAAAAAAAAAAAAAAAAATAATCAGAAGAAAAACAATAGGTCTTTCCACAGAAAAGTGGAAAGACCTAATAATCAGAAGAAAAACAATAGGTCTTTCCACAGAAAAGTGGAAAGACCTAATAAATAGCTAAAAGTTTACCTTTTAACAATTTTGCAAAACAGTTATATTTTGGGGCCGAAAAGGGGTCTTACTGGACCTACTCCTTTCATGCGTTTGATTTGTTTCTCCATAACAAAATTTTAAAAAATCTCTTCTTTTCAATCTAAAATGAGCAATAGGTAATATTTCAATCGTGTAACATCTTATTCTTACTTGTTAGTTAACTATAATCACTGGATTTTGATACATGAACGCATAGAACCCTTAGAGAATCTTGATTAATTACATCTTGAGTACACTGTGTCTGATAATTAATCGTTTACGTGTTATTGCATAATTGGTTAACCATGTTCTTTGATATAGGAATTTGTACTAATTGAACATAATATGCAGTAAACTTTGAAATCATTTATGAACACGATGATAAAGTGAATTGAAAATAGCTTGAAAAATACTTTTTCTTTTGAGCAAAATTTATGTGCATTCTGGCTATCTTCATATGCAAATTAAGCAAACTTTTAAGATTAACCCTTATAAAAAGAATTTATATTGGTTACTTTCAGATTGGTGTGGAGGCTGTATAGTTTACTCATAAACTTTCAGCACTTTGGCAATTTTTAGTTTATTGAAACAAGTTACTTTTGGACATTTTAAGTTTATTGAAAAAGTTACATTTGGCACTTTTTATTTTATTAAATCGAGTTAAACGTGATACATTTTTTGTCATAATTGACAACCTAACTTTCAAACAATATAAGAAAACATCCGAAAAGTGGAAATTTATTAAAAAAAAAATATTTTTGTACACCCTTTCACCTCATCTCAAATGAACAAAACATGTACATTCATAGCTACAGACCTACATACTTAGATACATACCTAAATACATACATGCTAGATTTATTCAGCATAAAACATATAGTTAACAGACATACGAATTTCCAAATCAACGACACATGAAATACGAAAATGTATCAAATGATATTTGTATTTGATAACTTCAATGCGTTTCCTAGAGGAAAAATATGAAATGAAAAGATTAGCAATACCTTATAAAAAGAATGGCCAACGTAGATACAAGTATCTTGCCTTGGGAGGAATAAATCATACTTTGTAAAGAATCATTCTGATTCAAACAAAAAATTCTCTGAAACCGATATTAACAAGATGCTTGATTTCTTGATTGACAACATATTTGTAACGTTCGGAGGATGTGTTTTTCAACAGACTGTTGGCATCCCAATGGGAACAAACTGTGCCCCTCTACTTGCCGACTTGTTTCTTTATTATTATGAGGCTGACTTCATGCAGGAACTTCTTAGAAAGAAAGATAAGAAGTTAGCAATATCCTTTAACTCTACTTTCCGCTATATAGATGACGTTCTTTCACTAAACAATTCAAAATTTGGTGACTATGTCGAACGCATCTATCCCATCGAATTGGAGATAAAGGATACTACAGATACAGTTAAGTCGGCTTCATATCTTGACTTACATCTAGAAATTGACAATGAGGGTCGGTTGAAAACAAAACTTTACGACAAAAGAGATGATTTCAGCTTTCCAATTGTGAACTTTCCATTTCTAAGTAGCAACATTCCAGCAGCACCTGCATACGGGTATACATCTCCCAATTGATACGATATTCCCGTGCTTGCATTTCCTATCATGATTTTCTTGATAGAGGGTTACTGCTCACTAGGAAGCTATTAAACCAAGAGTTCCAAATGGTCAAGTTGAAATCATCCCTTCGTAAATTTTACGGACGCCGTCACGAGTTGGTTGACCGTTATGGAATAACCGTTTCACAAATGATATCGGATATGTTCATTACGTCGTAACTACAACCCCCTTCCCTTTCATGAATGTGACCTACCGAATTAGACTAGTTACCGGATTTGTAATCACATAAGCAACACGACGGGTGCCACATGTGGAGCAGGATCTGCTTACCCTTCCGGAGCACCTTAGATCACCCCTAGTTTTTTGTGGGGTTCGTGTTGTTTATTCTTTAGTTTTCTATGTTGTGTCATGTGTACTTTTGTTTTCCTGTTTGTCTTTTTCATTTTTAGCTATGGCGTTGTCAGTTTGTTTTAGATTTATGAGTTTGACTGTCCCTTTGGTATCTTTCGTCCCTCTTTTGCAACACTTTTAAAAACAATAGGAAGACTTAATATACAAATATGACTTACGACTTTCATTTCGTCTGTACAGAATAAACCATTATATCCTTCATGGCAAAAACATTGTACGTCGGCAAGTCCCTTTTTAATGCAGTGACCATGGTTGCACAAGTTGGTAGCACATTTTTGTCCTTTAATACATCTGGAATTCAAGAAATGTATAAATGGATATAAGAAGATGTGGTGTGAGGGCCAATGAGACAACTGTCCATCCAAATAACAATTTATAAAAGTATACCATTATAGGTCAATGTACGGCCTTCAATGATATATTTTATATTGCAGAGATATTTCTGATTCTTTGTACATTATAAAGATCTTTTTTCTTCCAAATAGTAGTGTGATAAGTAAATAATTTATAATGTTCTCTCAAAAATAGGCATACACTATTGTTCCGTAATTATTCATGATGTGATGTATTATTCTTTTTTTCAATAATTTGATAAAGGGTTTGCTATTCCGTTTATCTCATTTGTAGCTATGTTGCATTTTTTTTTAAAACCTACTGGTCCATTGTAGATAAGCTTTATTTCAATTTGAATCGATAATTAGCTTATCTTAACAAAAGCATATTTATTAACTGCACTTTTTGAAGATTGCTGTCTCATTGGCAATTATACAACAAAACATTTTCAGGAATCACTTTACTTTTATACTGCACACGTTCTATTTTCCTAATTCTACTTGTGACTTAAACCCTAAAAATCCTAGTTTTTTTTGTTTTAATTTTTATTCAACAACAAATTGCGCTTTCTGCTGTTAACAATATACCTCACTAGTCCAGCATACCAGTGAAGAGTCCTTGTTTGTTAATATCAGAAATCCAGGGTTGTTTTCTGGTAAGCATCATTATATTAAATCAACATTAGTTTTATAGTGAGGTCTATTTTTAACAGCAGAAAGTGCAATTTGTTGTTGAATAAAAATTAAAAATCATAGCTTAAACCCTGGACTGCAAATAATGACAGTGTACGAACAATGATTGGAAACACAACAATTGTCCAAACTAAGTCTATTAACTACTGCTGTAATTTTGACCAGATGACCCTCAGATACATGTATTTTTCGGTATCCACCAAATAAACGCAACATTAGTATACAACCTTAAACCGAGATAACACTTAACTTCAAAAGGATAACAACGGAACAACAGAAACCCTGAAGTGTAACAAAAACAAACGCCAATGCTTCATCCATAGAAACGAACTATTTGATAACAACTGCCATATTTCTGTACAAGAAATCTTAATAAAAATGTCGGGTTGAACCTGGTTTTATGGCTAGCCAAACCTTCCGCTTACATGGCAATGTTAAAAGTACCGCTATAATGACAACACTACGTGGCAGTGCAAATAAATGTAAGGAGAAATGCACCGAAGATTGATCTTTACTTGCTTTTTTTTTTTTTTTTTTGGTTCAATTTGTACAGTTTTTTGCGATAATTCAGGGCTTCATAAATAAGCCAAACCAAAGGAAGTATAACAAAGGCACATCAAAACAAATTCCAATTTATTTCTAGTTATATTATTTATTGCATTGTTCTGTTTTATGTGGTTTTTTTTACTATCAGACAAACATTTGGAAGCTATATTTTATGTCCAGGAAGAAAGTCTGTATTCATTTAAAAACATGTCAGTCTTATAGGCTTTGCATCTTTTAAAGGTTTCAATATTCTAGTGTGTACTTGAAGAATGACAAATCATGCTATATATCAAAAGTAGTCTGACCGCTGAAAGATCGGTCGAAGCTTTTAAAATGTCGATAAAATGACAATGTTGAATGTGTATCGGTTAACAACAGAAGAAAGCATTAAAGATTTCAATATTTAGATCTGTTTAGGTAATTAGCATTTTAATCGTTTCGGTGATTATACATCTGTTTATTTCAAATAAACAATTTTCGTCCTTCCAAATAAAGTAAAAAAAAAAAAATGAAATTAATGAAGGGAAGTTTGAATATTGTACAATCTTTAATATTTAAATTCTAGTTAATAGCATTGCATTTCCATGTATAACATATACAGCTTTATCTCTGTAGATTAGCTCTGATGTCTATATATTACACGAACAAGAATCATACTACTTGTCGGTTTTTTTATTATTAAAAAAATCGTTACAATGTTCAAGCCATATGAAAAAGTGATGTTACGATAAACAGTTATTATCCATCTTAACCTATATAGATACTAGAATTATGGACTAAATTAGATTTTTGATAACGTGAAGTGTTGGATAACTACGCCATATGTAGTCTAGCGAATCTCTACACTGCTCTATGGTCGGGTTGTTGTCGCTTTGACACATTCACATTTCCTTTCTCAATTTTATATATTGTTTGTCTTATATGCCAGTGAAAACTTCACTCAAAGATGTACTTAGGTGAAATTTTAAGGCTCAAGAATTTGAAATTGATACCTTAAGTAAGAAGTGCATTTGTTAAGGAACAGAAAAAGTTAAACATATTGATAGGTTATAGAGTTCTTTTTGATATATTTGATTTAAAAATGACTTTCTATTTGCATTGGTATTATTTGGGTCTCAAATCGAAAGAATAAAATGCTAGAATCTGCTTACATCTTTGCAAATGACATTTTTAAGTTCTATTGCTGTATAACATATAAATTAAAATTGGTGTTATGGGGCAAAATATATTTTAGCCTGCATTTTAGAGACAGAACATCTGACACAAATTTCTAAAGTAAAAAAGACTGTCACAGTTTCTCGTTTATACTGTGGTAGTGTGGATAATCTATTGATATCATACAAAGTGAAATATTATTAATTACCTGTAGTTTCGCCCATCTTTGATACATACACTGTTGTTTTGACATCTTGGATAGCACACTTTAAACAAAATTCACATACATGGAATTAAGAGATGAAAATAAAAATACGATCTTAAAATATGTCTATACTAGTCACTGAATTTTTAATTAATGGTTTTTGTATTTAGTTATTATGTATGCTCTGGAAAATGAAACAGGACATTCACAGCCTTCGTGCGTCAAAAAATATAGAGTGTTCTGATTAATAATTCGACATTGATCCATAACATCAGTTTATCATATTTTAAAATTTAAAATTCATGAATATAAGTCAAGATGTCGAAAAATCGTTCAAAAATGAAAATCAGGATTGATCATATAAAAATTCTCTAGGGAATCAAAAAACTTAGAATACTTAAAAAGAGCAAAAAGTCAGTTTATAATGTGTTCAAATTAGAATTTTTCAAAATAAATGAAAAACAAGTAAACATGATTTTAAAGTAATATATAATATATATAAAAAAAAATGAAGGCATTTCTTATTTTCTTATTTTTCTCATAAGGAAATAAGCACAGAAACTGCAAACATTACATAATTTTCACTTGTGAACATTACAATAAAAGTACATAGCAACATTGTAATAAACAAGATGCATTCATTACAATTTTACTTCATATGTTTAGTCAAATATCTTAGTCTGTTGATAATATTTTGTTTGAAAAAAATATTGAATGTATCATAACATAAGCTGGTAAATTTTGTCTTTAAAAAAACTGTCATGTCTCTACAACACTCAATATAAAATAGAAGATGTTGTATGATTGCCAATGAGACAACTCTCCACAAGAGACCAAAATGACACAGAAATTGAAAACGTAGGTCACCGCACGGCCTTTAACAATGAGCAAAGCCCAAACCGCATAGGGCCCTAAATGTCAATGTAAAACAATTCAAACGAGGAAAGTAACGGCCTTATTTATGTACCAAAATGAACGAAAAACAAATATGTAACACATAAACAAACGACAACCACTGAACAGGTTCCTGAAAGAACTATTTTAATTGCTTTAGTTAAATGTAATGTAGAGAATACGTCCAGTAAAATGCATCAAAATACAGGTCAATCTATCTTCATTTCTGACAAATACTTTGAACGACAAAATTATTTCACCCGAGTAGTGGTATTACCTATATGTGGATTCTTACAAATTATAAAGAACTTCTGGATAATTTTAGATTTCTGTAATTTTCTGAAGTTGGTTCTAACAACACGTTGATTTTTCTACCCGGTATACCACCATTCCCCATGTAAAATTTTGAAAATACTTTTAACGACAAAATTATTTTATATTTTTTCCTGTGTGATTTTTACATTCTGACGTATAACAACATACGACTCTACCCTAGAGTTGATTTGAATGCAGTCACATGTCTCCAAATATTTAAATCCTTTATGGGTTGATCTTAAATACATAGAATGAAATTCAAAACAGTGTGGCTCTTGCCATTGATTGACACATTTAATTCATCCACTGACTAGGACAATTTAGGTGAACGTTTGTATGTAACGACCACTGCTCACTATGTACTTTTTAAAGACACTTAAACTATGGGGTCACCAAAGGTTCTCAACACCTTAATAAAGTAATTCGAAAAATTAATGAGAAATAACACGATCTTTTGATTTATATCAATCATATAAATCAAAACATAAAGGTTATTCCTGATTAATTTTTCGAATTATTTTATAATTAAAGGCGTTAAGAAACCTTTGGTGACCCCACGGTTTAAATGTCTATCGTAGGTACGTCGTGAACAGTGGTCGTTACAGACAAACGTTCACGTAAATTGTCCCAGTCAATGGATGAATTTAATGTGTCAATCAATGGCCACAGCCACACTGTTTTGAATTTCATTCTATATAAGTAATCAATGAATCTGGTTGTTAAATTTGATAGATGTTTTTTTGTGCTTCTTTGTTAAATATTTGTTTGTTTTTTGTTCTAATTGAGATTGTGACTGCTGTAACTATATTTTGACAATTTTACTTAGTATGTTTGTTTCGTTCACGCATCGTTTTAAATATAATGGAATTTGATGCGACTGTCATACAAGTGTAAGGTTTAGGGCTATAAAACCTGGTTTAATCCACCATTTTCTACATTTGAAAATGCCTGTACTAAGTCCGGAATATGACAGTTGTTGTTCATTCTTTTGAAGTGTTTTCTCATTTGATTTTGCTATTTGATTAGGGAATTTCAGTTTTGAATTTTCCTCGGAGTTCAGTATTGTTGTCATTTGACTTTCTATGACTTAGAATCACTTTACTGATATACAAAAGTTTCAAATGTTGATGCAATAAAGTTGTTGCTATGGTTTGGAATATTTAAGTTTATTGTCACGGAACATTTATATAGAATATTGAGAAGCTTTATAAAAGAGTTTTTCTGAATCACTACCAATTCAGTCTGGAAAAAAATATTCAGTTGTTCGAATCAATCATTTATAAAAGACACTGAAGATAAACATGGACATATCACCAGATCTTTAATCAACTAATTGAACTTTAACAATAGGATTTGTGTTCTTTATAGTCAGCCGGCATTTGTTACAAACTGACATGGCATAAAACTTCAAGAACACGACATTGATATTAGGATTTTCATACGGGAAATTCATGTGGTATTTTGCTATGTATATATATAGAGATTAATACATGGCCTTTTCCATATCAGCCTGGGTATCATCCCGAGACCCCCATATCAGCCCGAGACGGAGTCGAAGTGCTGATATGGGTCGAGGGATGATACACAGGCTGATATGGAAAAGGCCATGTATTAATCGATTTATCATATACTTCCGACAATAGTTTTATGTAAGGCAAATAAACTAATGCAATAACTAAAACAGTCAAACATTTTATAAAGAAAATTAAAATTATGAATCAAATATACTATAGTTGTCCAACAACAGCATCATTAACTCCTTATAAATATATTTATAGTAACATTTCCTATAGAGGCATTTTGAAACATTGAAAATTTGGAAGAGTTTTACGATCATTACTACTCCATGTTTGTTGTACTATAAAATGATTCATAATTGTCAATGGCATTTGTTAGGAAGTATTAAACTATCCCCACAAAAGTTCCGGTAAATTTTGACGTCGTCATAAAAAACATCTGACGTCACAATGGAAAAGTAAACAACCGATACCGGTTTACCGGAAGTAACTTGCACGAGAGGCACTGATATGGGTTTTGTGCACGAGAGGCACCTGATATGGGTTATCAGCCCGGGTGGGAAGATATGGCTTGTGCACTTCCGCCCATTACACATATGCAAAAGCTATCATATCAATGCTAAGTATATGATAAATATGAATAAAACAGATCTGGAGTATAAGTCAATTGGATAATAACCCAACCAAATATCAACTGAGCTAACAATTGAAGGAGAAACGTGTGTTGATAACAGATCTTTGATAGACTCCGTGACATTTAGAACATACACGGAATCATTAGGAGCTTGACATTGTGTATAGATATGTGTTTGTCATTGAAATCCGTATGTTTGACTAATGCATCTTCGTGAAAATTTACATGAGACTTTTTTTCTACTTTTTAAATGTCTTATGTAAGGTATGAAAATATAAACTGATTGCCTGTTCAGTTCCCCGTCGATTACTTCAATCTATGTTTATTTGGGCATCCAACGATTACTATTCAGACTGAGCGTCACTGGTGAGTCTCATGTAGACGAAACGCTCGTCTGGCGTATTAAATTATTAGCCTGGTACTTTTGATAACTATTTACACCACTGGGTCGATACCACTGCTGGTGGACATTTCCTCCTCGATATTAACACCAGCCCTGTAGTCAGCACTTCGGTGTTGACATGAATAATAATTATATGGTCATTATTATTTATTTATTTACTGTTTGCAAAGGTATGAATTATTCGAAATACTAAGGATTTTCATATCCCAGACATAGATAACCTTAGCCGTCACTGATGAGAATTATGTAGACGAAACGCGTGTCTTCTGTATTAAATACAAGCCTGGTACCTTTGATAAATATTATAATAATTCTTACAACTTCATTTTCAAAGGGTCTTTCTTAACTTTGAATAACATGTTTGTGTAAACCTTAAACGCATTGTGATATGGAGAAATATAAGGACTAAAAGAAGTAAAGTATCATACCTTACCAAGAAACCAATATAAGACAAAAAAGTTCAGCTTTACTACGACGTTTACTATTAGTAGTATGTTTAACTTTGTAACGATCTCAATGCCTTTGTAATCGATTGGATAAATATGAAACATTGAAAGTTACACGGTGCAATTGCATTTATTTGGTTTTCTCTTTTTTTCTATTTCTGAATATTGTTACGTAACTTGTAAAAGCGTAGGAATGATAACGATTTGTATTGCTATCAATTTCTCATCAATAACATATTTTATACTTTGAACACAAGGAAGTGAAAACTGATGTCATCGTTACGAATGTGTCTGTGTAGCGTTTGTTTTCATTTAATATCACTTCAATTGCTTTGAATTGAAATTTATAATCTTGTAGAAATATAATACAACTCATTACTCTTTCGACATTGGCAATTTGCTCTTTCGTATGAGTTCTTACACATTTAAGTTTTAATCAATTAACAAATCTTCGAGATCAAAATAGTATAAAAGTATCAAATTTGTTAATACTTTTACAAATATTTCAATATTTTGACTTGATCATGTCAACTTGCAAATTAAGATTGAAGAATTGCATGTCAACACGAATAAACCAACTTTAATGAATAAATCATAATTTAAAAACTATGTTGTCAGTGCCTTAGGAAATACTGCTAATTATGTTTACCTGCTTTTGTCACTGTAAACAGTATTGTTCAACAATAATTGCGTGGTACAAAATTTTCAGAAAAAAAACCAACAAAAATCAAAACACAAACCAAAAACAAGAAAACAACAACACCCCTTGCCTTTTATTTTTGATAATTGTGAAGAAAAAAAACCCGCTAATATATTAAGACGACTTCAAGAATCAGTTTTGTAAAACGAAATCCTGTTATATCAATTATACAAATACAAATCGTTATGATTGATATTCATTACAGCTTAATTTTAGTCCTTTAACAACTTATTTTTGATTTATGATTATGTGTGGTTCGAATCTCTCATCCATGTTTTGACAGGAGCAATGTTTGTTTTTTTCTGCATCGCAATAAGGCTAGAAACATATAGTGTCCCCAAAATTATAACTATGACGAAAGGTAGCAAATTTGCACCAGATAAAAGGGAATCAACTATGATTTCGATATATAATACGTTACAATTTTGTATCGTTTCAAATCAGAATAAGAACATCAGAAAATGAAAACGTGTTTTGAATTAATTTGATATATTTTTCTTAAAAAAATAAAAAAAGTTTCTAAATAGCTACTCAAACGGGCATTTTTATTACTTTTTCTTTACCTGAATAAGAGTCGAGAAAAAGTGAAACTCTATCAAATGAGTAGTTGTCTGATTCCTCAATCTCCATGTGTGTAAACTGTATCATAATTTGATGATCTGGTAGAGGAGCTATGATTGTCATAGAACAATTGACATTCAAAATCGGCACGTGTTTATGCACGAATCTTAACAACACAGACGAAGCAACAGAAAAGCCGGAGCCTTACCAAGACCCAGATATGATTTTTTATTCGTCGTCTGCGAAATTCAACCGGAAATTATGGACGATAATTGTACTTGCAATTGCTTTTGGTGGATTCGGGGCATCCATGTTATTTATCGTATACGTAATTTACAAAACATGTATCGGGTGCCTGAATAAACGGTCACTAGACTTGGAATTCTTCTACTGTTATCAATTATAGCACTGTATTTGTCCGTTTTTCCATTTCTGTTTACACCAAGTGAAATGGGGTGCACTGCAAGATATCTGCTACCAGGAATAAGCTATGCGTTAGTTAATGCAACATGCTTGGCCAAACTAATGTCACTGAGATCCTATCAATTAATTGGATTAGGAAGTGAAATTTCAAATTTAAATCAGTTTTTGACGGTGACATTTGTAAGTGGTGTGCAAATAGCCATATCTGTCCAATATGTTGCTCTTAAAGGCCAGTTCATGGAAACAAGGTTAATGGATGATGAAGAAATGTATGCTTGTAAATTTGACAAAATGTGTTTGTAATGTATTTAATTTATGACATATTATTAATAGTGATCTGTTCGTTGTACGCTTTGACTGTAAGAAAAGAGAAGAAAAATCTGGGCGAGGCTATCTTTATTCTCATTAGCAGCTGGATAAACATTGTTTTATGGGCAGCTTGGGTAGCTGTAACATTTATAATTTCACATGACTATGTAGAACTAACAATTTGCACTGGAATTCTTGCGTGCGCAACAGTGGTCGTTTTGAAAGTATTTGTACCGAAACTACACAAAATTTAAAAGTTAAAATATGATGTGAAGAAAAATGGAGTTCAAAATGGTGGCTATAAAATCGACACTGAATTCATGTTTGAAAGACCTCATACATTGCCAGGTGGATTTAGAAGTTCTTACAATATGTCGCCACAAAAAACAAATCCGAAAAGTATATCTACGTTTGACTCGAGTATGAGTTATTGAAATAATCATAACGTCAAGAAAAATATGATATCGTAGTGTATTTCAAATTTTATTCAAGAATTCATATTTTAAATGAAAAATTAAACAATACTGAAAGTGATTTGAGAAACTTTAGTCAACTCCTATGACAGAAGAACATAACTCTTAACTATTGGTGTGTTATTCAATCACATACTGTGTTAAAGGAATGTTGGTTTGTAGACGGCAAATCGTAGTATTGAACAAGCATTATCATTTCTCAACCTATTATCTTGTTTCAACACAACCTTTTAAATATACTTATTTCATGTTACATGTTTTATGATTACCAAAATATATGATATGTTGTCTTCATGTACAGAATGAATATAAGGTACAGAAATCCCAAATTTCATTCATTATTTATAGTGTTCAACTCCTTATTAGGCCTTAGGGTCATTATATTTTGTTAAAGCGTTAACTGGGATTTTGCTATAGTGTAGCATGTATAATGATCAGAATTAGTCAAAATGCCTTGTTCCTTCGATGTTTTTTTTGTCTTTTTTTTGCCACGAAGATGGCAAATACATACTCTTTTCTTTACCAACAACAGTATTGTCAACCATAGTGCTACGTTTTCTGATGTGGCACATTCAAGTTTTCTTAAAATAGGATGATAAGTATCATTCATCTCTCCTGCAATAAAATATATAAGGTTCTGCGTCTTCATTTATTTCCAATATAGTATTTTCGTTTAAGGTAGCAAAATACAAAGATTTTATAACTCAAACTCCCAAGTTTTAAAATGCTGTAACTTTCTTAATAATGCTTGAAAATTTATAAAAGTGGTAGTTATAGATAGCTAACAGATTACCATTTCAAATTAATGCAATGTTAGTATTATGCTACAAGTATGTAACCACTAATGGTTAACTCTGTGTCTAAAATATTTCCCCCAAAATTTCCACTTTCAATTGAAATTAGCTTCTGCATAGGTATTCCTAGAGAGTTGATTTTATTATATGTTGTTCCTATGGCTATTATCTACATAAGGGTGTCTCAGATTTCAGATAGAATATATAGAACAAATTTTACACCTAATTAAACATTATCGTCTTTTATGTGGTTAGGATGTTCACACTAATTAGAGATTTATGAGAGAATGGAATACGATAGGGACAATTTGAGACACCCTTTTGAAGCCCATGATGTGTTGATTAAGATTTCGTTAAAGTTTTCTGTATAGTTAAAGAGATGATAGAGTTAAATTCATTCAAGTGAACTGACCGAGATTTTGCAACTAATTACATAATAATTGATTTCATAATGATTACATAATAATTGATTACATAATGATTACATAATAAAATATTGCATTCATTTTAAAGATTATTCTTTTATCTATCAATATATACATCTTTTATTTTTTTTTATACAGTCATAAGAAAGATACAGCATTTTAAAGGTTAGTGGTTGGAAGTAAACAAATCTTTGTATTGTGCTACCTTAATAAATTTTGGAACGATTATTTATTAGTTATATCTGTTAGTAGGGATCGCTGAGTTTCAATGCGATGAAATGTGCGATAAAATGTACAATGAGAGTCAATATAATACTTCCATGAATATTCCAAATAACATGATACACGTAAGATCTAAATTGATGAGCAAGGGATATTGTAATATAACTTAAATATTAGACAAAATATACATCTCAGTGAACTGCAACACAACTATACATTTTTTTTATGTTTTGGGGACACATATTAGTATATGGTTGTTAGGTGTGTTCTAATGTCCATTTTGTAGAATGTGAGTATTTGCAATACACATTGGTGTATGAATTTTATACATCTATTTATAAGATATAAATCGCAAACTTTTGATTTTAGCTATACTTTTATTTTCATAATGGTCATGTCATCTTACAATACTAGTAACAAATATAGTTTTACTGTTGTAAAGCAAAGTACTAAGGATCTCGATCAGAGATCGTGTAATTTTGTATCCAGTTTTCAAAAGCTGCAACATGTGTATAGTAACCATAGTGATTACTCCTATCGCATCCAACTCCCCATGAAACAATTCCGACCAACACCCAAGGGTGGTTTTCTGACAGTCTCATAGTAAGGGATCCACCACTATCACCAAAGCAAGCGTCTCCCATATTCCTTCTAGAGTAACCAGCACAAAACATGCTATCAGTAAAATTGCCTTGGCCAATATTGACAGAAGCACAATCATCACGATTTACATATGGTACGTACACCTCCCTGAGGTATTCTGGTGCTGCTTTCCTGAACTCGCTATATTGCCCGCATCCTACCACTCGTCCTATTTTATGACCGAGTTTATGAGTTAAGTAATTATTGTTAATGATAGACGATGGTTGTAAACAGACTGGTTGTATATTCTCCGTAAACGTGACCGATCTGTCCAATTCAATTAAAGCTACGTCATTATCGTAAACAGCGCGTGCTCCAAACTTTGGATGAACAACGTAAGATTTTATGCCGTATTTAACACCACTTTCGCCTTTACAACTATTTGTTCCCAAGAAGATATCGACCTTTTCTTTGGCAAACATTTCTTTAAATTCGATATGAAAATGACGAATACAATGGGCTGCTGTTATGAGCCATGAACTCGATATGAGATTGGCACCACAGAACGTCTTATCCTGAAATGAAAATAAGATTAATTCAGGTAATTTTGAAACTTTATTAAAAATAGATCATTACACGTTGCCAAATATATTGTTCCAAACACCCTTTTCAAACTTCATCCTCGTCCAAGTATTTTCAATTAATGAAACCAATGTAAATAGTACAATGTTTAATTCCTGCTTTAATGTGTGAAAGAACTAATTGTTAACATAATCAACTCTTACGTACCATAGACAACATACTTGAAAGTTAAGAAGAAGTAAATCAACAAATTGTTAACCATCATACCTGACTACGCATTCGTAAAACTGCATGCCATGGTGCTGAAGCCTTGTCTACAGAGGAACCGAGTGTTATTCTCCCTGCCATTCTAACACGCGGATTGTGAACCAGAACATCTCTCGCACAGTCTGAAAATGACGAAGAAACCAGTTAGGAATTATACATACATACACTGAACGAAAATAAATTGTAATATTATTCAAAGTAACAATTTGCATTTGTTAGTTGGTTACACCTCTGAATATAACTCTGCTCACATGTGAAGAAATACCGTTCGCCATATCTCTGTGATGCAATTAACGTTTCAAGCTGACATATTTTCCTAATATATCAAAATGAAACTTTTTTGGCATAAATGAAAAAAGTTTGAAGCTGAAACCTATTTTGAATTTATGTATTTCGATATTCTGGATCTTGTAAATGTAAGTTCAGCTGCTTTTTTGAAATGAATAAACACCAGTGAAATCCATGCATTGCTTGATGTGAACCCAATGGGTCTAGTTCTGCTTTTGCCAGATAATGGTCACAATCAACGATCTGAATAAATTAAGACCATATTTATTTTTACTATGAAAACAAAAAGAAACGAAAAGGTTAACACACATGAGGAACAGCTGAAAATACTTACAGGAATTGAATCCTGATGCCGGAATCACTGATAATTGGGCAGATCGTTCGACATGACAACCGTCATTACTAGTAACCTGACATGTATATTCTCCCGCGTCAGTAGGTACCACATTTGACACTGCTAAATATTGTCCTTCGCTCAACGTCTGAAACAGAAGTATTATATTGATTTAATTTATTTCCATATAAATGTAACTAATTTTTTGGGGTTCATTTTATAAAAAAAAACCCACAACAATAAATAAAAAAAAAACGACAAAGAAACATGACATGATTCCCATAATGTCTGTAGTTACTTCAAATAAAAGATTGGATATAATTGACAATTTATACAACAATCCAATAGAGACCATATGATTATTATAAGCAATGAGCCAAACCTATAATGATAGCAAGCTGTAAAAAGCTGTAAAGAAAAAAAAACCCAAAAGACACAAACGTGACAACGAACTTACCTGAAAGGGTTACAGCCTTAGTTTAAGGTACAGTTAGATAATAGTACAAACTCATTATTAGTCCACATTCTTATAAAATTTCTTTTGGCCGTGAATCGTCGAATAACAAAGAGAACTTTTAAGTATCATACCATGAGGAAAATTGCAATTACTTACTAAATGCCAATTTATCTCACGTTATAACATTGCGGAAAGGACTATGTCATTTTAGCAATGAAAATTAAATTTGACGAATAAGAAAGATATGAATCTGGAGCATACTAAAACAGATAGAAAGGTATCTTTTTGAATTATCTTTCTTTTAACATAGATAAATATTATATAGAAACTACAACGTAATGAATCCAACATCCCGTCATTATGTTATTGTTCGATGATCGTACTTGTATTCGTTTTCTCCCTTCATTTATGCTAATGTGCTTTGCCTAAATGCCTTTTGATTTTTCTTTGTTATATATAACGTTGCTCTGTACTTATTCATCCCGTTATTGTGCTATTGTATGTAACATTTTTCTTTAATTTTTTCGAATATGCTTTGTCTATATAATATATATGCTTTTTTGTTTATGTTTCTTTGCTACGTATATGACATGGCTCTGTGCTTGTGTTATTGTACTATGGTAAATTTGTGTATACCTGTCTTTAATTTTGGCTAATATGCTAGGTCTATTTGCCATTTTGTGCTTCTTTCTTATATATTTGTTTTTTTATAAGGTGATTAAGATTATTACACAACGTTGACTGATTTACCTCTTTTTTGACATTTTTTACCTATTATGTCTGTTTGGTTTGTTCAAACATTGTAGTCAATAAACCGGATTTTGATGCGGCTGTCATACTAGTGAGAGGTTTAGCTAGCTTAAAAAGCAGGTTTCGTCCACTATGTTTTACATAATAAAATGCCTATACCAAGTCAGAAATATAACAGCTGTTATCCATTCGTTTGATGTGTTAGGGCTTTTGATTTTGCCATTTGATTAGGCACTTGCCTTTTTGAATTTTTCTCGGAGTTTTATGATTTTACTTTTTTGTAAACACAAGTGATGCATACATATAGTCTATATGGTCTATATAAGGCTAACATAGCATTAAATTTGTGTCGCTGTGTCCTTTTGATAGAATATAATGCAAACGTTAATAGACACGCAACATGAGAGCATGATACATCCTTCCGGTTATCAGTAAAACTTCAGTGCAACAAAGGATGTTTCTTTTCATTAAAAAAGGATTGTTTATAAAGTTTCATAGAATCAGTAGAACATACAGTGCTCTCAGATCTGTACATAGTGTATTTTGTTGTTGGGATATAAAAAGTACCAGGCCACGTCCGCTCTGTGCTTTTATTATTTGTATTTGTATCCATCTGATGAGTTAAGCTTTTTTCAACTGATTTGTATAGTTCGTTCTTATGTTGTACTGTTACAACACTGTCCAAGGTTAGGAAGGGAGTCCTGATGCCCTATAGTTGTTAATTTCTGTATTATTTGGTCTCTTGTGGATAGTTGTCTCATTAGCAATCATACCACATCTTCTTTTTTTTATAATGACCATCCACGGTAAAATATTAAAATAAGAAGATATGGTATGATTGCAAATACTTCAACTCTCCACAATATACCAAATGGCACATAAATTAACAATCTAGGTCACCATACGGCCTTCAACATTGGGTAAAATCTGTACAATATAATGAACGAAAAACAAATATGATATACAGATATAAACGACAACCAGGCTCCTGATTTAAGACAAACACATACAAAATGTTTTAGGGGTTAAAATAGTTTAAAGGCGCGCCAACTCTCCCTTAACCTTGGACATCAGTGTTGTAACATTACAACATGAGATTATACTATAAAAATTATTTGAAAAGAACTTAACTCATCAGATCGATACAAAGCAGAAAAACATGAAGGTACAACCAAACTTCCAAACCAAATATGTTTATCTATGAAAGAATTAAGTAAAGGTTTTTAGTTGATTTGTGGTAATGCACATAAAGAAATTCCTGACTTAATAATTGACCAGTTATGCATAGATTACGTTCATTGAAATCCAAAACATAACAGACAATGAGATATTGAACGAATTGTGACATGTTAACACAGTAAAAGGGTGCCAAAATTATACCACCATTCAAAAAGGGAAAAGTAACAATAGGGAACGATTGATTGATTGATTGATTTGTATTTAACGCCACTACACACACTATTGTGCTATTTCGTGGTTGTCAGTTTTTATTGGTGGAGGAAGTCGGAGTTTCAGGATAGAACAACCGACCTTCGTTACGAAATTTGACTATCCCGGTTAATGAAGATTGGAGTCAAGCGCACATGCCTCGTGCAGGATTCGAAGTCATAATTTCAGTGTTGATAGGCTCTTGATACAGTAGATAGTAACCTTAGACGACTGGGCACCCCCAAATGAAGGAACGAAAAATCGTCGACCCTTTTGTCGTAAATACTAATGTAGAGTTTCCCGTGTAAAACTGAAATATATAATTACATATTTCATAGGTTTAATGAAATTTATTGTCCATTCGTTCATTTGGATGGTACTGTCCACAGATCTGTCAATAACCATTGTAAACACAACTCATCTTACATCTCGTGATAGCTTTTTGTGAAAGTTCACAAACGTGAATAGACGCATGGAAATGTACATGAAGAATATCATTATTAGAAGTCGGTCATTTAGAAAAGTATCAACCGTATCATATACGTTGACTTATCCGCATCTACAGATATATCAAAAAATATTATGTGATCCCGAGCTTAAGACCATTATACGCTTTCAATGCTTCATATTTAAAAAAAAATAATTGAAATCTCTTCGAAACAATCAAACATTCCCTTTCAACATTTGAGAAAGCGGTGTTTTATAAAAACAAAAAATAGGTCTATCAACTACTTTCTCATGCCCTTAAAAAGGAGCCAATGTAGGACAGGAAAGAACTACTCATATACATGTAAAGAACTTTAAATATTGTTTATTTTCGATTTTATCAGATAAATACAGTTGAAATAAAAAATGTACTGAGTATCACTCTATTTGTCAAATAACAATTTGGTTCTACGTGAGCACAAGTTAATACACAACCAAAGAATTTACCGTATTCACTCCTATCATGCATGTAACTGTAAACTGACTCCACAAAAACTTGATATTTCCTAATTGTTTTGTTATTAGAAATTAATCAGTTACCCATTTGTATTATTGAAAGTACATACAATTAAAGCTCGAGATCACATACTGTTTTGTGGTATATCTGCAGATGCGGATACGTCAACGTATATGATACGGTTGATACGTCTTTAAATGACCGACCTCTAATATTAGAGCATTTGCATTAGAGCATTTGCATTAGAGCATTTGCATTAGAGCATTTGCATTAGAGCATTTGCATTAGAGCATTTGCATTAGAGCATTTGCATTAATCAAGTATTTGCTGGCGTATCCGTATCGACGTATCGTATAACACGTATATGAGGAAAGGATAAATTAAGTCAAGTTGGTCCCGATGAAAATATTATATAATGCATTTTATTTTAATTGAGATCGGGGTAAAATCATTATTGAAAACAAATCTGGTCGATACGTATACGTCGATCCGTGCACGTATCCAGATACGTGAATAATGCATATGCTCTGGAAATCAAGTATTTGCTGGAGTATCCGTATCGACGTATCGTATAACACGTATATGAGGAAAGGATAAATTAAATCAAGTTGGTCCCGATGAAGATATTTTATAATGCATAAAATACAAAAGTAAGAAGAATCAATCATATATAAAAAGTCACATACATATAATACTAATAAACTCAATATGAAATTAAAAAAAACAAATTGGTTCTTCGGGCCGCAAGAGCTGCACACAAACAAACAACCCTACTTAAAGTATCCCTATGATGTCTGATGTCTGTACAAAGTTCCAACAACTTTAAAAAGTTTGAGTAACCGAATAACATGCTCTACATATACACGATACTTTCTCACTACACGGTTAAAATGTCTTAAACTTCGTCTACGGGCAAATGGACGTCGATTGATTTGAGCTGAAGTAAATGGTGTAATCAGGGGATGTCTCGATGGATATATGCAGTCGCCAAGTAAAAAACAGTGTAACGGAATAGGGAGCTGTCCATTTTCGGAAATCTCCGACATCAGAGCAAACGATTGGGCATCGTTGGTATGTCCTAAAAATCCCGACTCTACATGTCGTATCATTCGCAACTCATTGCCAATAACAACTTGCGTATGTATACAATGAAAGCGACGATTTACCACTGAATACATCTGTTGTATTTCGTTGTTCGGGCGATATATTTCGTGAGAGGTTCCATTTATACAACCTACGACCTCGGGAATATGTCTCCATCTGCCCCGCATACCAAGTAATAGTATGGCATAAATGGGCCGCAAGTAATTGCCAGGTTGCGTGAACAATGAGTGATGTTTGGGAAATGCTTAAGTCAAAGATCAGAGAAAGTTGGTTCATCAATGGGTTTGATTTCAGCCACATAAATGTCATAAACAACTGATTTCAGCGATCAATCCGGGAGGGTCTACGTCGGGAATTAGGAACCATATTCTGATAAAATGAGTGATAAATATCTAAAAATGTTTCTTGTGTTTCTCCTGTCGAATTATAAAATTGTCGACGTCGCAGAATTAATGATCCAAACACATTTCTCCCCGGCGGTGTGGAGATGGGGGATCATCCCAAAATAGATTTGTCATGGAACGTTCATCGAAAACAATTCATTCAAATCTACATCAATAGGTGCTGAAAAGTTTCCGGAAGATTTCAAGGATTTGCATAACGAAGTCCATACCGTCATCATTTCTAGAACAAGAACGAAGAAGGAACCAAAATATAACAAATACCATTCTACGTTGATCCTAAAACAATAAGGAAAATGTAAATACACATTATAAAGTAGTCTATAAAACACACACATAGCTTTTATGTTCTTAATATCTCTGATCAAAATATATTTTTATTCGCAGTTGTTAAAACAAATGGGGCATTAAATTGAGCGTTTTGATACTTTTTTTCTGAATCGAGTACACCCATCATTCATAAATATGACATACGAGGCTCTGCATGTTAACTGTGTCTGATTGTTTGAGTTGATCAATTTATATTGAAGAAGTTATAAAAATCCGAGTTAATAATAAAAAAAATATTTTTTACTAGCGATATATACTCCCAATTTTTTTTCGTAAGAAAAGATCCTTGATTGATGGTAGTGTTTGACAAAAGTTAGAAACTGTCCTCGTCCGCCCATTTTACACGTATCCGCGTACGTATCAGAAACTGTCACAACGAGTGCACCTTACAGACGTAGACAACTTGAAAAAAAATTAACTGTACTTTATTTACGATTTTTATGTATTATATGTATTATACTTAACAATATGAAAGTTAAAAGTACTTACCCTAATTGGTGCTGAATACAGTTTCAAGTGAAGAAAAGGTTTGCTGGACTTGATTGATACTCTCAGTCCAATTCAGTTGTCGAGGTGGACAACCCAACCCCTTTTTCCGGCAACTTGAATTTCATTTTTATTTTTATTTTGTAAAACACGATAAGAAAAACCATGTACTGTCTCTAGCGTCTCTCATTATCGAGGAGCGGAAGCATGATTGCTATTTAAAGGTGCGCGCCCATGGAAAATATACATGTTGGATAAAACAAATTAGAAAGATAATAAAACGAGTAAAAAAACTAAAAAAATAATGATTAAATGCGTTCTGATAGGGAAAGCGGGGCCGCAAAATATGAAGAACTAGGTAAAAGTATACTTAATTCCAAAAAAATTGTGTAGAATATACAAATGATGTTCTAGAATAGCCACTTTTTTTTTTAAAGATAAAGCGTACAAAAATGAAGTCCTACATACCCCAATCAATACCCTTGTGTCGAAATAACTTTAAATAGCTGGAATTTAGAGTTAACACGTACAGGAACAGATTAAAATATTAACTGGGGTAGTAAAGCAAAAAACATAACTTGTGTAGCAATCAGTGGTGGATTCAGATTTTTTTTTACATGGGAGGTAGGTACTAGGGATAATCTCGCTTAATTTTACGATATTATAAGCAGTTTGAAAATGGGACCCGGAACATAAAATTCCATGAGAATTTTAAATAAATCGTAGATAAGGGGGACAGGGCCCTTTGTGTCCCCTCTTAACTCGCCTCTGGCAATAAACAAACTTTTATTTACACAAAATGTTCCTGTAAATTTTTGTAAGCAAGGTGTGCTCGATTTGATCCTTTCATATTTGTATAAGAAAAAGATATACTTATCACACACGGCTATCTAATACGAAGCATGTATGTTCCAGGTCTAATAAAAACAAGAGGCTCTCAAGAGCCTGAATCGCTCACCTGAATTTTTTTGGTTTAATCTCTCATCAATGATTATTTTGGCTTTTCAATTTATTTAAATGTTCTTTGAATCGTCCTATTTTCTTCAAAAGCAAAAAAAAATCATTTTCTCCTATGTTCTATTTTAGCCAAAGGAGCTATGTTTCTTGACATACAAGGAAATGAAATATAAAATTTATACTAGATACTCTGAAACTCTGAAACTCATTTAGCCTAAGTTTGGCTGAAATTGATACAGCAGTTTCATAAGAGAAGATTTTTTAAAGTAAGTCAACATGATGAACAAATTGTGAAAAAAGTCTTTAAAGGGCAATAACTCCTAAAGAGGTCAATTGACAATTTTGGTCAATTTGACTTATTTGTAGATCTTACTTTGCTGATCATATTTGCTGTTTACAGTTTATCTTTATCTATAATAATATTCAAGATAATGACCAAAAACTGCAAAATTTCCTTAAAATTACCAATTAAGTGGCAGCAACCCAACAATTGGATGTTTGATTCATCTGAAAATTTCAGGGCTGATAGATATTGACCTAATGAACATTTTTACTCAATGTCAGATTTGCTCTTAATGCTTTCGTTTTTGAGATATAAGCCAAAAACTGCATTTGACCCCTATGTTCTATTTTAAGTAACGGCGGCCATGTTTTTTGACGGATCAAAAATCAAAGCACACACTTTGTGCAGGATAATCTAAGGAACAATCATGCTAAGTTTTAACCAAATCCATTCAGTAGTTTCAAAGGAGAAGATTTTTTAAAGTTAGCAAATATGATGAACAAATTTGTGAAAAATTGTCATTAAAGGACAATAACCCCTTAAGGGGTCAATTGACAATTTTGGTCATATTAACTTATTTGTAGATCTTACTTTGCTGATCTTTTTTGCTGTTTACAGTTTATCTTTATCTATAATAATATTCAAGATAATGACCAAAAACTGCAAAATTTCCTTAAAATTACCAATTAAGTGGCAGCAACCCAACAATGGTTTGTTTGATTCATCTGAAAATTTCAGGGCTGATAGATCTTGACCTAATGAACATTTTTATCCCTGTCAGATTTGCTCTAAATGCTTTCGTTTTTGAGATATAAGCCAAAAACTGCATTTGACCCCTATGTTCTATTTTAAGTAACGGCGGCCATGTTTTTTGACGGATCAAAAATCAAAGCACACACTTTGTGCAGGATAATCTAAGGAACAATCATGCTAAGTTTTAACCAAATCCATTCAGTAGTTTCAGAGGAGAAGATTTTTTAAAGTTAGCAAATATGATGAACAAATTTGTGAAAAATTGTCATTAAAGGACAATAACCCCTTAAGGGGTCAATTGACAATTTTGGTCATATTAACTTATTTGTAGATCTTACTTTGCTGATCTTTTTTGCTGTTTACAGTTTATCTTTATCTATAATAATATTCAAGATAATGACCAAAAACTGCAAAATTTCCTTAAAATTACCAATTAAGTGGCAGCAACCCAACAATGGTTTGTTTGATTCATCTGAAAATTTCAGGGCTGATAGATCTTGACCTAATGAACATTTTTACCCCATGTCAGATTTGCTCTAAATGCTTTCGTTTTTGAGATATAAGCCAAAAACTGCATTTGACCCCTATGTTCTATTTTAAGTAACGGCGGCCATGTTTTTTGACGGATCAAAAATCGAAGCGCACATTTTGTGCAGGATATACTAAGGAACAATCATGTTAAGTTTCATTCAAATCCATTCAGTAGTTTCAGAGGAGAAGATGTTTGAAAAATTGTTAACGACGACAGACGACGACGACGACGACGACGTCGACGACGACGACGACGACGTCGACGACGACGACGACGGACGCCAAGTGATGAGAAAAGCTCACATGGCCTTTTAGGCCAGGTGAGCTAACAATAAATATTTAGTGTTTTAACTATATATCAACAACATTTGGTTCATATTTTACATATGTTTAGTTTTAATTGAGGTCGGGCTAAAACATTATTTTATACAAATCTGCCCGATACGTATACGTCGATCCGTGCACGTATCCATAAACGTGTATAATGCAAATACTCTATTGAAAGTGAAGTTTTGTTCAATGTATTTTATACGTTTCTCAGCCCGATTAATTAAGTCAATATCTTGTTTGTCATTGATTTTCATTAAACATAATAAAAGAATCAGAAAACGAGCTCTAATTTCAACACATGGATTGTCATAAAACAGCTGGTTTGAAAGTATTGACGACAGCAAGCAAAGGACAAATCCCCATTTTTCGAATTGTTATTCATGAAACGGGTATTTATATATTAATACACGCGTAATTACAGTAATATAAACATAATAAGGTCAAAAAACTATTTTCCGTATTTATCTTTGTTGTTACGTTCATTTTCTTGATTGATTTATTGATGTTTACTTAGCGTCCAGTGGCAAATATTACATACAGGGTTAGGACGATCATTGTCTTAACAATTATAGTTTAATAATAACCGTATTGTCAGGATTAAAATACAACATTTTTATCTCAATTCGAATGAAACTGATAGAAAACATAATCAAAGCATTCCTCAATCGAACGATGTTGCACTAAAATTTAAAATATAGTATAAAAAGTTTGAAGGTTTGCAATTTCTTATGCATGTATGACGAAATGCCCATCTGTTACATAATTTCAATAAAATCTTTCATACTATGAATGAAAGAAACACTGGTTTTGCCTATGAAACTTCCTATTTTACAGATAATGTATAACAATAAACTTTTAATAAAATGTTGTCAAAGAAAATATTGAAAAAGCAAAAATTGTCAAGAATAAAATATCTAAATTTTGGAATTTTTATATTATAGCAAAACCTAATTGAATGAACTCATACTTGTCTATCATTTCATTGGGTAGTTTTGGTTACAGCATATATGAACGAGACATGCACAAAATGTAATTAATTCACACAAAGTTTGATCTTAGAATCATAATGTTTCCTTATAACACTATTTTTCAATTTCAGAGCGAAAAAAAAAATCAGTTTGTCAAGTAGTGTCATGTAATGGTGCATATTATTGCAAGACATTATGTGTATTTCTTTAAAGAACGTATAACAATCAAGTCTTTTGGTTATCCATTAGTTGCAAAAACATGCAACCCGTAAGAGTGCGATCAAGTTCGAATGAAAATCCTTCAATATGAAATAGGTATTGTCCAAAAAAGAAGCATTACCGTAGACAGACAAGTAACATGTTTTTTAAAGTTGAATATTAATGATAGTTTTCATAAAAAGCATTGATATTGGTACGACTCCCTTATCTTTATAAAATGTGTATTATGTTTGTTGTGCATATACTGGTTTTGTGTCATTAATGTTTACTCCACATCCTTTATTTTCATTGTTGTAAATTTTTTGTAGCATTATTTATAGTCAAACAAATTGATGTGGGATAAAGCATTTCAGCACTTAACCAAATAAGTAACATACAAGTTATCTTGGATAAAGGAAGACATTTCATCATTGATAATGTATAAAGCTACATTTCTTCGAAACCATTATAATTTAGAAAGCGATGGGCTTTTTAGGGGATACCATTTCTCAATATGAAAGGTGAAAAAACGGGCGATCTTTTGCATAAAACCAGAACACGTAAACCTCCATCTGTATATTGGGAAGATGATATACATATATGCATTTTAAATTTAAAATTATTGATTACCAAATAGACATAATTGTATACAATGTACATTGATATTGCTATAAGTGCAAAATGCAAATCAGCCGGCACTTTGTTCACAATGATATAATATTTTTGCTGATGAGGTGTCGTAAAGCAAAAACTATTGATCAATCTATCAATATAGATGGCTTTGAAACCTTTATTTTATTCTCTTTCAAGAGTTTCAAATGGAGATCGAGTAAATTTGTATATGTACCATTTTGAAAAAAATGTCATTTCCATATAATTTGCATACTTCATAATTTGATAACTTACGTTTCCAATACCTATTAATTAACTCATCATAGATACCTGGATTAAATTTTGTATTTACGCCAGACGCCCATTTCCTCTATAAAAAACTCATCATGACGCTCGAATCAAAAAAAGTTAAAAAGGACAAATAAAGTACGAAGTTGAAGAGCATTGAGGACCAAAATTCCTAAAACAAAATTGTCAAATACAGCTTAGTTTATCTATTCCTGAGATAGAAACGCCTAAAGTATTTCAAAATTTCAAAAATTTTGTAAACAGTTAATTTATTAGTATGACCATATCAATGATAATTCATGTCAGTACATAAGTGCTTGCTACTGTGTTGGTGATACCCTCAAGTATTAACGCTAACTTTAAGGTTCATATTGTAAAAATTAATTTATCAGTTGACATTTGGTGAACCTCAAAATGCAGGAAAAGACGATTACTACTTTTCATTGTATTTGTCATTAACCTATACTTTATTTGTTGTGTTGCCTTTTTTCAATTAATATATAAATTTAAACCATTACAAATAAAATTGTACATTATAACCCATTGCTAGCCTAAGCATGAACATGAAACCCTAATTGAATCTTCTACTATTTAATTTGCAATATATGAACAAGACTTATTTTAATGAATGTGTCTCAAGACTCAGTCACGGAAGTCTCTCTTTTCATTTTGTTAGCTATAAATGATTCAGCAAATTAAACCGTTTAATCCTATCTTGTACCGATCTTCAAAGTCACTAATCGCATAGGAATAATATTAAACATACGTTAAAGTGAAATATATTCTTCTAAGAAGAGACTTTTGACATGGTTAAACAGATTACGAAAATGCATTTAGCTTTCCAATTATATTCAATGATAGTAACATGCAACCGCAGAATATTCCACATATGACATATTCTAATTCATATTTTCAGGTTATTGTAACAAATACATAGTCAAGCTTGGAACTCGTTGACCTCAGGATGTTCGGGTAGTTATGTCTAATTAATCTGGTTTTTATACTTTTAAATATTATTGCTTCCCACGATTTCCCTCTTTTAAATGAGGTTATTCAAATTCAATCGGTCACCTTTTATATTCCTTTTTTTTTGGCAAATTCGTTGGCATGTTTCATTTCATACTGAAACTTATTTTTATATTGCCGATGTCGTTGTATTTATATCTGATATCAACTTTAAGTTGTCTTGTAAATTTTAAATAAAGCAAAGTTTCAATCCACTTGAAAAGAATAGATAAAATAAGTCAAATTGATTGCTCAATATAATCAATATCAAGGTCCAGTCAAATTAACAATTGTTTTGGCTAGTTAAGTTAGAAAACATCAATACCAGTAAAGATAGCAACTGGTGAGGCGAGTTAAGTTAACAAACAACAATGTTAGTCAAATGAACAATTGGAAAGGCGAGTTAAGTAAGCAAACAGCAATGCCAGTCAAATTAGCAATTGGTAAGGCGGGTTTAGTTTGAAAACATCAATGCCAGTAAAGTAAGCAATTGATATGAAGAACTAAGTATCAAATAGCAATGCCGGTAAAGTTAGCAAACAGTTAGGCTTGTAAAAATAGGGAACAGGTTTTCCTTTCACAAAGACATCTTACGACTAAAATTGATCATAAGTTATGCAAACTCGTTCATAACTAACAAATGTTTTATCTTTAGTTAAGACTCAAAATAACAATGCGTTCATAAACATGATGTTGAAAAAAGACGAAGTCGTCAAAAAATATGAAATATTCAATTTACTATTTCATAATGAAATTTGGATGATTAAATAATATGTAAAGAAAACAGAAATAATTTAATACTGTTTTTAAATATTGGAGATTACTATTTAAAACTAATTTTGAAACTTACCCTTATGAAATTGTTTGTTTCAAATACGACCTTGAATAGTTATCAAAGGTACCTGGATTATGATTTAGTACGCCAGACGCGCGTTTCGTTCATATATGACTCATCAGTGACGCTCATATCAAAATAGTTATAAAGCCAAACAAGTACAAAGTTGAAGAACATTGAGGATCCACAAATCTAAAAAGTTGTACCAAATACGGCTCAGTAATTACAATTTATACGCTTGTATGAAATCGACTATTAGTTACCATAAGTGCTGATATTTACCAACAAAGGAATGTTTCTTTTTATGAAAATAATAAATGATCACGAAGTGTTTTTGAATACTCAATTCATGTCTAAAATGAAAACATAATAGTTGATATCTAGATTAATTCTAGGCAAATTCAATTTATCGTTGATAAATTTATAGAAAGAATTAAGAAGTGCCTTTGAATTTGGTAAAGAATATTTAAATACAGTTAGCATGTTGAACCTTGGCACCAATTCTAATAATTAGGTCATGAGATAAGATATCTTAAAATTTGACAATTAGATTTATAAACATTATTAATTACCACATTGGTAAAAAATTCAAAAACATTAATACATTTGACCTTTCGAATGTGTCCTATCGAACTATACTTATTTCTGTATTTGAACTCCCACGAACAACATGACGAGTGTCACCTGTAAAGCAGGATTTGCTAACCCCTCCAATGCACACGAAAGCATCCCCGTTTTTTGATGGGGTTCGTGTTACTGAGTCTTTAGTTTTGTATGTTGTGTTTCTATCTTGTTGTTTGTCTTTTAGTACTTTTTCATTTTTTACAATGCGTTGTCGGTTTATCTTTTTTAACTTGCTAGTTTGATTTGGACTTTGGTATATTTTGTCTCTCTTTTACAGCTGTCTTGTAAACTTTGCATGTATACAATGACTATTATACGTTTTATTTATAAAATTGTGATAACTAAATCAAAAGTAATATTGTTGAATGAATTTTATAACACGTTAACTTTAGAATTGTCGAAATAATATAATTTTTCCGGTATCTGGTACCAGTTGAGATATCCTTGTAGCTTTTACTTGTTTAGCTTTTAAAATATTTTGATCTGAGCGTCACTGATGAGTCTTATGTAGACGACACGCGCGTCTGGCGTATTAAATTATAATCCTGATACCTTGCTACAGAAAATGCCACTGCACCATCGCAGTGCTTTTTCAAAGTTTAGATGTGGTGTAACACCATTAAAAATTGAAACTGTTGATATGAAGACAAAAATCTAGACGAAAGAGTCTGTTTTAACTGCAATATTTTAGAGGATGAAAAACATGTACTTTGAAATTGTCTGTTGTATGAAGATCTAAGACATGCTCTTTTTATTGATATATTGTGTCATAATGATATGTTTTTAAACTTGTCTGATAAAAAAAGAATTATAAGTTCTTTTTATACCAATATTTATAATATTGTTGCCAAAACCTACAATAGCATTTTAACAAGACGATACAGTATTTTATATCATTTACTACTGTATTTGTAGTATTTTATAAAATGAATAAGTATTATATGTATTTTAATAGTCTCTCATAATTCTTTTAAGAATGGCACATACATATATCTAATTGTTTTATATATGTTTGCTGTATATTTAATTTTATAACTGTATCTTGTTTTAATCATGTTGTATGTGTTGATACTTTAATAAACTATTGAATCTGAATCTACCTAACTGTTTACACCACTGGATCGATGCTACTGCTGGTTGACGTTTCGTCTCCAAGGGTATCACTAACCCAGTAGTCAGCACTTCGGTGTTGACATGAATACTAATTATATGGTCATTTCTATAAATTTCCTGTTACAAAACTTTTGAACTTCGAAAAATTGAGGATTTTATTATCCCAGGAATAGATTACCTTAGCCGTATTTGGCACAACTTTTAGGAATTTAAGGTCCTCAATGATTTTCAACTTTGTACTTGTTTGGCTTTTTAGCTATTTTGATATGAGCGTCACCGCTGAGTTTTATGTAGACGAAACGCGCGTTGGCGTATTAAATTATAATTCTTTTACCTTTGATAATTGTTATATGAGTCTGGTGAAATTTATATGTAAGATGAGATATTGTTTTTAGCAAGGGACATTTTAAACATTAACTTAAATTTTTATTGAAAATTAAATAAATAAAACCCCTTTAATATAGATTCTCCTAACACCACACCCCTTGTATGGTGAAATAAATTAATAAATCAATCAATCAATTAGGTGATGAAATTAATTAATCAATCAATTAATCAATTCATGAAATGAATAGTTTATTATGTTCTGTTATGTTGTATTTTGATGATACTAATTTGTAATGCATCAAAATACCGGATTTTTAGTATTTATTATCGTTCATTGTACAAACGAGATGGAACAATTATAATTATTTTAAATAAGGACTATAAAGTTTTTTTTAACTTGTTCCAGGAAAGTAATTTGAATAGAAGACTGTTAATTAACGCTGATTGGGAATAAACATCAGCATTTACCTTTTATGTTCTTTTTAAAAACATGTTTTATAGTAATTACAAACATGAATAAAGTAATAATCATTTTCAGTTTATGTAATATCACGGACATTACCATGTTCACTTTCTAAGGGACAAAGCCTGGAAATCACATAATTGGAAAATATTAGAAATGAAAACATGTCTGTCTTATTAAAAAACCCAAGCAATGCCAACAAAAAGGGAGAAAGGAAACGATACATTCATTTGAATAAAATTTTGAATTTTGAAAAAGGATCAAAACCTTTCTCAGTTGTTTGTCAAGACTGAATTCTTAACTGTTTATTTAATATTGAATATTGTTTGTAAACATGAAGATAAGGATATGTGGTATAATCGCCAAATAAACAAATATTCAGCCAAGTTAAAATAAAGTGGATGTAAGAACAACTATTAAATGTATTCATTATTGATAAGGGCCCAGATAAAGCCTACCTGCGGTTGCGGTATTTTCTCGCTGTGTTGAAGACCTATTGGTGGCATTGAACTGTTTTCTGCTCGTTGGTTGGTTTGTTGTCTCCTTGACATATTTCTCGTTTACATTTTCAATTCTAATTATAGGCAACCGTATGACATTCAATAATGAGAAAAACCAGTACAGTGTAGTCGTAACCACAATCCCGTTCACTTTTCACGAATGTGACCTATCGAATACGACTAATGATCGAGTTTCTAATAACATGAGCAACTCGACGGGCGCCACATGTGAAGCAGGATCTGCTTACCTTTCCGGAGCACCCGAAATCACACCAAGTTTTGGGTGGGATTCGTGTTGCTTAGTCTAGTTTTGTAGGTGGTGTCTTGTGTTCTTTTATCTGTCTGTTTGTCTTTTTTCTTTATAGCCATGGCGTTGTCAGTTTATTTTCGATCTATGAGTTTGAATGTCTCCCTGGTATCTTTCGCCCTTTTTGTAAACTCTTCCTGAACATGGTACTGTTGTATTTTTTAAATCGTATATCATGAGGACAACAATAACATATTGAAGAACATTCAAATCAAATCATATATTTTTTCTCCTCCGTACGTATGAAAACATAATGATCTTTCGCACACGATTGCTACCGATTGGTTATGAATTATATGTAAGAATTCAATTTAAATCATGTCTTTGATGTGTTACAAAAATAACATAACTCTATTTTAACAATGCTATAGTGTCATTAGTATTGTTTAAGCATCATCGCACTATTAAAAAACGGTAAACATTGCGTCAAGGCCAAAGGACAATATCCAATAGAAATACATTTATATAGCAAGAATATCTAATATTGAAGTTAATCCTTTGTAATATCATGCATTTTGTGCAAAACAACTTTTGGATCACGGCAGAATTTATTCTTGGAATACCTTTGTCACAACAAAAAAGACAAAAATAAAACTAGAGGCTCTTAAGAGCCTGTGTCGCTCACCTTGGTCTATGTGAATATTAAACAAAGGAAGCAGGTGGATTCATGACAAAATTGTGTTTTCATGATGGTGATGTGTTTTTACATCTTAATTTACTGAACATTCTTGCTGCTTACAATAATCTCTATCTATGATGAAAATGTTAGTACAAATTTACAAATTTTATGAAAATTGTTAAAAATTGACTATAAAATACAATAACTCCTTAGGGGCTCAATTGACCATTTTGGTCAGTTGACTTAATTTTAGGTCTTACTTTGCTGTACATTATTGCTGTTTACAGTTTATCTCTATCTATAAAAATATTCAAGATAATAACAAAAAACGGCAAAATTTCCTTAAAATTACCAATCCAGGGGCAGCAACCCAACAACCGGTTGTCTAATCCATCTGAAAATTTCAGGGCAGATATATCTTGACCTGATAAACAATTTAACCCCGTCAGATATGCTCTAAATTCTTTGGTATTTGAGTTAGAAGCCAAAAACTGCATTTCACCCCTATGTTCTATTTTTAGCCGTGTCAGCCATCTTGGTTGAATGGCCGGATCACCAGACACATTTTTTACATCTATATACCCCAAAGATGATTGTGGCCAAGTTTGGATTAATTTGGCCCAGTAGTTTCAGAGGAGAAGATTTTTGTAAAAGATAACTAAGATTTACGAAAAATTGTTAAAAATTGACTATAAAGGGCAATAACTCCTAAAGGGGTCAACTGACCATTTCGGTCATGTTGACTTATTTGTAAATATTACTTTGCTAAACATTATTGCAGTTTACAGTTTATCTCTATCTATAATAATATTCAAGATAATAACCAAAAACAGTAAAATTTCCGTACAACTACCAATTCTGGGGCAGCAACCCAACAACAGGTTGTTTGAGTCATCTGAAAATTTCAGGGCAGATAGATCTTGACCTGATAAACAATTTACCTCATGTAAGATTTGCTCTAAATGCTATGGTTTTTGAGTTTTAAGCCAAAAACTGCATTTTACCCTTATGTTCTATTTTTAGCCATGGCGGCCATTTTGGTTGGTTGGCCAGGTTACCGGACACATTTTAAAACTGAATACCTCAACAATAATTGTTGCCAAGTTTGGTTTAATTTGGCTCTGTAGTCTCAGAGGAGAAGATTTTTGTAAAAGTTAACAGACGACGCCGGACGACGACGACGACGACGACGGACGACGGACGCAAAGTGATGAGAAAATCTCACTT
The DNA here is from genome assembly GCF_963676685.1 of Mytilus edulis. NCBI lineage: Eukaryota > Metazoa > Mollusca > Bivalvia > Mytilida > Mytilidae > Mytilus > Mytilus edulis. The sequence goes on from NC_092344.1 coordinate 14,083,077, forward strand.
GGCCCTTCGGGCCCGGTGAGCTAAAAATATAATATGATAAAGAGAAAATGTTGTACACAGACACATACCACGGTATATAGCAAGTCGGTACCAGTAGAGTAAGCTTTGAAGGAAATCTGATAACAAATTACGATACATCCGAGACCTACGGCTTGATTCAAACCAATAATATTGAGCGATTTGATGACAGATGGCAACCATCGACAAGAACTATACGTCAGGCTCATAGGACATGCATATGCATAATGTGGTGGGGTTAACATGTTTGTGAGCTGTCAAACTTCCATTAATCTGCGACAGTGGTGTAGCAGGACAGCATTACAGTAGAAAAATCTCAATTAGAATGGACTTGTCCCAACAGACTGATACTGTGTACAAAACAACTATCAAAAAACAAAAACACACAATGTACTGACTCTGGTCTAAGAACACTCACTATACTAAAAGCTATTTCATAATAAAAATTTTATAAATTATAAATTAACCATGTTTCCCTAGAATTAAACGCAAATGAGTACGCCTACAGCGGTAACAAATACTAGTACATTAAGGACACGGAAGAGCATGCGCAAAATAAAAATATATCTTTCAACATCTCACTGAATCATTACATCTAACGTGCACAATCTCTACGGAATATTTTTAAAATTATTTGGAAATTTGTTGTTAGTAGGAATAACAATATAATTATATTTCGTGTATTGTGATACATTAAGTCAGGCATGTCTTAATTTTCTAAGGCTTCGTTGACATTACATTGATAATACATGTACAACTTATTAAGAAGTCGTGACAAACCACCACAAGTATTCAATCATTTGTCTTTCGAGCATTAAGTGCGGTGATGCTTTAAACTGTGAAACAATTTAAAGGAAATGGTTATATACAGAATACCAATCGGAACACAACACAGCATAATCTAAGCCCTTTTGAATCCAATTTTCTTCTTGCCGTGCATTTATGTACAAGTTTTATTAAGAGCATGGTCACGTCACGTATCGACACTTTTTTTACTTCACAATTTTACAATCAGTCGTATAAGCATCGGTGCTAAAGCCAAAACAATTCATTCTAAATGTCACCATACTACACCAAACCAGAGACATGTGCATGTATTGTTTTTATGTCCCTGACCAAATGCAAAGGTAAATTGTTTATCTTAATTACTTGGCGATAACATTTACTACAGGGTTTCCTATTGTAGGAATTTTTCATCCAAAGTGTAAATTCAAGTATTTGATAAAAACGTTTATGCGTTTCTAATCTGAAAATTGAAAAAAGCCTCTTTTAATTTGTTGAATTCGTAGTCCATATCATTGAAAAAAAGAAACCATAAAACGATTGGTCAATTTCCGAAATAGAAATGTCGGTTTTAATTTTTATAAGCTTGAAAATACGTGTAAGGGTTGCGTTTCTATTGACCCTTAGTATATTTATAAGGAAAAGTTTTAAAACATAATATAGATATAGGAAGATGTGGTGTGAGTGCCAATGAGACAACTCTCCATACAAATAACAATTTAAAAAGTAAACCATTATAGGTTAAAATACGGCCTTCAACACGGAGCCTTAGCTCACACCGAACAACAAGCTATAAAGGGCCCCAAAATTACTAGTGTAAAATCATTCAAACGGGAAAACCAACGGTCTAATCTATATAAACAAAACGAGAAACGAGAAACACGTATATATTACATAAACAAACGACAACCATATAACATGTAATTTTTTTTAATTATCGTGGTTTTAGTTTATTGATCTTGATTTCGACAAAGTGCTTGAAAATCGCTGACATTCAAATATGTGTAAATTGTTCAAAATAGTAGGAATATAAAGCCTAGAAATGCAATTGTAAAAAAGGAGAACAACTTTAAGGCAACCGAGTTAACTACGACAGGTTGTTCAACCTAACGAAAGACACGGTGTTTGTACGGTGCGTTTGATAGCAGGCAGGTGGATAGAATTTTTGAAATAAAAAGATATATGCACAATTCCTTCATATATTGCACCTATCTGCCTGCCTATACTAATGCTAACGTTAAAGAGCTGAAAAGACAAAACACACAAAAAAGACCACAGTTAACTAAAGACGGACACAAATCAGAGCTATACATTGCTTACTTTTACAATAATTTCAAAGACGTTATAATAGCTTTTACAAAATAATAATATCCGTATGTTTAGGCCAGTACTAAAGTACTGTATACAGGGCTGGTGATACTATAGAGGACGTTCATATATCGAGGAGATGTATCGACCAAGTGGAAGTTATACCATTTACGGTACAAATTTTACTGCAAAAGAGGCTCACTTCGACAACAAATGTCTCTCCAAAATATTTGAAATCCAAAACTAAATACAAACCTTTACTAAATACCAAAAAACTGTAAAGTTGTTTCTACAAAGTAAACTCATTAAACAGGACTACGAGCAGAGAATCTTGACAAAAATCATCAACGTAAATTTGCACCTAGACGATCGAATTCAATTGATACTTGAATGATATTTTCAGGAGTTAAATTTGTGAGCACAGTATTTTGAGAAACTGGTTGTTGTGGTTTTCAATGTGACTTCATCCCTTTTTTTTCATGCAAATCCAAACTCCAATTTATATACAATTATTGTCAAAACACGAACGTTTCCTTCAACTATTCACCTATGAAATATAATTCCACCTTTATACTAACAATTCATAATGGGAAAATTGATACCGATGATGAAATTTTATAAATGGTTTCTACAGCCAAAGGTTCAAATGGCGGCTAGTGAACAATTATGGTAAGGTAAGTACTGTCTTATTACCTAAGTAAATTGTATAGGAATGAATAAAGTCTTATGTTTTCTGATAAATAAACACATATTTGCATCGTCATATTTCCTAATGCCATAATTGCTGTGAATTGCTCTCTCTAAACAGCAGTCAAATTGATGTTTATACAAAGTCTTTTTACCGAAGTACTACTTTAAATTAATACTGTGTTTACTAGAAGTATAAATAATAGATTTGTAAAACAAACAGTACAAAACTGTATACATAAATTGATGTAAAAATATGGACAGCTTTAGTTATTTTCAGACAGACGTACTGTTAATAATTTCCTACAATGTCATCTCCTAGCTTACATTGTCTTCCGATTTTGCATGGCAAAGGAGAATCTTGATCCATTGAATATTTATGAGAATTTGTCACTTGCATTTGCCAGAACCTTTTGTAATTGTCAGTAATTTTAACATAAATAGCATTAATAGTTAAATGGGACACAAACGTTTACTAGTAACCATCCTTTTGAATGGTCAAAAAGTGCTTTAAGTCTCTGTTTAGAAAAACATTGCAATAAATGTAAATACGAACATTTATTATTCTTACACAGAAATTACACTGTAGCATGACGAAAGAGAATATCCATATGATTTTATTGAAAATGTAATGACGAGTTGCTAATACAACAGCATAACACTAGGGAAGGACTTCTTTGAAAAGCACTCGTATACAGAAAACGAAGTAAAATTTCCAAAACCACGACACTTGAATACATGATATAATAACAATCATAACAAATATCATTTCTTTTTAAATTTTATTTATCATAAACATATTAAATAAGAAAAACTACATTTGAATAAAACTCACAATTTTGCTAAACGCGAAAAGTGGTGGATCACTGTATTTTTTGAACTGACGTGCAATCGGAGAACACACCATTACAGATAAGCGACAACGCCCAAGCCATAGTTTCGCATAATCAAGGTCAAACGTAAAGAATAAGAAACTACATCGACTGCATCAAAAACAAATGCTTCAAACCCACAAAACAATTCAATTTTGATTGACATTTCTGCTTTTTTGTTTGTGTCAGGTATATATATATACAACTTGTTCATATATTATTTTATTTTTGTATCTTTATAACTTGTTTTTGTTTTACTAATGTACGAATCAGAAACAAAAGTATTGCGTTGTGCTTTTATGTTTGATTTATTAGAAAAAAAGGATAAGGACAGACCATAATTATAAGGCCAGACATAATCATTAATGGATTGCATGAGAGCTTACGTGTACTGTCTACAGAACGCAGACAATAAAATACAACAAGAATCGTGCCATCGCATGATGGTTGCCGTGCAATGTCTAGAATTGTGAATATAGATACCAGTGCTTACTATAAACTTAGCAAAATAGCACGAATGATGTTTTAATTGTTGGTTCTCACTTCAACGTTATTGTAACTTTGTCAGTAATTGAAAACAACAATATAATTTAACTAATTTATAACCTAATACAATTGCAATATAAAAGAGCAAAAGTCAAAACACGTCCATTTTATTCTTTGTTCAGGAAATATAGACTTTCAAAAGTAATACATTTTTAGTTCAATATGTCAAGTTGAAAGTTTGAATGCCTAATGTACTTTATAGATAGAACTGTATAAGCAAAACTGTCTTATATTACCTTTTCTTTCAAGAAAAGACGTTTTGTCACAATTAAGAAAAAAAGTTACCTATGGAAATGAAAAAAAATATAGTTTATTGGAAGTGGCAGAAGATCGATCTTACTGTGACAGTAACTTGTTTTCATCAACATCTGAGTGAACGCAACAACTAAGAAAACTTTTAAAGTCATAAATTTTTGATCTTTTGGTATCAGTGCTGATTAAATCTCTTGTCTTGGTTAAGCAATTGCAATATTATGTAAACTACGACCAAGTGGTTTAACGTCGCGCGAACGAATGTTTTATCTTAAAAGATCAGCGGAAAAAGAATATCTGTCAGAACAGCCTAACGGTGAAAAATTCTAAATTAGGTATGTCACAAATCTAAAAAGTTACTGTAATAATGTACACAACTCATTGGCAAAATGTTATCATATTCTTCGAGTCTTTCAATTTAAAAATCTAAAAGACCTTTATTTATGGTAATCTTATTAGTCAAATCCATGCAGTATTTGTGTGTAAAAGTATTTGCATTAAACGAAATTGCAAAATTTAAATGTTTTTGTTTAATTTAAAAAAGAAAGAAGAGACGTTTATCAAAGTAAAATAACAAATATACCGAACTACAAGGAAAATTTAAAACGGAAATTCACTTATCCAATGACAATACATAGTTTAACATTTGTTTTATTTAACGATGTCATTTGAAGAAATACTCAGGAAGTACTGAAAATCAGCCACACATCTCTCAAAATTGTTTAAAAAAAAAAGATGTGGTGCTATCGTCAGGCGTTTACTTTTTGATGATCTGTTTAGAAATCGGTCGTTTTAGCGTTAGGACCTTTAAGGACACACTCTGTTTTTTTTTTTTAAAAGATATAAAGACTGTTTGAATCTGACTCTTGTGTTGAGTAAAATCAAGGGAACTCGGCCTTATTTCTCTTGTTTAATTTTAACTAATTTCAATCATCATAAATTAATACGAACCTTGAAAGGGATACTAGCTGTCGAATTCATGTTCACCGATTTTACTCACATTTCATATTCGATTCATAACAACGTAAAACATTTATCTAAATTATAAAAAGTCTGAAATAAACAATTTACAGGGCATGGACTCGATAAGATGTAGCTTTGTTATGTGTATTTTAGTTTAGACACCATCTTATTAACTATCAAGTTTGATCGTCGAAGACCTCCAATGGTTACATGAGCAATAAAAACAGAAATATACTCTTAGATACACAAAAATTATGAGCTTTTTAGGAGGAGAAACATAATACAATGGGTAGTATAATTTTGCAGATATGTCAAATTTCATGTCAAAATAAACCACAAAGTATCTTTTTCTGTTTAATTCTATATAAAGAATCAAAATATATGTTAATCATCGTTTTTAACAGTATACGACTGATTTTTTTGTTGATCGAAGCAGTCAATCAAATGATTTGTTACATTTGTTTCCCTTTCAATGTTGACATTCAATAAACACGCACAATTCATGCGTTACCTGTCGAAGGGGTCAAATTGAAGTTTACATAAATACGGATTCAATGAGGTCGAATTATTCACTTGCGAGTGACTATTCATCATCAATGTGGCTTAGCTTATTTTGACAAAATGCAAACAAACTTACTGCTAAAAGCGAGTTGATATTTCACTATTTCACTTTCATCAATGATTCTTTGATCCCAGCCAAAAATATCATATTTTACATTATATCTCGTACATGTAACTAGTGCCCCTTTAAGGAATCGACAGCTTTGTTGTGGGCAAACACTTGATATAGTTCAAGTAATAACAATTTCTCTTGATTGTATCTATTTTTAGATTTATTTATATGCGTAACCGAATTAAATTTATCGGTGAACACGGTTTTAAAACTAATTACAATTTTTTCCCAGAAGAGTGCACCTTCTTTTCAAATAATTGACTCTAAAACAAAATAAAGAGACTTTGATTAAACGTACATCATTACCGCCTACAATAAGAATACTGAACAGACAATCTATCAGAGCAATTACAATCATTAAAGTCATGATTCCAGCAGTCTACTCACTAATGTATGGAAAAGATATAGTTCTGAACGAATATCTCGGAAATGCAGAATCAGAATGAGAAATTTATCGACATAACTTCACTCAAACTTAAGCACTAAAAAGGACTTTAATTCCATTTTTAAATGAATAAAGCGTTTATATTTTCACCTTCATTTTTGTTTCATATATATAAAAGGTATATAACGGAACCAAAACGTCAGCATTTCTGCTCCTTAACGTTGTTTTCATTAATCTGTATATGTAACGGTTTTCATTTGGTTTACAGTTAATTGTCATTAAATGCATTAAAAATTACTGTGACACATATAAATGAAAGTAAAAACAATAACTCAGACTAAAAACACAGCAATATAGTAGGTGCACATTGGCATGATATGGCAAAGATTCTGTAAAAGTTTCATCAAATAATGAGTTGTTAAGGAGGATAAATATAATATAATGTGTAGTATAGTTTGCATATATCAAAGTTCGTGTCAAAATAAACTACAAAATTCAGCAAGACAAAGAAATGAAAGAAAAATGCGCATTGGTGACCCTCTGCTGTTGTTTTTTATTTGGTCGGGTTGTTGTCTCTTTGACACATTCCCCATTTTCATTCTCAATTTCATTAGTACATTATGTCGGAAAGATTCTGTGAAAGTTTTACAAAGTTTTGTCAAACAGTTGAGGTGAAGTTGCAAATAAAAAATCTGTACAAAAAACGATTGAAAGAACAGACAGACCATCCCCCATCAGTATGAATCACTAGTACTATATATGTTGAAATCATGGTATAGTCAAGAAATATGGTACGATTTGCAATAAAACAACTATCATAAAGCAAGGTCATGTTTTCTCTGACAGAGAATAACGTCATTACACCAAATATATCGAATGTTGGATTTATACTTATTGATGTTTAAGTGGTAGAAACAGTATTTTTTTATTAGTTGTCTTTGGTTTTGGACAATCCGTCAGTAACTGCGAGTCATCTCATATCTGTACTTGTTTTTTTTCTTTCGCGGATTATACATATTTTGCCACATCCGATAAATTTTTCTTATACGTTTTTCTCCTTTTTATCGATCCGATGATTAAAGCACTTTTCAACTGATTTTATATTTTGCTCGAGTTCTGGTGATGTACTGTTACACGCATGTTCTAGGAGAGGGGATTTGGTGCCAACAAACGAGTTTTCTGGTTTGAATTGTTTACATTAGTCATTTTGAGGGTTTTCGTGGCATTACATAGTATGAAAAAAATGAATGATTATAGTATAAATCGCATATGTTTTGAGTTTTCAGACAGATCATAAGAAGTAAAGAACAACATCGACAACCATGGTCTCATCTGCTGATATTTACAACATCGTAAAGAAGTTGCATACTATAACTTTTTATAACTATAACCTTTTGCCTAATAAGAAGAAAAATAGAGTAGAATTCTCTTCTTTTTTTTTAAATAAAATACATATAGATGATATAAAAAATACATTAGACGGAGGACACTAGTGAATGAGAAAAGATATAAAAAAAAATCGGAATGAGGGAAATCCCTGAGAGTTTTGACCCAGATTCGAGTAAAATCAAATGTGTATTTAAGGACTCTCATGCAGTATCTATCTTCAATGATCCAAAAGTTATGCTAAAACGATTACCAATAAATCAATCAAAGATCCAAGTGTTGCAAGTAAACTGTCTTACCTACGTTACAAAACTATTGTTGTCCGCTGACATAAATAGTTAAAGCAGTACAATTCTTGAATGTATATAAGAAACATGAAAATTTGAATATGTAAGCGGCTCAGTAATGGAATTAGTTATTGACAGCTCTGTTTTAAACAGCACATGAATCCCTATCGACACTTTCGAATTCTACAAAGTTAATCCTGTGCATTCGAGGATCACTTTCATTCAGATAAATATAAACGTCTAGATAGATTAAATAATTAGATCAATTTCACTGTAAGAAATAAATAGTGTTAATCATATGCTATTTTTCTACAAAATACCTGATGAAAGTTATTTTAGAAGCACGTGTGGTAGACACGGTAATCGGAAGCATGCACTTTTCCTTAACCATCGATATCTGCCTGATTTCCCCAGCTCAAGTGACAGTGTTTAGGAAATGACAAAATATTAAGGAACTGGCAGATTATTCTTGTTACATTAAGTCTATCATATTTCTACATTTTACTAAAAAATATCTTCACCAGGAACGTTCAAACCCAAATATTTAAAAGCCAAGGATATATGAATGCTCTATATGACCAAAAGGCAGACAAGAAGATGAAGTCAAACGCACTAAGGTGAAATTCGCTTGAGGAGGTTGAAAGTTTTTAAATACTTTTGTAATTTATCTGTGATATATGAAACCTCGTAAAAGAGGGACGAAAGATACCAGAGGGACAGTCAAACTCATAAATCGAAAATAAACTGACAACGCCATGGCTAAACATGAAAAGGACAAACATACAAACAATAGTACACATGACACAACATAGAAAACTAAAGAATAAACAACACGAATCATGCCAAAAACTAGTGGTGATCTCAGGTGCTCCAGAAGGGTAAGCACATCCTGCTCCATATGTGGTACCCGTCGTGTTGTTTATAAGATAACAAATCCGGTAAATAGTCTAATTCGGTAGGTCACATTTATGAAAGGGAAGGGGATTGCAGTTAAGACGTACATATCCGATATCATTTGTGAAACGGTTATTCCATAACGGTCAACCAACTCGTGATGGCGATGATTTCAACCATTTGGAACTCTTGATTTAATAGCTTCCTTATGAGCAACAACCCTCTATCAAGAAAATCATGATAGGAAATGCAGGCACGGGAATATCGTATCAATTGGGAGATATATACACCGTATGTAGGTGCTGCTGGAATGTTGCTACTTAGAAATGAAAAGCTGAAATCATCTCTTTTGTCGTAAAGATTTGTTTTCAATCGACCCTCATTGTCAATTTCTAGATTTAAGTCAAGATATGAGGCTGACTTAACTGTATCTGTTGTATCTTTTATCTCTAGTTCAATGAGATATATGAGTTGAACATAGTCACTAAATGTTGAATTATTTAGTGAAAGAACATCCCTATATAGCGGAAAGTAGAGTTAAAGGATATTGTTAACTTCTTGTCTTTCTTCCTAAGTAGGTCCTGTGTGAAGTCAGCCTCATAGTAATAAAGAAACAAGTCGGCAAAAAGAGGAGCATAATTCGTTCCCATTGGAATGCCGATCGTCTGTTTAAAAAACAAGTCCTCCGAACGTATCGAATATGTTGTCAATCAAGAAATCAAGCATCTTGATAATGTCAGTTTCAGAGAATATTTTGTGTGAATCAGAGTGATCCTTTACAAAGTAGGATTTATCCTTTCCTAAGACAAGATACTTGTATCTTCTTTTACCATTCTTTTTAATGAAACAAAGCAATACCAAATCTTTCAATATGTCCTTTAGTTTGGAATGTGGAATACTTGTATAAAGTGTAAAAAGTCAAATGTTTTGATACTATCACAAGATGAAAGAGAGTTAGATTGTATTTACTCTAAAAGATCTTTAGAATTTTTAAGTATACACATCTGATTCACACCACGCATAATTTTGTTCTCCGGACGCGCGTTTCGTCTACACAAGACTGGTAAATAAAGCTCAAATTTTAAACAATTCATCGTAAAAAATTGTAAATCGTTGGATAAAAATCCAGGGCTTCGCATAATCTGTGGATTTTTTTCTGATAGGTCAAATTCAAATTATTGCATTTAATATAATATGTAAAAGAATAACTATAATTTTTATACAGATTTCTCCTCGGCAAAATGATATGAAAGACGGACGAAAGATACCAGAAGGAGAGTCAAACTCATAGATTAAAACTTAATTTACAACGCCATGGCTGAATAAAAACCGACATACAGACAAATAATAGTACAGAAGACACAGAGAAAGGGACAACTGTTGCGTTTTGTTTCGATGACCTTTAAGAAAACATGATCTTATCAACTATTATAAAACCTATAAACACTAGGAAGTGAAAACGAGACTGTAATATTAAAAAATGTAAGCACAAATTGAACACCTTTCATTGAATCTACTGCCTTTATTTGATTGTATACATGTATTGATGATGAAATATGATATAAACGGCACCCATATCAATTTGTGAACACTGCCTTGGTAGTAATGTGTTAAAAGTGGTTTTAGAGACAGAGCCAGATAACGTGAAAATTGATTCAAAGCGTAAAACAAATACATTCGGACGAAAGTGTTAATGTTATGGGGCAAAATGACACGAACAATATATATATATGCTCTTCTATTAATGATGGTTTTTGCACTACGTGTGTAGCCTTTTATACTGTGGTTACACTGTGCAATAAATTCTATGGTAAAATTCATAAATGTGCAAACCTATCAAGTTATATGTCGTTCAGACATCTCTTTAATTTGCATTGTAAGATTAGTTTTATATGGAATGTCATAAAATAGAGGGATGAGCAGTTTTGAAAATGTCGTCAATCCATTAATAGGATACACATCTAGGTATCAACTCAAACTGAAAAAAACAGATTTCGCAAAAACGCCTAAAAAACAAAGGCATGGAGAGCCATCATATTTAGAAGTAAAGTATTTTAATTGGAAAAACAAGTGATACGTATAATATTCTTACGTTGTCAAAATGTATGTCAAGATGTATGTTACAACTTTGTATCTATACAAACCTTTTTGAAATTAAACAAAATGTGAGACAATTATAAACCATTGACTAGGTTGTATCTATTGAGTTATATTAGATAAAAAGAACAAGTACAAGAAAATAATTGTATTTTGATTATTCAGTTTGGAACCAGATGTAACACACTTATTTTATTAGAATGATAATATAGATATTTTTCTGACCTAAATATTATGGAGTCAATGAATTTAAATATTTGATACAATTCCTGAAAAAGAAAGAAACAAACCAATGTTTCTGTTGAATAGGACGAAAGCAAGATTCCAATCTTCAAGGTGAATTAGTTGCAAATAAAGTGAAATAAATTTATGAGAGTACACAAAATGTAAAATAACACTATTAACATTTGATACGTCCGAAAAACACGAAGCCAAACATCTGATAGTCGGATGTACAGGTATCGAGCCCCGACAAAAGTCATAGACCAAAAATATTACTAGACAATAATTGCAGAAGAAGAAAATGATACACATGCTTTCTCATTTATTGACATATCTAACAACTTATAATACTAAAGCATACTAGTCTTCACAATACTGCATTTTCCATGCTGTGTTTTAAATCTTATAATATATACTCATTTCCTCTTTAAGTTGATGTGTTTCCCTAAGTTTTAGTTTGTAACCCCGATTTGTTTTCTGTCAACCGATTTATGACTTTTAAACAGCGGTATTCTATTGTTGCCTTTATTTAACACACCAATGAGTTCTAAGATTTTTTTCTGCATATAGATTTGTATATTACAAAATCACACTTTTCCAAAAATAAAATAAACATAGAGAACTGTTACCTTACGGATAGTGTAATAATTTAGCGAAACTACAGCATATCAAGGATATAAGTAATGACAGCAACTGCAATGTAACCTAAAACGTAGTTATTGTGCATATGCATTACTTATTTCATAAGAACATCTAATGGTATGAGTGGTCAATATAAGACTTAACATACTTTTCACAAAATATCGTATTCAAAATCCTAAGTTTATTAAAAGGGGCAGTATTATGAACAGAAATAAAAAGAAAGAAAGGACAAACAGCCCTAACAAACACAGAAAACCAAATACTTCTCAGAAAGTGTCCATAAAAAAGTTAAGAGCCAAAACGTCCGAGTAAAAATAAATGAACCAAAGAAATGACTCTCCATTCCCGAGAAACAATGTAGTGTTTAAACAAAAGATTACTTTCACAGGTGTATTCTAATTGTGGAAACCAAGCACTCGTCTTATCTGAGAACGTTTAGAAGTGGTTCAGTTTATCCAATATTTAGTACTAAATATACCATTGGTAAAACTATATTTAAATTTGTTCAATAAAAAGACTGTCCTTGTGTGTTTTCATTTTCAACTTACCTCATATTTCATAGTATCAGCTATGAGGATGGCATCTTTATACCAGGTAACGTTCACGGCGTGTTGTGAATAACATGACATCAACACGACTGAAGATTCTTCTACAACTGTATCCATAGGGGGAACTTCTACAGCTAAAATACAAACATTGTTCAATGCGGTATGAATGACTACATGATAATATATATTATAAAGAAAAGCGTTTATTCATTTAATAAAACCAGGTTTAATTCCCCATTTTCTACATAAGAAAATGTCTGTATCAAGTCAGGAATATGACAGTTGTTGTTCATTCGTTTTATTTGTTGAAGCTTTGAATCTTGCCATTTAATTAGGGACTTTCCATATATTTAGAATTTTATGATTTTACTTTTTTCATATTTAGTTTGAAGTTTGTTTGTTTTACCTGATTTAAAAAGAATACCACAATAAGTCAAAATACCTGCTTTTACCACATATAAGAAACAAATTTGAAATGACTGATCTGTTTTCTTCCAAGAACTTAAATTAGATCTCAATGATAAACAATAAAAAGGTCGAATATGATCAACACTAACTTATACATCAGAAGAGCCTTTGACAAAAACTATGAAAAAATTACTAATCTTTGACCCCTATGTTCTGTTTTTCGCTATGGCGAAGGTATTTGGGCCAGTAGTTTAAGAGGAGAAGATTTGTAAATATAAGAAAACTTGATGAACAAATTTTGTAAAATTGTCGTTATAAGCAATAACTCCCAAAGAGGTTAATTGACAATTTTGGTCACACGTTTTTGTAGATCTTACTTTGCTGAACCTTATTGCTGTTAACAGATGATATCTATCTATTATAATATTCAAGATAATAACAAAAACAAATGCAACATTTCGTTAAAACTACCAATTTAGTGACAGCAAGAAAACCATTAGTTTTGAAAATTTCAGGCCTGGTAGATCTTGACCAATTGAACATTTTACAGCATGTCAGATTTGATCTAAAATCATTAATTTTTGAAATATAAGCCTAAAACTGCATTTGACCCTTATGTTCTATTTTTAGCCATGGTGGCCATGTTTGTGTTTGTCGATGAATAAAAACTTCAAATACACATTATAAACAAGATACACTAAGGAATATTTAGTCAACGTTTTTTTTTTAGGTATTTGGCCCAGTTGTTTCAGAGGAGAAGACTTTTTAAAATAATTTAAGACGACAGACGACGGATAGCGACGGACACCAAGTGATGACATAAGCTCACATAGGGCACTTTGGGCAAGGTGAGCTAAAATGACATTGCTTCAGATATAAATCATCAGTAACACCTGTTTGAAATCAGTTATAAATCATCTACATTTATAACATTTTGTGTCAACCAGACTTGACTTGAGCCATAATTACATTATAAATCTCTCATACGAGTTTAATAAGACTAACGCTCCGTGTTAAAGACCGTACTATGACCCGAAGGGTTTATTTTACAAATCGTGACTTGGGCGGAGAGTTGTCGTATTGGAACTAATACCACATCTTCTTATGTCTACTAACAATAGATTAACTGTTAATTGAAAATTTTAAAAAGGTCTTCCACCCGTGGCTTTGATATGCGTTTAATACAAAAATACATTTTACTTTACTGTTATTATTCATTGCTATGCGTAAAAACAGTTTCTAATGTGATCAATTACTTAAATGTAAGCTTATTTAATATCTTTCATATGACGCAAATGTATGCAGGCGTGTAAAACTGTCACTAGTTTTCAATCAGCTTTTTTGCTTTACATGCGGTAATGTAGGAGCCATTGTTTGATGAAATTTGTTCAGGCTTTAAATGAATGTTGACTTCATTATCGTGAATTCATTTCAACGTGTTACTGCTGACATAAACGAAAATACGTAAAAATAAATAATGGAATGAAAAATTTGCTAATATAGAAATATTCTGCAATTCTTTAAAAAATGAATGACATTATCTGAGACTTTAAATACGGACATGATAGTTGTGATGGTACATTGATGTCACAAACATGTTAAGCTTAACGTTAAAGCATGCATTGGCAATTTCACATTTGTTCATGTGTGGTAAAATGTGATTAGAGTAATGAAATTACGTAAGAAATATGATTGACTTAATTCAAAATCTCTGTTCAAATATTGCAGTCTAATATCTCAAATTAAACCTACAGCACGATATTTGTCTTTCCAGTTACCTTTTCTAGTTAAAGTTTTAAAATGTTTTAGATAGTAACTGTCCATTTAGTACTCAAGTTGTTTTCAATATCACAGCAAGTGACATTCAACCTGTAAATTCACCCAGTCTTTCGTCTTTTTGAGTGAATAAATTTGAGTCCGTCAGTTTTTGTTTGTTTTCCGGATTTGTCTTATCATGTCGAGGGTTTTGGATATCGGTAAATTATGGTTGCCTTATTAGGCTGTTCAAAAGATCATCAAAGACACAAAGCATATACATGTAAAAAGACTCGTTATTGACGCTTGAATAAAAAAGTTAAAAGGCAATTCAAGTCCGAAGTTGAAGTGTATGCAACGATATTTTTGAAATAGTACTCTCGAAGTATTGTAACAAACCGTTATTATATGCACGACATACTGCCCTGGAAACGTTACCTAAATATTATTTGAATAAACGCAAAGTTTGAAATTAAAAAGGATCACTTATAGTGCGAAAGAAATAATTACTAATAAATAATGTTACTGCAATAATTACTTACATATATCGCACGGTTCTGCAAGGGATAGTCTAAATTCATGTTCTAAAAAGTCCGATGATGTACTGGCTAGACATTTATATAGTCCTTCTAAAGTTCTACTGAATTCAAAAATATCTAGAACTCCTCCAGGGAGTACAGTAACACTGTTTTTCTCAGTTTGTAGCATTAGATCCTCATAAAACCTACAAAAAATAACAGTTTACAATTGTATAAGGTACTTTTTCTACGGTTTTCGCATCAAATAGTTATTATTAGGAATAGAAAATAACTTTTCTTATACATCTTTTAAACGTTTGGCTTTGAGCGTTCCTGATGGTGGTAAATCCAGAAAAGCGCTTCGGACGCAAGAAAAAATTAAACATGTTGTTTTCAATCTTTTTCATCTCCGTGACCGTCAATAATAGTAAATCAATTTGATATAGTGATTTTCTTCAGAATATGCGTGTACCAAGTCAGGAATATATGGCCCTGCTTACCGTACGGTCCTTCTCGGACAGTGAGCTAAACCCATACCATAAGGTACGTTTTAAAATTGTTTTGTATATGCCGACCAATAAACATTATATATCTATATATTCCAATAGTATTAATTTTACAAAGTTAGAATATAACTCGCATAATGGATAGCGTATGGACTTAATAACTAAAGTTGATTCACAAACCATGCCTATTTTGGGGAAAAACTTAGAATTCGTCGATATAATGCTTTGTTTACCTACTGGTTGCGAGACATGATCTTATCGCGAAAAGCTGAAAATTGAGACATATCATGTTCATTATATTTTCTATGTTAAACTCCAGAATAAAGTAATAATTGGTTCAACTAAGCTAATCACATATCTCGATAGGGATTCCCCTCCTAAATGAACTCCTATCATATTAAAATACCAAATTTCAAAAACAATTTGCTATTGCCTAAAACAGAGAAGCGAAAGAATCAAACTCAAAAGTCGATACAAAAAAACTGACAATGACATGCCAAGAAACGAAACGAAAATAGATCAATATATAAACAACATTATACAATCACACCATAGAAAGCGAAATACTTAGTTTAAAGTAACCACTTAAAACGGGGTTTGACCTTAGTTACCTTGACAAAGTCTGTTTTAAGTTAACACAATACCGAATGGCATATTGAACAATTTCTATACTTTTAACGCACTTGTACTTTGAATCGTGTTGCCACAGAACTGTACTAAACATGACTTTAAAATTGCATAACATTTGATCGCATTACGTTTTAATTTCCTCTAGTTCAAACTATAACTTTTATATTGTTCGTTTGAACTGACATTGATGTATTATAAACTTCATATTTTACAATTTTATCGCCAATTCTAAGCGTAAAATTAATGGCTTAAATGATCTTTTCTTTGCAAGTCGTTCATAGGCAATTTATTAGTCCTTCTTCAAATGCTCTACACGAACTTAGTCATTCAAAACGTCCGGTGTCACATTGCGGTTTTAACAACATTATATGAATTCTTACGATAAAAATTGATCGTAAGTTATACTGAAATGTGTATGACCTACTAGTATTATAACTCGTAAGATTTTTTTGTGAATGGAGCCGCTGCCTTGTAATTTTAAGAAACTATACAAACCACATGTAATCAGCTGTGTCATCGTTGACTTGGCATTCTAATATGATACGTTCTCCAGGCTCAATGAGCTGATCTGCTGGTGTTTTAATGAATTTCAGCTTTTCCTCCTCCTAAAACAACCAAATGAAAATAATAAAATACAAATCGGAAACCAAAGATATATGTTTCCGATTTTGTATTTGTATTTGTAATTAATGAAAAATAAACCATTAATTGAAATTGTAATTGTAATGAATCTGAATGAATATTTAGAATAATAAACTTACCAGCATTGATTTATATATCAACTAATTATTCAGAATTGACCACTTTGACCTTGTATCAGTCTAACTGTAGACCTCTAACCTTTAAATCAATAAGGTATTTGTTGCTGACATTAAATATGCCAAAATATGATAATTATATATCATATTCAATGCTAACGATCGTTGTAACAAAGGTTAGGATCGGCCCAAATTGACTGCTAACATATTTAACCACAGATGATTACGAAATAAAAAATTACAAATATAACTATACTACAAGGTTCTAATTTAATATTTAAACCGATGTATCAATAAAACTCTACATCAGAATAACTTTAAATTTCAGTGTAATTAAAAAGTGCGTGATCATGTATGCAGGTTCTTTTTGTTGTTGCACTTCATTGTATCTGTTGATCGTGTGTGCTGTTGTTTGTTTGTCTTTTTCATTTTTAGCCATGGCCTTGTCAGTTGTTTTACATTTATGAGTTTGACTGTCCCTTTGGTATCTTTTGACCCTCTTTTTTGATCCTTTTGTTTTCCTCATATAGTTGACATGTTTCCCTCGGTTTTTAGTTTATATTCCGGATGTGTTTTCTCTTAATAGATTTATGACTTTTGAACAACGGTTTACTACTGTTGCCTTTATTTCGTGCAGACACAATTTTATGTTTAAACAGCTACAGTCATTGTTTGTATCCATTACGAAAGATACACGCATTGTCAATTACAATATCAATTAATACTATAAGGACATACTTCGTGCTTCAAGGTGATTGATGATACATTTTTAATTAAAAATACACGTTTGTTAACCAATTTTCACCTATAATTAATGTTTTTGTGTGTTACATGTCGGTGTTGTGTCTCTGTTGTATCGTAGTTCTCTTATATTTGATACGTTTCCATCAGTTTAAGTTTGTAACCCGGATATGATTTTTCTCTATCAATTTATGAATTTTGAACAGCGGTTTACTACCTTTATTCATATACATTTTGATAAATTAAAAGAAAAAAGATTTTCGAAGAATTTTGAACCTTCGTTATTTAATCCAAATATTTCTACTTTATACAGTATTTGTAACTTGGAGCTTAAGAATAAGGAACGTGTTAAATTGGTCGAATCGAATAATCATCATAATGGATAGTGATTCATATCATCTGGATTGTGAAACATTTAAGACATTATATGTCAGACATATAAATGCTTATTGAAAATAAACAACAATCTTAAATATCAAAGTTACTTTAGCATATTGCTTTAATTCCACTGCCTAATAACTTAACTTTCGTATTGCTTAAAGTATGCATGTCTTACAATTTGGCAATATATACTGGTTGGTTGATATAACGTTAAATCTGAAATGTTACGTCGAAAATAGTATCATTAAAATTAAAGACAGAAATACAACAAAGTCATATTTATGTTTACTAAGTGAGAACAATTGCAAAATACCTATTTAACTGTATTACAGTAACTGTTTACGATACATATATGACGTACTTGAATATCGTATCAACTGGGAGACACATACTATATCTGCTGGAATGTTGCTACCCAAATATGAACACAATTGCGCAGCTGAAATCATCTCGTTTCATGTTTTATTCTCAACGATACCTCTTGGTCAAATTATAGATGTAGGTCAATGTATGATGTACACTTAAAAATTAAAATCACAAAAACTCCGAGATCAAAATGGCAAATTCAAAAGCTCAATACATCGGATAACAATTTTCGTATTCCTGACTTGGTACAGGTATTGTCTTATATAGAAAATTGTGGATTAATAAAGGCAACAGTAGTATACCGCTGTTCAAAATTCGTAAATCTATGGAAAAAAAACTAAATCGGGGTAACAAACCAAAACTGAGGAAAACGCATTAAATATAAGAGGAGAACAACGACACAACATTAAAATGTAAAACACAGAGAAACGGACTGGTTTCATAGCTAGCAAAACCTTTCACTTACAAGTATGTCAGTCACATCAAATTCCATTATATTGACTACGATGTGTGAACAAAACAAACAGACATAATATGAAAAAATGCCAAAAATAGTGGTACAGCAGTCAACATTGTGCTACTATCTTAATCACTATAAAACAAAAAAATTGTAACAAAATAGCACTTAAGGCATATACACAAAGAAAATTCGTAAAATGAAAGACATGAATACACAAATTTACAAAAGCATAATAACATAATGACGGAATGAAGTACAGAGCCACGTCATATGTATCAAAGAAACACAAAAAAGGCATAAAGACAAATCACATTGACAAAAATGAAAGACAAGAGTACAAAAATTATCTTGCACAATCGCACAATGACTGGATGAATAAGTACAAAGTCACGTCTGCTGTATGTCATCAAAACAGACTAAACAGTTAAAGCAATATTTATAAAGACAAATAAAAGAATGATATAACACGTTCTTAAGATGATAAACAATGTTAGCACCCATAATCTATACTCCTATAAAATAGTTTAATATATGTGAAGTTAAACGGAATATTTGACAAGGTTTTAGTATCTTCTGACAACGCCATGGCTAAAAAATAAAAAGACAAACAGAAAACCAATAGTACACATGACACAACAGAGAAAACTAAAGAAGCCCACCACAAACCATCAACTTGTACACTTACATCTAAGAATTATATTTTGGCATTTTTGCCATTAGTTTAAACAAAATAACTTAAATTTCGATTTTTTTTCTCTAAAAAACAGATTATTTTTTCGCTTTGTAAACAAAATCAGACGTAACAGGGGCAAGTTTTTATTTTATTCTTCCAAGTTAAGAGGTATATATAAAAATAAAATGAAATTACTGAGCTGATTATACCTCGGGGACTGATAGTCCAGAAGCGATATCGACGCAGTGCTGGAAAAAAATTAAAAAAGGACTTTTTATAAAGTAGTAGTTCCGGTAAAGTCCAAACCTCAAATTTCAGGTTCATCGAATGAAAGATTTTGAGCACTTTTTAAACACTTTAGTGTCTACTTAAGTCGATTTAAATAGTTCATTTGAAAGATTTTAACTGATTTAGTCATTTCAGACGTTCAAATTCAAGCTTTAATATTAAAAATCTATCAAATATGCCATAATATATCACTTTTCAGATGTTGTTTCCCAAAAATGAAAGTGGCCGCATCCGTGTTCATTCTCAACCTTTAAATATATTATGTGTCATCAACAAATAAACTAACATTTAAATATTAAGAATGAACACAAATGCGGCTACCTTCAATTTAAGACGGATACCGTCTAAAATTTAACTCAAATGCTGAAATTGTGAAGATTTTAGTAATTTAGCACGACATAGTGATGCTAGTACCTGATATATGTTTATTGTATTGTCAAAAACAGCACATATTTATTTGGCAGAAGTATTCTACTTTATAATAAATAACTAAAAGTTTACATTTCAACAATTTGGCAAACCAATTATATTTTGGGGCCGAAAAGGGGTCTTACTGGTCCTACTCCTTTCCTGCATTTGATTTCCTTCTCCATAACAATTTTTTTTTAAATCTCTTCTTTTCAGTCTAAAATGAGCAATAGGTAATATTTCAATCGTGTCACATCTTATTCTTAACTGTTAGTTATCTATTAGCACTGGATTTTGATACATGAACGCATCGAACCCATATAGAATCTTGATTAATTACATCTTGAGTTCACTGTGTCTGATAATTAATCGTTTACGTGTTATTGCATAATTGGTTAACCATGTTCTTTGATCTAGGAATTTGTACTAGTTGAACATAATATGCAGTCAACTTTGAAATCATTTATGAACACGATGATAAAGTGAATTTAAAATAGCTTGAAAAATACTTTTTCTGTTGAGCAAAATTTATGTGCATTCCGGCTATCTTCATATGCAAATTACACAAACTTTTAAGATTAACCCTTATAAAAAGAATTTATATTGCTTACTTTCAGATTGGTGAGAAAGAGGCTGTATAATTTACTCATAAACTTTCAGCACTTTTGCAATTTCTAGTTTATTGAAACAAGTTACTTTTGGACATTTTAAGTTTATTGAAAAAAAGTTACATTTGACACTTTTTATCTTATGAAGCTAACTTTCAAACAATTTAAGAAAACATCAGAAAAGTGGAACTTTATTTAAAAACAATTTTTGTACCTCCTTTCACATCATCTCAAATGAACAAAACATGCACCTTCATAGCTACAGACTTACATACTTACATACATACCTTAATACATACATGTTAGATTTATTCAGCCTAAAACACATAGTTAACAGACCTACGAATTTCCAAATCAACGACACATGAAATACGAAAATGTATCAAATAATATTTGTATTTGAGAACATCAATGCGTTTCTAGAGAAAAAATATCAGATGAAAAGAATAGCAATACCTTTTAATTTGCAACACTTTTAAGTACAATGTATACAATAAGAAGATTTAATATACAAATATGACTTACGATTTTCATTTCGTCTGTACAGAATACACCATTATATCCTTCATGGCAAAAACATTGTACGTCGGCAAGTCCCTTTTTAATGCAGTGACCATGGTTGCACAAGTTGGTAGCACATTTTTGTCCTTTAATACATCTGGAATTCAAAAAATGTATAAATGATATATTTTATATTGCAGATGCATTTCTGATTTTTTGTACATTATAAAGATCTTTTTTCCTTCCAAATATTAGTGTAATAAGTAAATAATTTAACATGTTTTTCAAAAATAGGCATACACTACTGTTCTGTAATTATTCATGATGTGGTGTATTTTTCTTTTTTTCAATAATAAAAGGGTTGGATATTCCGTTCATCTCATTCTATATATCATTTGAAGTTATGTTGAATGTTTTTAAAACCTACTGGTCCATTGAAGATAAGCTTTATTTGAATTTGAATCAATAATTAGCTTATCTGAACAACAGCATATTAACTGTACTTTTTTGGAGATTGCTGTCTCATTGGCAAGTATACAACAATACATTTTTTTTTATATAGTAACAAGTAATTTCAGAAATCACTTTAGTTGTATACTGCACACGTCCTATTTTCCTAATTCTACTTGTGACTAAAACGCTAAAATCCTAGCTTAAACCTTGGACTTTAAAGATGGCAGTGTACGAACAATGATTGGAAACATAACAATTGTCCAAACTAAGTCTATGAAATACTGCTGTAATTTTGACCAAATGAACCTGTTACAAAGTTCTTTTTCAGTATCCATCAAATAAAGCCAATAGTAGTATACAAACTTAAACCGAGGGAAACACATCAACTATAAGAGGATAACAACGGAACAACAGAAAACACTGAAGTGAAATACAATAAACGCTAATGCTACATACATAGAGACGGATTATTTGCTAACAACTGTCATATTTCTTAACAGGTTACCTTTGATAAAAATGTTGGACTGAACCTTTTTTTACCGATAGCCAAACCTTTAGTTTACATGGCAATGTTAAAATAACGCTAAAAGGATAACACTTCGTGACAATGCAAATAAATGTAAAAACACTCAGGACCAAAAAAATGCACCAAAGATGGATCTTTGCTGGGTTTTTTTTATCTGTTTTGTTCAATTTGTAAAACTTTTAGCTACAATTCAGGGCTTCTTAAATAAGCCACAACAAAGAAGGTATAACAAAGGCACATAAAAAAAATCAAACTTATTCCTAGCAAATGTTATATTATTTATTGCATTGTTCTCTTTTCTGTGTTCTTTCTGTCAGACAAACATTTGGTAGCTAGATTTTATAACCAGGAAGAAAGTCTGTATTCATTTAAAATCAGGTCAATCTTATAGGCTTTGGATCTTTTAAAGGTTTCAATCCTCTAGTGTGTACTTTAAGAATGACAAATCATGCTATATATCAAAAGCAGTCTGACCGCTGAAAGATCGGTCGAAGCTATTAAAATGTGTATCGGTTAACAAGAGAAGAACGCGGTTTCAATACTCAAACTAAAAATGTACCAAAATAACCTTTTTAATATACCAGTATAAAATATGGTATGGCAGACGCGCGTTTCTTCTTCATAAGATTCACAAGAAGCACGGGGAAAAAACCAGCGAGGACCATTTAAAACCGTGTATATGTAATTTAGAATAATATACAAATAAATAATGCCTTGTTCTGTATATTCATCTGTGCAAAATGTAAAAATAGAACGCTAGGTATTTTACACCATTTTCATTCAACTGATTTAGTTATATTTATATGATACAATTTACAATATTGAACAAATCTTATTAAATATTTCAGCATTTGGATCTGTTTAGAAAATTAGCCTTTCAATCGTTTCAGTGATAATGCATCTGTTGATTTCAAATAATCAACCTTCGTCATTCCAAATAAAGACAAATCAAGAAAAGTAATTTGATTGCATAAAAATAATAAAGTGAAGTTTTAATTTGTTACAATCTTTAATATAAAAGTTCTATTTGATAGCAATGAATTTTCATGTATAACATGTATATCTGTAGATAAGCTCTGATTTTGATATATTACATGAACAAAAATCATACCAGTTGTCGTTTTTTTTATTAGAAAAGTCATTACACTGAGAAAATTCAAGCCTTATAAAAAGTACTGTTACGATAAACAATTGTTATCCTTATAAACCTATATAGAGACTAGAACTATGTACTAAGTTAGATTTTATGATAACGTAAAGAATAGATAACGACGCCATATGTACAATAGCGTATCTCTATTCCCGTGATAACTTCACTAAGAGATGTACTTATGTGAAATTGAAAGAATAAAAAATTTGAAATTGACACTTTAAGAAAGAAGAACATTAGTTAAAGAACAGAATAAGCTAAACATATTGTTAGGTTAGAGATCCTTTTCGATATAAATTTAAATTAAAATGGCTTTCTATTTGCAAAGCTATTGTTTGGGTCTCAAATCGAAAGAATAAAAAGCTAGAATCTGCTTACATCTTTGCAAGTGACATTTTTAAGATCTATTGCTGTATAAAATAAAAATTAAAATGGGTGTTATGGGGCAAAATAAATTTTAGCCTGCATTTTAGAGACAAAACATCTGACACAAATTTCTAAAGTAAAAAAGACTGTCACAGTTTCTCGTTTATACTGTGGTAGTGTGGATAATCTATTGAAAACATACAAAGTGAAATATTATCAATTACCTGTAGTTTCGTCCATCTTTGATACAGACACTGTTGTTTTGACATCTTGGATAGCACACTTGAAACAAAATTAACGTACATGGAATTAAGAGATGAAAATAAAAATACGATCTAAAAATATGTCGATACTAGTCACTGAATTTTTAATTAATGGTTTATGTATTAAGTTATTATGTATGCTCTGGAAAATGAAACAGGACATTCACAGCCTTCGTCCGTCAAAAAAATATAGAGGGTTCTGATTAATAATTCGACATTGATCCATAACATCAGTTTATCATATTTTAAAATTTAAAATTCATGAATATAAGTCAAGATGTCGAAAAATCGTTCAAAAATGAAAATCAGGATTGTTCATATTAAAATTCTCTAGGGAATCAAAAAACTTAGAATACTTAAAAAAAGCAAAAAAGTCAGTTTATAATGTGTTCAAATCAGAATTTTTCAAAATTAATGAAAAACAGGTAAACATGATTTTAAAGTAATATATAATATATATAAAAAAAAATGAAGGCATTTCTTATTTTCTTATTTTCTCATAAAGAAATAAGCACAAAAACTGCAAACATTACATAATTTTCACTTGTGAACATTACAATAAAAGTACATAGCAACATTGTAATAGACAAGATGCATTCATTACAATTTTACTTCATATGTTTAGTCAAATATCTTATCGGGTTAGTCTGTTGATAATATTTTGTTTGAAAAAAATTTGGAATGTATCATAACATAAGCTGGTAAATTTTGTCTTTAAAAAACTGTCATGTCTCTACAACACTCAATATAAAAAAGAAGATGTTGTATGATTGCCAATGAGACAACGCTCCACAAGAGACCAAAATGACACAGAAATTGAAAAATATAGGTCACCGCACGGCCTTTAACAATGAACAAAGCCCATACCGCATAGGGCCCTAAATGTCAATGTAAAACAATTCAAACGAGGAAAGTAACGGCCTTATCTATGTACCAAAATGAACGAAAAATAAATATGTAACACATAAACAAACGACAACCACTGAATAACAGGCTCCTGAAAGAACTATTTTAATTGCTTTAGTTAAATGTGACGTAGAGAATACGTCCAGTAACATGCATCAAAATACAGGTCAATCTATCTTCTTTTCTGCATATTTCTAAATCGCAGATATTTTTTTTCTTTAAAAAATGTAATCGTATAACTTGCATTTGGTATATATTTGTTATAAATTTTAGATTGTTACGGTCGAACTTTTGGTATAAGAAATTGAAAGTAACACAAAGCATTTTTTTTTATCTAGAATCTTTATCTTAACGTATGTCGTTGTATATTATCAAAGTATCGTGTATTAAATAATAACCTTGGACAAAATCTTCAGTGAAATGCAATATGTGTTTCGGAAGGGTTGATTTACTAGAATTTTCCCAGGAGAAGGGCACACAAGATTAATTGTGTCAAGTGGTTAAATTGAAAGGTTTTAATCAAAGTATGTATAGCCCAACAACAGCTTTAGCAACAGTTTATTATTCCCTATCACGATGTCTTCGGTTTGGTATGGAGCCTCAAAGTTCAACTAGATCTTTTATTTTGAAGATGTGTACACCTATTAACTCTCCTTTAAAATCTACGATTATGTTATCTATTGAAAATCTCTATCTGAATTAAGACTGTTACCTTGACGTGGAATTACAGTATAATTTGCAGAGAATCCTGTCCATGTTATTAAGCTGTCTGTTGTAAACCTTATTTTCAGTACGCCATCCCTTGAAAAGTACAACTTATCTGATGCTGATTGTGCACATAGCATAATTTCTGGTGAATCTAAACAAAAAGTTGAAGAAGTAAAACAAAATGTATTTGAAGCAACACAATGTCTTAAATTTATTTCTTAACTTTGGAAAAAAAGATCAACTTATTGATCTCATGATGACAAATACTTTGAACGACAAAATTATTTCACCCGAGTAGTGGTATAACCTATATGTGGATTCTTAAAAATTATAAAGAACTTCTGGATAATTTTAAATTTCTGTAATTTTCTAAAGTTGGTTCTAACAAAAACGTTGATTTTTTACCCTGTATACCACCATTCCCCATGTAAAATTGTAAAAATACTTTTAACGACAAAATTATTTTATATTTTTTCCTGTGTGATTTTTACATTCTGACGTATAGCATACGACTCTACCCTAGAGTTGATTTGAATGCAGTCACAGGTCTTCAAATATTTAAATCCTTTATGGGTGATCTTAAATACATATATCAGTAATCAATGAATCTGGTTGTTAAATTTGATAGATGTTTTTTGTGCTTCTTTGTTAAATATTTGTTTGTTTTTTGTTCTAATTGAGATTGTGACTGCTGTAACCCTATTTTGACAATTTTACCTAGTATGTCTGTTTCGTTCACACATCATTGTGAATATAATGGAATTTGATGCGACTGTCATACAAGTGAGAGGTTTAGCGCTATAAAACCTGGTTCAATCCACCATTTTCTACATTTGAAAATGCCTGTACTAAGTCCAGAATATGACAGTTGTTGTTCATTCTTTTGAAGTGTTTTTATCATTTGATTTTGCCATTTGATTAGGGAATTTCAGTTTTGAATTTTCCTCGGAGTTCAGTATTGTTGTCATTTTACTTTTTATGACTTAGAATCACTTTCCTGATATACAAAAGTTTAAAATGTTGATGCAATAAAGTTGTTGCTATGGTTTGGAATATTGAAGTTTATTGTCACGGAACATTTATATAGAATATTGAAAAGCTTTATAAAAGAGTTTTTCTGAATCACTACCAATTCAGTCTGGAAAAAAATATTCAGTTGTTCGAATCAATCATTTATAAAAGACACTGAAGATAAACATGAACTTTAACAATAGGATTTGTGTTCTTTATAGTCAGCTGGCATTTGTTACAAACTGACATGGTATAGAACTTCAAGAACACGACATTGACATTAGGATTTTCATACGGGAAATTCATGTGGTATTTTGCTATGTATATATATATGAATAAAACAGATCTGGAGTATAAGTCAATTGGATAATAACCCAACCAAATACCAACTGAGCTAACAATTGAAGGAGAAACGTGTGTTGATAACAGATCTTTGATAAAGAACAGACACGGAATCATTAGCAGCTTGACGTTGTGTATAGATATTTGTTTATTATTGAAATTCGTATGTTTGACCAATGCATCTTCGTGAAAATTTACATGAGACTTTTTTTCTTCTTTTTAAATGTCTTATGTAAGGTATAAAATATAGATAAACTGACTGTCTGTTCAGTTCTCCGTCGATTACTTCAATCTATGTTTATTTGGGCATCCAACGATTACTATTTAGATCTGAGCGTCACTGGTGAGTCTCATGTAGACGAAACGCTAGTCTGGTGTATTAGATATAAGCCTGGTACATTTTCAAAGGGTCTTTCGTAACTTTGAATAACATGTCGGTGTAAACCTTAAACGCATTGTGATATGGAGAATTCATCTTCGTGAAAATTTACATGAGACTTCTTTTCTACTTTTTAATGTCTTATATATAAGGTATAAAATATAGATAAACTGACTGTCTGTTCAGTTCTCCGTCGACAACTTCAATCTATGTTTATTTGGGCATCCACCAATCACTATATAGATCTGAGCGTCACTGGTGAGTCTCATGTAGACGAAACGCTCGTCTGGCGTATTAAAATATTAGCCTGGTACTTTTGATAACTATTTACACCACTGGGTCGATACCACTGCTGGTGGACATTTCCTCCTCGATGTTATCACCAGCTCTGTAGTCAGCACTTCGGTGTTGACATGAATAATGATTTTATGGTCATTATTATTTATTTATTTACTGTTTGCAAAGGTATGAATTATTCGAAATACTAAGGAGTTTCATATCCCAGACATAGATAACCTTAGCCGTATTTGGAATTTTGGTCCTCAATGCTCTTCAACTTTGTACTTGTTTGGCTTTGTAACTATTTCGATCTGAGCGTCACTGATGAGTATTATGTAGACGAAACGCGTGTCTTCTGTATTAAATACAAGCCTGATACCTTTGATCAATATTATAATAATTCTTACAACTTCATTTTCAAAGGGTCTTTCTTAACTTTGAATAACATGTCGGTGTAAACCTTAAACGCATTGTGATATGGAGAAATATAAGGACTAAAAGAAGTAAAGTATCATACCTTACCAAGAAACCAATGTAAGACAAAAAAGTTCAACTTTACTACAACGTTTACTATTAGTAGTATGTTTAACTTTGTAACGATCTCAATGCCTTTGTAATCGATTGTATAAATATTAAACATTGAAAGTTACACGGTGCAATTGCATTTATTTGGTTTTCTCTTGTTTTCTATTTCTGATTATTGTTACGTAATTTGTTAAAGCGTAGGAATGATAAAGATTTGTAGTGCTACAAATTTCTCATCAATAACATATTTTATCCTTTGAACACAAGGAAGTGAAATCTGATGTGATCGTTACGAATGTGTCTGTGTAGTGTTTGTTTTCATTTAATATCACTTCAATTGCTTTAAATTTCAAATTTATAATCTTGAAGAAATATAATAAAACTCGTTACTCTTTCGACATCGACAATTTGCTCTTTCGTATGAGTTCTTGCACATCTAAGTTTACATCAATTAACAAATCTTTGAAGATCAAAATAGTATAAAAGTATCAAATTTGATAATACTTTTACAAATATTTCAATATTTTGACTTGATCATGTCAACTTGCAAATTAAGATTAAAGAATTGCATGTCATTACGAATAAACCAACTTTAATGAATAAATCATAATTTAAAAACTATTTTGTCAGTGCCTTAGGAAATACCGCTAATTATGTTTACCTGCTGTAAACTGTCAACAATATTGTTCAACAATAATTGCGTGGTACAAAATTTTCCAGAAAAAAACAACAAAAATCAAAACACAAAACAAAAACAAGAAAACAACAACACCCATTTCCTTTTATTTTTGATAATTTTGAAGAAAAAAACCCGCTAATATATTAAGACGACTTCAAGAATCAGTTATGTAAAGATAAATCCTGTTATATCAATTATACAAATACAAATCGTTATGATTGATATTCATTACAGCTAAATTCTAGTCCTTTAACAACTTATTTTTGATTGATGAGTATGTGTTGTTCGAATCTCTCATCCATGTTTTTACAGGAGCAATGTTTGTTTTTTTCTGCATCGCAATAAGGCTAGAAACATCATATTGTGTCCCCAAAATTATAACTATGACGAATGGTCGCAAATTTGCACCAGATAAAAAGGAATCAACTATGATTTCGATATATAATACGTTACGATTTTGTATCGTTTCAAATCAGAATAAGAACATCAGAAAATGAAAACGTGTTTAGTGTCAATTTAATATATTTTTCTTAAAAAAAGTTTCTAAATAGCTACTCAAACGGACATTTTTATTACTTTTTTTTTTACCTGAATAAGAGTCGAGAAAAAGTGAAACTCTATCAAATGAACAGTTGTCTGATTCCTCAATCTCCATGTGTGTAAACTGTATCATAATTTGATGGTCTTGGAGAGGAGCTATGATTGTCGTAGAACAATTGACATTGTTATCATACACATCCGGGTATCCTGGACTAGTTATAGTTCCCTTCATAGAACCTTCGATTTTAATTCCACATCCTAAAACACACATATGCATATATATTGAATATATATATTCATAAAATAATTGGTAAAATAAGTAACAAGTTAATAGTTCCATGTATATATATATATACAACTCATCTAAACAATGTTAGATCTGTAAATTTGCTTTCGCAAATTTTTGGTTCTTCCCTCGCCAGGATTCGAACCCATGCTATTGAGATATCGTGAAACCAAATCGCCTGCACTGTAACCGGTGCGCTAGACCACACGACCACCTGGGATTCATAAAAAATGAAGCTTTCGGTGGCCGGGTGTTACCTTTCCACGTCAGATTTAATCTAGCGTCGTACTACAGTACATGGTATATAAGGCATGAAGATGTTGTTCTTACAGATCAGCTAAATTATCTATAGTAAAGGATCCTACAAATTAATGTAAGATACAGTCACAGAAAATAGTTATATTTATAAGTACGTCTGAGCCAGTGACAAATCTACAACAGATTTATCCATGGCTGTGTACATTATGTATACACAACTCGTCTAAACATCAACCCAACAATGTTATATCTGTAAATTTGCTTTTGCAAATTTGTGGTACTTCCCTCGCCGGGATTCGAACCCATGCTACTGAGTTGTCACTGGCTCAGACGTACATATATATATATATATGACCACTTAGTGACTTCTACAAAGTTAACATACATTAACAAAGTAAACTTACAATCAATTCGTGAAATCTGAAGAAATATCATAGTCTTGTAAGATTATATACGTACGTTAACTTATGATATTATTTTTGACAAATAATTTTGGTACCGCCAATCTATTTTTTCTATCAGTTTTATTATTGTTTGTAGATGTACTTTTATCTATAGTTTTTCTAAGTTAGGTATCTATCTTCATCTTTGGATTAGGTTTATATGAATTTGTAAATGTATGTAAAACAGTTGAGGTTCACATTGTTAAACGCAAAGTGTATGTTGGATTTGACCATCAATTCTCTGTTTGTTTCACTCACAGTGATGACATCTTTACTAAAATCTGAAAACTAATGAGTTAATAGCAATCGATTCAGACACTTTTAAACACGTTTTTCATGTTTCTGTACTATCAAAATTTTATATCTATTGATTTGAAAGGCATGTTTTTGTAATATTTTACTAATACATTGAATAACGTCATATCTCTCACCGAAATGCATCAATCTGTACCCAAAAGACAAAATATAGGATTTCAAAAACATTAGTTTTGTTTTCGGTAAACAATTCTTTTCTGTATAATTTTTTTTTCTTCATATTTAGAAATATTCTTTTAACATTTCAGCTAAGGCAATTTTGTGACGTACCTTTTTTTGACTTAAAGCCGTAGTATAATAATTGAGATTATAAAAGATTTATATTTTCAATAATCTGGTTTAATTCAATTAAATATTTGTGTGGGTGCGTGGGTGTTGCAGCCTGTAGCTCAATGCCATATTTGGCATGGCCATAGACGGCACTCGCAGCATGAATCAGAATTTTGGAATTCCCGTATCAGCTTGAATAGAATTTTGGAATTCCCGTATCGCGCACTTGTTAATTTGCTGTCGACAAGAAAGCAGTGTTTACGCAAATTAGTTAAACTATCGAACAAGATGGCCACCACTCAAAATTTACAAACATAATACCTCAAAGTTCAAAGATCTATGTTTAAAAAACCATCCGAGGAATCTTTTCAAAAACAGCATTTAGCAATGACAAAATGTATAAAATTTGATAAAAATGTTTTTTCGTTAAACTTGAACATATAGTTATGAAGAAAAATTCGTCAATATGAAGAGATTTGCTATGAAGTCACGTGACAGCAGCGACAGCACAGTTCTGTCTGCAAATTTGTATACATTTCGAATGTTGAGCATGGTTAATGCTAATTTTTTCAATCAGATGAAGCAGAATTCACACAAAACCTTCTCAAACCAAAAAGAAAAGGCATCGGACAAAGATCTTTAATTTCACTTTCATGTATATTGATGATTTTATATCTCTCGAAAACCGTCGTTTCAAAGAGTTCTTGAATCTCATTTATCGTATAATTTAGAATTATGAATACTACTGAAACTAAAATACATACTTAAGATCTAAGACCTTTCTTTGACATTGACAAAATAAAAGTCTTTGAACTGAATCTAAGATGATTATAAATTTTCCAATTGTCTAGTCCTTTTTTTCTAAGCTGTAACATCGTTTTCAATAAATTGTGTTCAATAACATACTTTCGCAACCAATATGACCAGCATGACGTTCTAACTTATGAAACGTATAAAGATATTTACAAATTTCGGTTCTAATAAAACAAAATAAGCTGAGAGTATTGTCAGGATAAATAGCATTTTTTACCCCTTCATTAATTATTAATGATAAACAACACACTCACTAGTGTTTAGTGGTAGATATTTTTGTTTTTAATTCATCTTTTTGTTAACTGCTCTAGGTCAAAAACTTGAACGACGTTTATATGTATATACATGAAAATATAATGTTCCATAATATAAAATAGTACTTTACAATTAAAAACGTAATGGATAATACAATACTTTAAATGTAAAAGATATCGTCAAAGCTTTCAGAAATGTAAATTATCGATGAAATTTTCAAGGAAAACATAAGTTTCATGTCGAAAGGGAATATTAAGTACTAACATGAATTATCATTGATATGGGTATATTTATAAATTAACTCTAAACAAAATTTAGAATTTTTGAAATACTAAGGCTTTTCTACCTCAGGCATAGATTACCTTAGCTGAATTTGGCAAAACCTTTAGGAAGTTTGGTCCTCAATGCTCTTCAACTTCGTACTTTATTTGGCCTTTTTAACTTTTTTGGATTCGAGCGTCACTGATGAGTCTTTTGTAGACGAAACGCGCGTCTGGCGTATATACAAAATTTAGTCCTGGTATCTATGATGAGTTTATTTACAACCACTGGGTCGATGCCACTGCTGGTGGAGATTTATTTCCCCGAGGGTATCACCAGTCCAGAAGTCAGCACTTTTTGTGCAGACATGAATTATCATTGATATGGTTATATTTATAAATAAACTGTTTACAAAATTTAGAATTTTTGAAAAACTAAGGTTTTTCTACCTCAGGCATAGATTACCTTAGCTGGATTTGGCAAAACTTTTAGGAATTATAGTCCTCAATGCTCTTCAACTTCGTACTTAATTTGGCCTTTTTAACTTTTTTTGATTCGAGCGTCACTGATGAGTCTTTTGTAGACGAAATGCGCGTCTGACGTATCTACAAAATTTAGTCCTGGTATCTTTGATGAGTTTATTTACACAGAATGTTACATAATGAGTTTTACATTCCTCCTTGATGTACCGCATCTTTTTTTAATTCAACTGAAGGATTAACTTACGTTGCTTTGATTTGTTGTCCACCATCTGTGCATTGTTCTCGTTGACTGCTGTGATGAATTTTATTTCAGCTAGAAATC
This sequence comes from Mytilus edulis, assembly GCF_963676685.1. Taxonomy (NCBI): domain Eukaryota; kingdom Metazoa; phylum Mollusca; class Bivalvia; order Mytilida; family Mytilidae; genus Mytilus; species Mytilus edulis. The sequence goes on from NC_092344.1 coordinate 14,116,473, forward strand.
CTCTGCTTTCTAACATGTAGTCCGAAATAAATACTACCAACAAACTATTACCGGTTGACATGATATCACGTGATGTGGTACCACATAATGTCATCAGTCTTCTGGACTCTAAATCAAATAATTCGGATAATATTCATGATTTCTAAATTAGTTGTGTTATACATGTAAAAAAACTACAAACATTGAACATTTTAGAGTTTTCAGAAATATTAGATAATAAAACAATATGTAAAACTTCACTTAAATTTATACATCAATTACATTGTAAAAAATCTTTTGTTATTAAATTGATCGACAAAAAGTATTTGCAGATTGCAATAAAATAGTGTTAAAGGCCATCATAAAAAATTGTTTGTCCCTAGTCAGGAAACCTGTCATTATCTGTCATTATTACCTAGCTGTTTTGATTCTTTAAATAACTTGTTGTTGTTTCCTGGTCGCTTTTCATAATTTCCAAAACATGTATTACTTGTCACGATTAAATACTTTTCCATGTTTTTATTGTAAGTATTTGCCTGTCCTACTGTGCAGTCTGTGATTCAGTGGATTCCGTCGTTTTTTTTCGATTATTATTTTGTTCATTAAACAGGCCATTAGTTTCTCGTTTGAATTGTTTTGCATTTCTCATTCTATGGTCTTTTATCGCTAAATATCTCATTGGTAACCATACCACATTAGTTTATTTTTATGCATAACTGACTTTGATTTCATTAATGACCACAAGTAATAAGCGTGTACATTATTAGGTCTCTGATAGAAATTGTTTCTTTTTAAATCCTACCACATCTTTCTAATTTTCATATTTCTAATTGTTGTTTCTAAAAAATGGAATACATCCCCTGTCTTATTTTAATGATTTTGTTCTTTTTGTTTTATTTTCAATTTCTTCATTTACATGTTTGCCTATTTCTGTAGTTTCTTTGTTTCATTATTGTTAAATACATACGACTAGTTGTTCCGTCAAATATTTCAAGTCGATCAAACATGCAACTATCATCCGAAATTGACATCTTTAAAATGTTCAGCTGGACACGTTGGTGAGCAGGAGTCTAATAAAAGAAAATAACTAATGAAATAAATCCCGAACTATCATTGGAATTGGATAGTACTTTTGTTCAACGAGATAGCTTTTACAAATGACACCTACAGTACGATACTTCGTTTCATCTATACTTTGTTTATAGATTAGGCCGTTAGTTTTCTCGTTTGTATTGTTTTACATTTGTCATTTCTTGGCCTTTCATATCTTTCTATGTGGTATGAGCTTTGTTAATTGTTTAATGTCTTACGGTGACCTAAAGCGCCATTTAGTCTCTTGTGGAGAGTTATTATAACAAATCTTTTTATTTTTATGATAAAATCATGAATTGAATTAATAAGTTATCATTTCGTAGAGAAAACTATCGAAGACATATATGACATATATTGATCTATATAAGAAATCATAACAGTAATCTGACTTCAAATGTAAAACAAAATAAAACATAGACTAAACGTTTCATTTGAATTGACAACAGATGTCTTATCAGCGGCTTTTGGAAAAGTGAAATAAAAGATTGAAAGGAAACTAAAGTCCACAATGTCTACAAGGAAAATAAACAAAACATATTTGGGTCCATATAATACATTCATCTCTTTGTTTGCCCATTTTTATATCAAAGAAAATTCTAGCTTTTTTTTTTTGTATTTGAATGCACATTTGTATAAAGTGTATTGCCTATTTGCAATTTTAATGTGTTGATTTTGTAATGATTTGTATGCTAATTTTTGGTACTTGCTGTTTTTTCTACTCTGCAGTTGTAATTATACTTTTAATCAAATATTAGACCGTTGGTTTTCCCGTTTGAATGGTTTTACACTAGTAATTTTGGGGCCCTTTATAGCTTGTTGTTCGGTGTGAGCTAAGGCTCCGTGTTGAAGGCCGTACTTTAACCTATAATGGTTTACTTTTTAAATTGTTATTTGTATGGAGAGTTGTCTCATTGGCACTCACACCACATCTTCCTATATCTAATTAGGTGAATAAAAAAATAATTAGTGTTTGATGAAAATAAACATGTCAGTGGTAACCCACTCAAATTGTAATAAGATTCCTCTCTTGCTCTTTATGTAATCGATAGGATTTTATAAAATCTAATTTGTCCAGGAGAATATTTAGTTAAATTTGCTTTAAAATTCAAAATTGCTGAAGCTAAGTACATAATTGCTTTGAAGATCAAACGGCAACCTAATCTAGCGTTTTTTTGTATGCTATATTATTCAAATGAACTAAATTAAAAGAAGATTCTAGATGCCTTCTAGTGCATATTAGACTAGGTTTCATGTCGTGAACTAAATAAAGCTGGCATTTATTTGGTGTATCCAACAACTGTGACAGATAATAACCTTGATAACAATCCGAAAAATGAACAACGTTACATATATTGACAAATTACATTTTAAAATTATTTAGAATTTGATAAAAAGTTTTATAAACATAAAAAAGAAGATGTGGTATGGTTGCCAATGAGACAAATTTCCACAAGATACCAAATAACGCAGAAATTTACAACTTTAGGTCATCGTACGGCCTTCATGCGTCCATTTCAAAGATACTAAATACACCATTTTGTACAAATGAAATATCTGTACCAAGGAATATGATATTTATTATTCGTTCGTTTGATGTGTTCGAGCTTTTGATTTTGCCATTTCATAAGGAATATTCTGTTTAGAGACATTTTTCAGGGTTCGGTTTTTTTGTGATGTTACTTTACTTTTCATGTATTTCTTGCTTGTCCCTGCCGGCATGAGCGTATGTTTATACTTTTCTGCGACAAAATGTATTGTAATACTAACGTTTTCGTTCGTATTTGATTGTTCGCATTTTTAATTGACTATCGTCCCATTTACAGTAGTTCTTTCAGATTTATAAATACATCGTTTTGCTGTAGTTTTTGGTTTTTAAAGTTTTTATTTCTGTATTCCTTCTTACAATATTTGTAAATTTTAATGATTTTAATTTTCTTTCCTTATTGCACAGAATACAAAATAGATTTTGATTTATATTCATGTTCTACTTTCAAATTAGATAGCAAATTTCTTATACATTTACTTTTTGTGTTAGCTGGTCACTGAAATAATAGCTGAAGCTCATATTTGGTAAACTTTTTAATGATTAAGTCGTATTCGACCGTTTTATGTGGGTTTTTTTTAACCGCATCAATTTCATTTTGAAATCCAGATCAGTAAAAAAAAATGCAAAAAGAAATATGAAAACATTGACATTGATCAAATAAATTTTGTAACACTATACAGATTGCAATCGTCGTCTACAAATCTTTTGAAAATAGTCTGTGATCAAGGACATTTTATCCATACACAATTGACCTTTATATCAAGCATCACATAATTGTATTTCATAACGTTTTATATAAGATGAAAAAAACGAATGTTGGTAAAGGGGATTCCAGTGGTGATTTTGCAACTCGATAAAACCAATTTAGATAAACCGAACATCGTCAGCAAACTAAATACTTTTCAGTTTAAAATCAGAATAATAAACTTTGTTTGCTAACAGATACAGCTTTTGGATCGTCAATTCGTTCACATGCCGTATATGATTAAAAAAAATATTAGTTAAAAATATTATTTCTCCATTATGATTGCCCGTTTAGCGTAACAACATCACTTAAGGATTTACAATTTGTTAAAAAAGCAGTGAAATTATTTCATTATCGTAAAATTATTCGTTGTCAATATGAAAATTTTAAAATTTAATACATTTTATACAATTATGTTATCCTAACTATCATGTTGATTTGTTTGAATATGGATTACATACCAGGGGGTTTCTAAATTGGAATCAAAGAATGCATTCAACTTTGTCACTCGTATCAAAAACGTGCACAATAAGTTTTTTAAGATTATAAAAAAACCATTAAATATTTGGTCGTTTTTGAAGATTAAGTTTGATTTCCATTTTTTTTAAAATAAAAATAAGATAAGTTTTGTTAGTTTAGTTTTTACTACAGTACTGATCGAAGTCAGGCAGACATTGAAATTGCTTGTTTCGCGAAAAAAACAAATTATACGGGTGATTATACTTGTAGATATGTGCTAAAACTCTGTGATGTAACCGGTAGATTTTCCTTTTCTATAAATTCTACAATCCTATAAATGTGTGATTAGTAAATGTAAACAATCGCGGACGGAAATGATTTCGATCGCATAATAGCAATTAATTAATGTCAAAAAGGTCACTAACATTAATTGTCATTGAAATACACGTGCATGTACATATGAGTTTGACTGATTTTAACACGAATTTAATAAGGGTTAGATATCAGTTTTGTAACAGTTATCCACAGACAAATTCAAAAATCAGATTGAAGTCTATAAATCGGCTTTTAATTAAATCTTTACCAGTCCAACTGAAACCCTCGGATATCAATATCATTGGAAGTGAGTCCAATGGTGTCACACACGTCGCACTTTGTCTATGTTTGAGCACAATTTTTGTTTATATTGTTTATACTGTATTTGATATTCGTACTATTTATATTTACATTTACTTAGGATTCTAAATTTACAGGAGTCTAGTACATTTAATTTAGTTTAATTTATTAAGAAGATATTTGAAAGTAATCATTGCTTTTGCAATGGATGGCACTCAACATTTTCCAGGTAGTGGATATGAGGTAGATCCCCTTGAAGAGTACATGGATAATTTACCTGATACTCCTGTTGATTCTATTAGTGTTTGGTCAGGTACTGACAGTGAAGTTAGTACGTCTGAATACGAAGCAGCCCATGATAGGCAAACCCAACGTCATAAGAAAAGGAAGATTAATATCTCTCCTGGTTTAAAATCTTATAGTGAAAGTGTGCAAAGCACTATTAAGAAAGCTCCTATTAAAAGGAGACTAGAAGTGAAAAAAACTGTTAGCAAAGCGAAGAAGTTTTTCGCTGTTGTTACATGTGTTGATACAGAAACTAAACTGGGTCTTAAAAACCCTATTTTAATACAAAAGCTGTTTAACAAAACAGTTGGTACAATTAAAAATTTGAATAAAACTAAAACAAGCAATTTATTTGTAGAGTGTTTTGATGTAAATCAATTTAACGAGTTAAAAAAGCTCAACAAATTAGGTGAGTGGGAAATCAGAGTTAATATTCCCAAAATTATGTCCACTTCTGTGGGGTGTATTTATAGAACACCATCAGATATAAGTATTGATCAGGTTAAAGAAGCCCTAGAGGCATATAATGCTATCAAGGTAGAAGAAATGTTCTTCTACGATAAAGTAAAGAAACAGAAGGTACGTTCTGCCACTTTAAAATTATAAGGTCAAAATTTTTGTTAAAAAACCTATACAATGTTTTTAATGCCAAAGCTACGGTCACATGCAGAACGAATGTTCTAGTAAAGAAATATGTGTCCGTTGTGGTGGTGCACATACAAAACCAAATTGTGATAAACCCCCCAAATGTATTTATTGTAATGGGGAACACCCCGCCTCAAATAAAGACTGTCCCAAGAGGATTGAAAATATCAAAATTATAACAAAGGTCGCTAAAGAGAAGTGCAGTTATAAGGAAGGACGGACAGAAGTAAAGCATGAAATTAAAAAAACAAGATATAGTTCACCGTCCTAAAACAAAATCTCCCCTTCCCAACGAACACAAAGAGATAGAAGATCTATTAGTATTTATAGCCTTATTACTTAAGAAAATACCTGCTATTAAGGAAGAAAATGTCCAATTTATTTATATTACAGATTTAGTTAAAAAAGTTTTTGGGTTTGAAATACAACCACAAAATCTTACAAAAAGATTTACTGAACTTATATAAGCAAATGGTTGTTTTACACGGTAAATTGTACAGAATATCTCTTTTAATAATGTATATATTATATTTGTATTTAAACCTAATATTAGTCATGGCAGCACATTTTACAGTACTGCACTGGAATTGCCAGGGTCTTAAAGCCCATGCACCAGAATTTTTATGGCACTTAGGGTCTGTTAAACATAGACCTGACATTATTTGTTTACAAGAAACTTTTTGTTCAAATGAGTCAGATTTTATAGATATACAAGGATATATGTTGGCTGCCTTCTCCACGAGAGGCACAACAAGAGGGGGGACGGCTATTTATTGTAAAAATGGTATTAACTTTACTAAGGTATCGTTAACCAGTAAATTAGAGATTTCAGCTATTAACATTATTTATAATAAGAAACGTTTATTGATTGTCAATATATACGACCCACAATCTGATACAGTTCAGACAGACTAGGATATTTTAATAAACCAATTTGATACCGAATTTATTTTATGCGGAGATTTTAATGCTCACCACAATTTATGGGGTAGTGAAAGAATAGACACGAAAGGTAGAGAATTAGCAAATTCAATTTTATATAATAACATTTGTTTATTAAATGAAGGATCAGGCACGCGCCTGAATCCTACTAACCTTAAAACTTCATGTATTGATTTAGCCTTTTGTAGTTTGAATTTAGCTCACAGGATTCAGTGGTCAGTTGACCAAAATACTACTTTTAATAGTGATCACTTTTCTATATCACTTAAAATAGATATCAAAGTTAACAATAGTGAAGAAAATAATAACTTTAAATGGAATTTTAAGAAAGCTGATTGGAAGAATTTTTCCAAAGCTTGTGATGAGAGAATTTCAGATAATTATATTTCTGATAATATTGAAAATTCTAATACTATTTTAACTACTGAGCTTATTGATATTGCAACTCAGTTTATTCCTATTAAAAAATTTAGAAATCAAACGAAACCTTGTGTGTCATGGTGGTCTGACCAATGCACCGAAGCGATAAAGGAAAGAAATAAGGCTAGAAACATAGCTAGACATACAGGAAAGGGGCATGACTTTATTATTTATAAGGAAAAAAACAAAATTAGTCAAAAAGTTTTACAGGATACACAAGATCTATATTGGAAAAAATATTGTAACACATTGAATGACAATTCCAATATTTCAGTTTTATGGTATAATATTAAAAAAATGCTTGGTAAAATAAGCAGCAAAACATTGATACCAGCTCTTAGAGCATATGGTCACTTTTTACTATTGATAAAGCAAACTATTTTGCTCAAAAAATTGTAGAAGTTAGCAGTTCTAACAACTATGATAATGATTTTAAAAAGCATAAATCTACTGTTGAAGAGCAGGAAATCAACACGTTTCTTAAATATTATAAAGAAAATCAAGATTGTTTTAACGAAAAATTCACTTTACAGGAATTTAAAGATGCCATTTCAGATACAAACGATAGTTCACCTGGTAAAGATAAAACCAGTTATAGCATGTTCAGACATCTGAGCGACAAAACTTTAAACATTTTTTTGCTATTTTTAAATAAAATATGGTTTTTACAGGAGATTACTAAAGACTGGAAACATTCTGTGGTCATCCCTTGTTTAAAACAAGGAAAAGATTCAAGTGATCCTTTGTCTTATAGACCTATAGCTTTGACCTCTAATTTTAATAAAATTATGGAAAAGATGGTAAATAACCGATTAAGATGGTTTTTAGAAAAAAAATAATTTATATAATCCAAACCAAAGTGGATTTCGAAAAAATAAAAATACGTTACAGCAATGTATTAGACTTGATAATGAAATACATAAAACTTTTGCTAAGAATTATATTACTGTTGGCGTTTTCATAGATTTTCAAAAGGCTTTTGATATGCTATGGAAACACGGATTATTAAAGAAAATGGTTAATTTTGGTATTAAAGGAAATTTGCGAGCTTATGTCAATAATTATTTAATATCAAGAACACTACAAGTTAAAATAAATAATACTTTTTCAGAAACTTATTTTGTTGAAAATGGTACCCCACAAGGGAGTTGTATAAGTCCCACTTTATTTAATATTATGGTTAATGATTTATCAACATGTTTACAAGACTGTGAGATTTCACAATTTGCAGATGATGGTGCTATATGGAAATCAGGTTCATGTATTAAGTTCTTACAGAAAAAAATCCAACTAGACTTGGATAATATTTGTAAATGGTGCTCTACATGGGGCTTTAAAATTTCTCCAAGTAAAACTGTTGCTATGATATTTACAAGAAGAAACAATATAAATATATCTTTAAAACTTGGTAATCACACATTAGAAATAGTTAAAGAAATTAAATTTTTAGGATTAATTTTTGACAGAAATTTAACTTGGCAAAAACATATCCAAAGTTTACAAACAAAGTGTCTAAAAGTTATTAACTGTATGAGAGTACTTACAGGAACAAGATGGGGCGCAACCAGCAATACCCTTAGAACTATTTATATATCCTTGATTAGATCAAAACTTGATTATGGATGTGAAATCTATAATTCTGCCTCTTTTAGTACTAAAAAATGTCTAGATAAAATTCAAAATCAGGCATTACGTATATGTACTGGTTCAAATTAGATCAGCTTCCTTGAAAGCTTTGCAAGTTGAAATGGGAGATCCACCTTTAGAAATAAGAAGACAAAGTCTAATAGCAAAAGCTTTTTTAAATATGACTAGTTTTGATAACTCACACCCGGCTAAAGCTGCGGTAAATGACACTTTCATTTTTGATTATTACTCCAAAAACGTTAAACGAAAACCCTTTTCAATAACAGCAAGAGATTTTCTAGCTCAAAATAAATTTTCTACTGAATGTATTTATAGATATTCAGAATGTCCATGTCCACCATGGCATATCGAAAAATCATTAGTTAAAACACAACTTTAGGATAAAATAAGTAAAAAGGATCTGCCACATTTAATTAAAAGTGAGACCGAAATATTAATCGACTCAGAATATTCAAAACATTTGCAAATATTTACAGATGGATCTAAAGACCCACATGGTAATATAAGTTTTGCATATGTTGTTCCAGAACTTAAAATAAAAAAAGGTTTTAAACTACCAAACTATATTTCTATATTTATGTCAGAATTAATGGCAATATTTGTAAGTCTTTTATGGTTAGAAGATTTTAAACCTATTAAAACTGTAATTTTTGTAGATTCTTTGTCAGCTCTTCAAGCCATCAGAGCTCCTATTTTTAAAGTAAAGAATTAAATTTTATACGATATTCATTTAATTTTGACTTCACTTAAAAAGGGTGGATCAGAAATTATATTTGAATGGATACCAAGTCATGTCGGAGTAATGGGCAACAAAAGTGCAGATTTACAAGCCAAAAACGCACTTAATTTAGACAACTGCATAGATTTTATACCTCTCTTTAAAGAAGACATTAAAACTGTTTGTAAAAATTTTCTGAAAAATTCATGGCAAAAAGATTGGGAAACAAACACAGATAGGTCATTATTTAAAATTATTGATCAAGTAAATTTTCAAATTAATATTCAAAATTTAACAAAAGAGAAAGAAATATTACTCTTCAAATTAAGAACAGGATATATTGGACTAAATAAGCACCTGAATAAAATTGGAGTAGTTACCTCAAATCTATGTTTAAACTGCAACCAGATCGAAAGTGTAGAGCATTATATGTTAAATTGTAAATTATTCAATTTAGAAAGGAAAATTTCATTTGAAAAACTATAAAAGTTAAATGTAACTGATTTTTCACTGAAAAATTTACTAAAAGGTTATAATTTTGCTCCCATTTATGAATATGTGCTGACGAAAAGACTACATTATGTCAACAATACGTAGCAATTTTTTTTTAGATTTTATTAGTTTTTATCTGAACTAAATTCAAAAGCTGTATTTTGTTTTATCTTTTACATATAATTCATATAAAACATAGGGGTCTACCTATATTAGGTAGAATTCATTTTCTGCCCCAGGAAAAAAAAATTGTTAAATTTGTTAATGAATACTTTTAATAGTTAAAGACTTATATCATGCTATATTCGCCTACATCGAAACACCAGGATATCTACCTTCACTATATAGAAGGAAATACACAAAAGAAACTATTTGCCTAAGATAAGGAACAGTACTCACCAAAAGAGCGATATCTTTAAATTTTCAACTCGACCTCGATTAAGACTTCACTACTTACGTAGCTACAGAATTAATTTTCAATACATTCATTTTCATATTTAAGCTGCTAAATTTATTACACTTTTTTTTTAATATTCAAGTATTAATTCATGTTAAGTCATCGACACAACATATAGACAAGTAGGTTAGCGGTGCCAACCAATGGTCATCCCCTGACATGGTAGTTGTGATATACAGGGTATGAAATTATGTTAAATATTTAACCAGATTGTCGTGTATGTAGCTTGTTTAACAATGGCGTCAGCACAAGTACATCGAACGTACTTACGGGAAAAACAAGCAAGTAAAATTCAAACTGGAATCCTTGAGCATCCTAGTAAATTAATATAAAAGTATAAAGTCCCGTATTTTATTATAGAAATAAGTTAATTTATTTTTCTTTATATATATATACATATATATACAATTTGGCTTTTTTTTCGGGGTATATCATGAAATAGTCTTTTGCATTTCGGGATCTAGACAGTGGCATGTCCTCTGCCTGACTGATCACCAGACAGAGAACAGGTCAATGTCTGGTTCCAGTTTGCAATTAACCTACACTACCATGGTTAGTACCTCCGTGGGATAGTGCGTATACACGATTCTCACGGGACCACTGGCTGGGGCAACTGATCAAAACTTAAGTCGTATATTTCATAAGCAAATAAGTAACATCTGATTAAAAACAACAAATGAGCGATACACTAGGTTCTTGTAAAACTCACAACAAAAGTCATAAAAAAAACAACATTAAGTAAATTCTTTTTTTTTTTTTGTTTTTTTTTTGGTAAAACAAAACAAAAAACAAACAAACCATTATGAACATATAGGACGCAATTTCCAGTAGGAATGCCGTCCTTAAAAAGCCCACAGAAGAAGAATGTGTGATTAGTAAATGTAAACAATCGCGGACGGAAATGATTTCGATCGCATAATAGCAATTAATTAATGTCGAAAAGGTCACTAACATTAATTGTCATTGAAATACACGTGTATGTACATACGAGTTTGACTGATTTTAACACGAATTTAATAAGGGTTAGATATCAGTTTTGTAACAGTTATCCACAGACAAATTCAAAAATCAGATTGAAGTCTATAAACCGGCTTTTAATTAAATCTTTACCAGTCCAACTGAAACCCTCGGATATCACCAGAAGTTTTTCTTTTTCTATAAATCATCCAATCCTATTATGGTGTGATTAGTTAATATAAACAATTGCGGACGAACATGATTTCAATGGCATAATAGCAATAAATTAATGTCGAATAGGTCACTAACTTTGTCTGTGAAATATAAGTGCATGAGCGTATAAATCTTAGTGATGAAGACACGAATTTGATTTGGGTATGGTGTCAGTTCTGTAACACTTTCACACAGACACATTTAAAAATCAGATCGAAAACCTTCAATCTTTTGATTAAATCTTTACAAGTCTCATTATAGTTATCTAAAATTCGTCAATGATAGTTAGATTTTGAATAATAGTAAAGACTCTTTGTATGTGAAACCATTTTATGAAGTTTTAACTTATTTTATCGGTATTGACATTCTGACTAAGCATGGCGGGTCATGCATGCTTAGCAGCACGTGGTCTTGTTCGTTTTGATTTCATGCGATGCCCTTAGTTTTATTTATCGATTTATAATAAATTGAATTGCTGTTGCCTCAACTGAACTATATTCGCGAAACGTGTTGTTACCTGTATATATTTACGTTTTCAGTCTAACATCTTTGATGGCGAGGTAGCATAAAATATACAGTCATTCCTTATGATGTAATTCTAAATTTCTTTTTAAATCGGATTAAATCATGAAAAACGTGGAGGCACCCATGGTCACATGACAAATTTATGTCTTAGAGCTGATAAAATTACACCGTTCATCAATCAGTAGACGCGTTACATCGAACATTATATTATATACAAATAATATATCATTCAGTGATTGTTGATCGCAATTCAGTTAATGTTTGAGAATGTTGCCGATGTTTGGATCGTAATTTTGATACCATATCAAGGAAGAATCGTTGAGCGCGTGAACACTGAAGGAATTGATACAGTTATGTCATTTATTCTTTTCATTTTTTCCATGCGTTACCTTTCTAAAAAAACTTTTTTGGGCTGTTTGCATATGCCTAGAGTAGACTGTTAATTTAAAATGTTGTCAATTGTTTTCTTAAACTCTCCTTTCTCTATTGATCATTGTTTTATCTTCTTTTTAACTAGTAATTTAAGATTTCCCCTGTTGTATCTTCTTTCATTATCTGAAATATTAGTTCCTTTGTAAAACGGTAGTTACATTAATTTTACGTCTATACCAATCCTGATGGTGTAAAATACGCTCATTCAAAATGGGCGTTGATGAAAAAAATAACCCCGTTACAAAACATTAAAACACAAGATACGCATTTTGATATATATTGCATTGGTGCAAATTGAATCTTCAGTTCACAATAAATGTCACTGTGATGGAATGATTTTTTTTTTTATTTTTTTTTTTTTACAGCTGTTGATTTTGCCTTTAATCGACTTATTTTCGTTACATCTCTAGTTATTGTTCTTAAGGTAAGGTTTGCATGAAACCTGGATTTTTTTCTTAGTGATATTGTACCAATATACATCATTTTGTTCAGGGAGGAGTACCCAATCATTTAATGAAAAAAAATAGAACATCGCCCGTCCCGTTTTTTCAGGTGAAAAGCTAAAAATTCCGTTTTTTGACGATTTTTAGGGAAAATTGTATTTGAATTCTTCTGAAATAATAATGTATGCGAGTGACTATAAAAAAATAAAACTGAATAAAACATGTATAAATAATTGTGATCCATTCATTAATAATAAATTTTAATTAAAAAAATCATATAAAAGTTCCTAAAAACAAGATTTTTCAATTTTTGGGTTAAAAAAAACCCGTTGCCATGGTAACAAAAAACCAAAAATATCCCTTTTCCGGGTCCACCGTTTTTGTAAACAAAACTGTGAACATAACGATTTAACTATTTGCATTATAATGAGCTAATAAAAATGATATGTCCCCGAACTCGTTTTTACGGTAATGGGCGTTATGCGTTCATCTTGTCATTTCTGTAAAACACAAAAATATTTTTTGTTTGTTGATCTGCAAAGAAAAAAGTCATCTTTAAAGCATCTTTTAACAAAGAATCTTTTTGTCTTGTAACTTTTGAGATTGACCATAATCAATGAGAGAAAACAGTGATTATTTTAGGGATGACATCAAAAGATCAATGTAGGATAAAAAACTTAATTCAAATAGTTTAGGGGTAGGGGGATAAAAGTTGCTGCAAGTTTTGTTAATTTGACATGGATTTTACATATATCCATATTGGTCAATCAATTTTTCCCAAATTAAGTTTAGAGGGGGAAAGGGGGTGTCAGCGAACAAACTATGTGAATTAATTTTTTTTTTATCCTGCATTGAACTTTTGATGTCGTCCCTTAACTTTTATGCCCATCTATCAGTCGGATGGGGAGGTGTTTAGCTTTGGTCATACTTGTGTATTAATACATGTAGAAAATGTACAAGACACTGGTTTTGAAGGAAACACTTATATTCGTTCAGTGCTTCAAACTGTAATATTTTGAGTCTAGGAAAGCATTCAAATTGCCATTAAAAGTAATTAAAATTGCTTTATTGCCCATGTCTGGTAAATTGTTTGTATGCAGCAAATGGATGAAAAGACATCAGTTTTGACTAGTAAAATCATTTACAGAAGCCATGTTTATTCCATTCATTTAAATCTAGACATCTACAAATGTTATTCAAATATGATCAAATATTTATGACTTAGCATGAAAAGCATTGCAGGAGAAAGATAGATTACTGGTATGATTTGTCCAATTGATACACATGATGTTCAGATTTGGGGTCTTTGACCAAACAAACAAACTACATGCTCTATACATGATAAAAGACGAAACAGACAATGGCCTGGGAATACAAATGACAGTCGTATATGTATTGTTTATATTTAAAATAAGAAATGTAGTTATGTAGACCCGTAATATGAAAATCTTCCACATACTTTCAATAAATTAAAATCACTTCAATGAAGTTCCCAGAAGTAACGGCACTGTAGTTGAGGAGTCCCCACCGTCAATTTGTGATTTGATGTTCGCAAATGCCGTTTTATTGTCGACGCGTAGGGGAGCCAGTAAAACGGAAATTTGCAACCGTCAAATCAAAATTGATTGTGGCTACTCTTCAACCACAGTAATGTAAAATAAAACGTTAGAGCTTGGAATAAATGGGGAATGTGTCCATGGGACACTGATGATGCCCCCTTTTGTATAAACATAAAACATTATAAAGCATTACGTATAAATTTTATAACATTTGGTAGAGAACAGAAACGAAAAATTGAGAAACGACCTCAAAAAAATACTCAGGCCGAGCGTCGTCACTACTTCATTATGATCTCATATATACAATAAAAGACTAAAAACTAACAATTTCCCAGATTTTATAGTGCATACGTGCATGTGTAAAGACACATGTTACCATCCTTGTTTTTAGATAAAATTGATTCAAATTTGACTGATATACATAGACGTTTGTTTGATAAGAGGTTGTAAAATGTCCAAATAGATCAGGCATGTTCAGGACGACACAATACAATAGTTGTGTCTAATGCATCCATAAAAAAATACTATAAGAAACATTCCGTCAGTTGTAAAAGTGATTGATAAAATAAAACATATTTCGAATGATGTAAACGTGTGGGTTGTGTGCGTATTTTGGGACAAATCTGCTAACTGTACATTTGAAAAGACCAAGTTCAACATTCTGTCATTCGTAAAAATTATGCAATAAAAATATCTGAGAATATATATATATGCATCCTCTGTAAGTAAAACACATGGCGCATTATGTAAGTTCCAACCATTTTAAACGAAATAAAATTGTCACAAAAATGTGACGTTTTTCACTCAATCCTGCGTTTCTATAAATTGTATTTATATTTTATAAAAATCAGAAACGGCGTGCATCAGACTTACAAATTCAATGAAAGAGACAGCGTTCTTGGAGCAGAATAAGCATCACTTCTATCTTGTGAAAGGAGATCGATTTCTATTGAAATGAGCTTCCCATACATTTTTTTTAAGATTTTACGTCGGGAGACGAGAGAAAGGGGACGGGAGAAAGGAGAAATGTATCCCCTGTCCGACCCCTCATAAATCTAGAACTGTAAAAGGGACGACATCAAAATTCAAATTTGTTCTGTGTTTTTGTGGTAAAATGCATTGTGAATAAGTTTTATATCAGTTTGTTGATGCTAGCTAAAGTTAGAGAACGGAAACCAATTTTATAAAAACAGACGTACACTTTGGTACGTACGTTCGGATTGACGTACAAACAGACAAGGATAAAACTTAATACCCCCTTTACTCCGGCGGGGGCATCAAAATGTACAATTATGAAATAAAATAAAATTCCGCGAAACTTCATGAATGGTTTTTGCACAAAGACGTTATGGCTAAACGTGACGTCATATAAATGAAAACTAACAAATTTGAGGTCATAACGTTACTTGTACGATTCAAATTTTGATAAAATTACATCAAAACGGCGATTTTGAGGTAGGTGTTGTTTTATTTTTGATAATATTGATTTATTTATTTTTTTTTTTTTATTTTTTTTTTTATTATAGTGTCACATATTTGATCAGACATATATATACACAATATCATAAACAACACAAAATAAAAAGATCAAATACCCAGCCTTATGTAGACTTACGAGACACTTATGTACAAACATTTCTAAAATCAAAAAGTTAAAAGGTTTCATTAAACAAGTCATTGTAGTCTAAATGTTCAAAAATTCAAATTCTAAAAATTTTAAAAAGATTTAAAAAGATAAACTTATCTTCATACTGAGCTTTAAAAATAAGAAATAACAATAGAAAAATATTAATTATCACAGATAAACTTACAAAAAAGTAAAAGTTTTTCCAAAATGACTAAATAATTTGAGTTAAAATCACTGTTTATAAATATAAATAGAAAAACATTAAATATTTTTGCTTGATAAATTCTCATGTGCTAAATAGTTTTCGTCTCTGAAAAGATTTAAAAATTGCATATGACAAAGAAGTTTGTATATCTTCACAAGACATTATTTCGATAAATTTACTGTCCATATCCAAAGTATCGAAGCTATCAATTAAAGTTCTAGCTTTAGCAAACAATTCAAATCTAATATCGTCATATAATGGGCAAAACAACAAAAAATGTTTTTCACTTTCAACATCGTTGCTATTACATAGTCGGCATAGTCTTTCATCTACTGGTGTTCGCGGTCGGGCATATCGTCCTGTCTCGATCGCCAACGGCAGAGACCCGCTACGGAACAGGGTAACAGTTCGACGCACATTTTTTGGGAGTTGTAGCTTAAGGTATCGCTCAGTTTTAACGTTTGTTTTGTATAAACGGTATGTCCTTAATTTATTTCCGTTTACATTGTTCGAATCGTCAAATAACGCTTGTTTGAATTCATCGTTATCAACCACATCAAAGCGTTCCTTTATTGTTCGCATAACAGTTTTTGTAGAAATTAATGTATCATTAAGAATAGCAGTGGCATCAACGGTTTCCGCAAAACGTTTCACTTTAACGTACCATCCTTTACGTCGATTTTTAGTCCACTCGGTAATCTTTCGAGTTAAACGCGTATCATCAGATCGCAATATCCGACTTAATAATCGTATACATGCAGTTCTTTGTTTCGTAAAACACGAGGTCCAACCCATATCTCCTCGAATCGCAGTATTTGCAGTGTACCTTCCAACAGACATGAAAAATTTAGCTGCTTTGTTCTGAATAGAGTTTATTACTGAATGCACTTTTGTGCCCCATATTCCCGAACAATAAAATAACACTGGTTCAACCATAGTAGAGTACAACTTGGAGTATACATAGTGTGTCATTCCACCTGCGCTTATAAATTTACCATATAACGCACCGAGTGCTCTGCTCGCTGATTTTGATAGTTCACGTACGGCTTTGTCGAACGTTAAATGTTCATCTAACCACATGCCTAAATATTTATATGATGTAGCATAGGCAATGTTTTGTCTGGAGCAAGTAAAGTTAAAGTTACTACGATCGATAGATGGATTTCGGAAATGCACTACGTTACTCTTGGACGGATTAACATCAAGCTTATATATAAGCAATATTGTAGTCATCGAACATTGGTCAATCAAAGCAATTCAAAATGGCGGGTCCCTCCTTTTTTCAATTATTTGAATTCGAGTTATCTATTTCTTTTTATCAATTATTAGTAATTATGTAACTCATGTGTCTTAACTGGGAACATTTGATTACAAAATTGTAACCGCATGATATGTTTAGCTACTGATTCCGGCTTTCGGGATTTGTAGAAATTGTCCGCTATTAATTGATATGTGGGGGTAAATAACGCGAGGTAATCACTTCGCAAGGCTTTTATGTAACAAGGAAACTTCAAAAATTGTTGATCAGTTTAAAAGGTCACATTTTCTGTGTTTTAAAGTCATATTGAAATCAACACTCCCGCTTACATCAATGAAACTCTGCTTTAAAAGTTTGTAGAAAAAAACCAGAATGAGAACGGTGTTACAATGTATGATTATGTTATTAATTTTAACTGATCAGTTGAAGAAGTTGTTTTATTCATGTTTTTCTTAATTTCTGAATAAAGACCTGTAAACATTGTTTTGGTTAATTGCTATTTAACATTTCGTTCGAGAGTAATATATTTGTTTGCAAGAATTCAAAACACATAGCTCTTTAACTCTTACTTTTTTTTTACATACTGGGCTTTCACATATTTTACTTTAAGCGTTTTTGATGAAGAAAATCCAGAAAAGCTCTTCGGACGAGTGGAATTTAAAGGTCTGATTTCAGTTTTGTTTGTAATGATTCGGAACACATTTTGCATGATTGAAACACAATCTGTTTGGCTGAACGCTTTCCTTAGTAAAAAGAAAATGACAAAAATACCGAGCTCAGAGAAACAGAAAGTCCCTAATCAAAAGGCAACGGATATCTTCTCTAATACTGTTCGTTTTGTAAATTCAACAATAAGGAAAGCCCATATCGCACAGTCAGCTATAAAAGGCCCCAAAGGATCTTTTGTTTTTAAATTTCTTCGAAATAGTGTTCAATGTCAAATTCACGATCATATAAAACCGTTGCTTATGTGCGAATCTCCTTTCAAACTGTAGATATATAATATATAATAGCGCTAGTTCAGAATGTTTGGGTCGTTGATAAGAAGAAAGGATACATGGATTCTTTTGTATAATGTGTGGACGTATTAAACCTTACAAAATGGTCAACCCGAACAGATATTGTTCTCCATACACTACTTTCAAGAAACATTATTTAAATGTAAAGACAGCTTATATCATGACTTCTGTAGTGATCTTCTGGAAAAACAAAAGATAGCAATTTTACCCTACATTTTATATGAAAACTTTTACCATTGCTATAGCTGCCACTTGTTCATGATAGATCTTTTTTAATACCAGAAGAAGCTGATCATCGCCTTAATTTAAAAGAACTACAAACTATTTTTTTATCTGCTGAAGACTATATATTTTTTTTATCTGCTCAAGACTATATATTTTTTTTATCTGCTCTAGACATGTCAATACATTTCAAAGAATTTTTTTAATATCGGTATAAACATTCTTTAAAACATTTATTCAAACAGGTGAAGTGGTCAATTGTTTTCTGAACATTTATTGGGTTTCAATTCTTTTAAAGATTTATTATGTTGTCTTTTATACCATATTTGCACAACTAATATGTTGCATAATTGTGAAAGATTTCTTAATATGAATCCTGATTTCAAATCACCGTTAACTATCTCCTTCGAGATTTTTGTACTACAGTACAAAACGTTTTAACTAGCTTACTATATTTTCTGATAAATTACTTTGATTTTTTCAGTTTTCGACTTTTCTTCACGAGCATTCTTCATGAGAAAAATAAGTAATTAAGTTATTGATAAAACAAAGTACATGCAACCTAATAATACACTGTAAATTTGGTGATAAACATTTACATGAAGCGTGGTACTGCTATCAAACACAGTTAATATTTCTAATTAAACAAGTTCTGTTTTTATCTTTGTTTTGTGTTTACGAAATATCATATTATGTAATTGACAGCTTGTAAAAACTATTTGATAAAATATTTCATGGGGAAATGTGTCTAAACGTTTGATCAAGATAGGATTGTAAGATAACTGTATCTAAATGGTTTTTTTTTGTTTTTTTTTAAACTTTTTGTGCAAAGAAGACAATTTGAAACAGACAACTGTTTTTTGTTTACTTTATTGTTTTGTTGTTGCTCGATACATTACTCTACTTATTATAATAAAGACTCAACGTAGTGTTATGAATAGGCCATCGATGTTTGCCCCCTTGAAATCGAATATCAAAAAGTAACTAATATCAACAAATATCTACAAATATCTTACACCATTAAGATGATCATTAGATAGTAGTTGGTCAGACATAAGTTTTCATTTTCTAAACTCTTTTATTGTATAAATGCATTTGTGACTTAAACTTTTCGAAGAAAGTAAAAAAAAAATGCATTTACGACCAAATCAGCTTCATTTGGAGATATAGTCATAAATATTTAGATATGATCAACAACATTACCAACCATTATTTTGAGATACAGTATTTTACACACATGTTTCAACATTAAAATATGGTAATCGTCATTTTTATTTGATCTTTTTGTATATGGGAGTTCTTACCAGAACGACACATTTAGAAGGAGGAACATTTTGTTTTATTAAATCAAGACTATAAATGCAAGAAAGAAATTTTAAACATCCATGTGGATTTTTTTGTCAAGTTTATGGAAAAGTTGCATTCACTTGTTTATAGATGTAATAGCAGTTAAGTCATAAGATCTCCCTATTTGTATGATGCAAGCAGTTTTTAAAAGTAAACAATGATCCGTTTAAAGTTTAATGAACTTCTACATCCGGTTGTTTATTATAGTTCAAACATGTTATTAAACATCTGACACGTGAAAGGCAGTTGCAATTGGAATGTTTACTTACTACAATTCTATACAAACATGTTGTTGATTTTGGATAGTTATCAGGATATCCTGGAGATGTAATATAACCCTCACTTCTGATCATAGTATTACACTGTGAAGAATCTTCCTCTCCTTGAACGATAAAGGAAAATACATTCAAATTCTAATAACAATATCATTCACATCATAAAAATAATTCTGTCATAACAAGTGATCATTTCTCCATAGATAGGAAGCTTTACAGGCTGTTTAGGGTTATATGTTCTTTGTTGATATTACAATGGTTGTTGATTATTTCGTTCATTATATCGTTTTATTATCTATTTGTATTTTTGTATTTTTATAATAATTCTTGTCTTTTGTTTCTAAACTTTTCTGGCGCTTTTATAGTTTCTTGTTTAGTTTAGCATTGACCCTGTGTAGATAGCCTTAGAAAAAAATGATTTCTTCCATCAACAAATGTCAATCTTTTTCTTATCGCGTTTGCCTTATAAATTTTTAGAAAACAAAAGGGTATTGTCTGTCTTAATCGTTAACGCTCATTCACTTTAGTTAGGCCGTTTGTGGACCCTGGTGAATTATTTCACTTATTGATATTCAGTGACCTTTTATAGGTTACCATATTGTATGGTTAATTATTGAAGGCCGTTCGACCACCTACATATATTAACATCGATATTTGTTGTTCTATGCTGAAAAGTAAACTCATTAGCAATACTACTACACATCCTTGTATTTTAGAAAAATTTCATGTAATTCCTTTTTAAAACAAACTGCGGTATTTATGTTTGGATTAATCATGGTCTATTGCCTTTTCCAATATAAGAAGTATGTCAGATATATAAAATGATCTAGATTATTAATGGTTTTTAAAACTTGTGTCGATTAATTTTACCGTGCTTACTGAACTACTAGCAACTGAAATTAATTGTACTTTTCTACAAAGCTCGTGTTAAGTATGATTATATATGGAACGCCGGAACTGTCTTATAGTGTCAATATTTATTGTGTTATAACGTCCTGTCATTTTGTCTTTATGTTATATGCAGATGCCCTTATTTCCTGACACGGCATCTCTGTGTCATGTACAATTAGTAATTTGTTTGGTCAAACAATTGTATGATATGTAATTGCTAAACTTTGTTGTGTAAAATATGCATTACATTATGCTGTAACTACTATAAATTCTGTGAATACTTCGAAACTTTATGATCAACCACCTTTACATTCTCTCATATTTTATCTATGTTCTGTCTATTCTTCTTTTACGTCAGTCAGTTAATAATTGCGTCTTGTCTCAAGTGTTATTGTTATGTCAAATGTGCTAAAGGTTTTGTTTTGATACACCTTTGTTCTAAGTAAATGTCATGATATTATAGTCTTTTGGCGTTATGTTGTGTTTATACATATGTATCTCCAGTGAAAAACACAATACATCGTGGTATAATTCATATGCGTTTTGCCGAATAATTGATACTCTCTGTGAGCATTCATGACATCTTGTGCAAATGCCTTTTACATTATGTGCAAACAACTAATACGTTTTGTGCAAACCTCGTTTACCTTATGTGCAAACATCGTTCACCCTGTGTGCAAACATCGTTTACCCTATGTGCAAACACCTATTACGTTATGTACAAATACCTATTAAGTTATGTATAAAAACTACATCATTATGTGCAAACACTATTACGTTATGTGCAAATACCGCTTACATTATGTGCAAACACCATGTAAGTTATGTGCAAATGCCTATTCTAATATGACGTGCTTCTTTCGCTTTGTAAACCACACCGTGATATAATTCTCGATATATCTATACTTAGCGCAGACTCCAAGATGTAAAAAAATGGCTGTTTAAATATGCCTCCCACGTAAATCCACATGTATCGTAACCTGTGTGTAAACGGTTGTGGATTTCGCTGTGTTAACAATTTCAATTGAATAAAACCTTACAGAACATTTATTCTGATTCTGACGCATAACAAAAAGAATTTACACATTAGAGAACGGGAAAATGGACAAAAACAAAATAAATTAAAATTCCGCGAAATTCCAGTAAAGATTTTGGCGCATTATCGTCATTTCAAAACATGACGTCATACGAATGAAAACGTCAAAGCTGAAGGTTTTTTTTATTGCGTTTACCTTCTAAACTCGGATACAATTGCATTAGAATAAAGTTTTGAGGTAGGTGTTGCTTGTATTTTGTTGTATTGCATTATTCGCGCATTTACTGATTTCAGCAAGTCAACATGGCGGCTCCTTGGTTACAACATGTCAACAGTGAATTTGACGGTATCTTACGATAAAAAATGTAAATTTAAAATTGCAAATGTTGGGTTTACTGACAAGTAAATAAAGTAATCATATTTTTTTCTAGCGGTTAGTTAAGAAATCATTCATGCAGGTTTATTAGATTTGTTTTATATTTATCGAACATTGGGTAAAATAGAACAGCCACACACACGGTATAGGCCTACCCATCATCGCTTCAGTTTTTTAATGATCGTATTTGTCCTATTAGAATCGAAATAATTCATAGAAGCCATAGATTTGTTGTAAATTTACACATGGCCTGGGCCGTGATATTCGTTAATTTTATCCCTCGCTAACGCTCAGGATAAAATTCGAATATCACGGCCCAGGCCATGTGTAAATTTCCAACAAATCTATGGCTTCCATGAATTATTTCTTAATTACATTATGTCCAAACATCTATTACGTTATGTGCAAACACCTATTACGTTATGGCCAAACCACGGGGGGGTCTCTTCCTATATAAAGGTATATACATATGTGCCGCTGGAATGGGTCCCTTTTTTGATCCGTCAAATATATCAATGGGGTGCAATTTTACCGAGGAAATATATCAATAGGTAGTAATTTGATGTATAATAAGATTGTATATGCATATAGGTACTATTTGAGCTGATAAATATATGAATGGGTTATGATTTCGCTGTGAAATATATGTATAGGTAGGGATTTCACAATTATTCAATATATGAATGGGGGGTGTTTTTAAAATCCCAGCTGCACACCTGTACCCAAAATCCCATGTTGAGACCCCCCCGTGGGCCAAACACCTATTACGTTATGTGCAAACACCTATTACGTTCTGGTAAACGCCTTTTTGACACAGATTAAAACAAAACGCATCAATGATATGCATTTTGAAACTGAAGAAAATTAAAAGTTTGACCTTTTTAACAAACTGTGGATAATTATATTGATTGGTGTAAAAATGCTTTATACATACAATGTATCTTGTTTTATGGGAAATTAGTTTGCTCTACTTTAAGAGAGACTTTATGCATCCATGCTTTGAAAATTTGTTTACTTTAATTTTTAAATTGTAATAATATACACACATGACTTTAGTTTTCAAGAGGTACAACCGAAAGGTAAAATACGATATAAAAGGAAGATTTGGTACGAATGCCAATGTGACAACTCTTCACAAGAGACAAGGATAATTTGTTATTACCCTCCCAGTAGGGTTTTCATCTAGCGAGAAAAGTGTACTAGATTAATTCTACAAATGTAATAACGTCTCCCACGATTCATGTAGCAGCTAAGGAATCCTACAAAATGTTTAAGATATTATTTTCGTTCATTTCCTTTAACAGTTGTGAATATTAATTCCTCCGTCCCTAACAAGGCGTGTTGAGACGGGTGGGTGTCCTGAAAAGGGGTGGTCAGGTGATCCGATTTTGGAAATGACGCATACAAATATTTTTTTCTTAATGAAAGGGTTATCAGCCTTGTTTCACTTTCACTGGCCATACTCGAAATTAAATCCCGCAACTTGAAACTCCAGATAATGACTTTCATTTATCCGTTTTTGGTCCGGTAACTTTTCGAAACGTGTCATCAAGAACGATACAAAAAAAATACATATTCTAGTAAATTGTAATTGTTTTCTCCTATTATTTCTTATTTATCTATAAAAAAAGATGTGGTATGAATGCGAATGAGACAATTCTCCACGAGAGACCAAATGACAAAGAAATAAATAACAATAGATCTTCTTATGGCCTGTAACAAAAAACCCATACCGCATAGTCGGCTTATCTATTTATTTTTTTACCCCATTTAATTTTTCACTAGTTTAAAAAAAAAAATGGTTACAGTTAAGTAATTTGCTATTATCCTGCAATAAGCTAGTTATTGTATACAAATAACAGACAAACAACATTTATTTTTGCTTTGTTTGTACATGTACACAATAATTTTCCTGCTACCCGCTTCCATGTTGATCAATCGGTAATATGAATATTTCTTTCTGGGTAATAGTTCATTTTGGGGTTTCCTTCGAATCCGCGTTTCAATAATTGTAAAAATCAGAGACAATGGTGTTTTAAACAACTTATGCTTAAATACCAGGTGTAAATTGTAAACAATATATGTACATTGTCAGAAATATAAAATGTATTAGTTCTCGCTGCGAAACAGGAGAAAATTCGGCAAGCCTCGATTTTCGTCCTGTTTCTAAAACTCGTACAGATAAATTTCACGTTTACCGACAAAGTTCATTTATAATCAATACATTATCCCACAGTTGTTGATATGAATTTATCTTTTTGTTCAACATTTCAACAAATATCGTCGTACAAATTAGAAACATCAACCTATTTTCCGAACAGAGAGTCATAAATTCAATGAATATTATTGCGGGATATACGGTATAAACGGTAAGCTTCGATGCGTTTAGTTATGAACGGGAATGTGTCGATAAATATTGCTAAATACACAATTAAGCCAAATGTTCATAAAAGTGATTTTTCTGCACATCATTATTTTGAGAAATCTTATTTTTTTTAAAATATAAAATGTCATACAAATATATTCTATTGAATCTAAATGTAATCATTCTAAAATATGTTTTGACAGTTCCGTTAAAACAGCCATTTTTAGATATATCTGTCCCCCTTTTCTCGGCTTATGTTAAAGCGAGACGGTTTTTTTATTAATAGCTAGCGAGGCATGAAGTTCATACGATTAAATCCAAATTATTCTCAAAATGCGGGAACAATCTTGAATTGATGCAATCTTGTACGTCTTGAAATCGACGTAACATATTTAGTCAAAATTCTTTAAAAGAAATCACCTATATAACGAAAAGAAAACTGTGACAGACTTTAACACGAAAGGGAAGGCTTAAATTCTTCAGTTATTTACCTGTTACTGATTATAAATTAAGAAAGTTCACTTGTCATGATTAGTATTGTTGGAATTTCGGAACTCTCTTGTTCATTCGTTTAAAGCACCATGAATCAGTTGCCAGCTAACTCCCAGTTTACAAAAATCTTTATATGTGCAGTATGTCATTGATACGATTTGAGTTCTCAAACTGAATTAAGATAAAATAAGGATAATAAGACATTTGTAAAAAATATAAAACCCTTGTTATGTTTTTTGTTAATTTTTAAGAACATCTTTATGTTAAAGATATTAATCAAAGTACTGAAGTACTGAACATCGGAACCGCATCTCAGAAAACCAAATCACATCTCTTTACACATTATTTTAAAATTTGTAAATTACAGTTACATGTATATATACTTTTTATCCATTTGTATATCATTCTATTGCACTATATTAATTAAAGTGCTGTGCAGGTGCATGGTGGAAACTCTTCTGTAATAATTCGATTTTTCTGATAGATTGAATTTGAGTGGGCATTCATATTGTCCAGGAAATATTCAATGTCCCGCACAGAGAGAGGGAGCAAAGACAGATAACTCTGCATGGGAGATTGCAAACGTTCTTGAGATATTCTTCCACATGCGGTAACACACTTTTTCTGTACGTGTGTATAAATATTAAAGATTTTTTACTTTATTTATATTTCTAACGAGTTTAACGACATTTTCATATCATTAATTTATGTTAAAAAAAAAATATTTTTAGGAGTTTCCATTTGAAATGAATTAAGAACAAGTGATAAGGAATGTAATTTTGCACTCGATAATGTCCCCGTATTTATTATTATCATGTTTATAGATCGGTTACAATCTCAAAACGAAGGTTACGTAATGGAAATTTAGGCGACAGCAATACATCTGAATGCCCTCACGGTCATCCGATGTTAAATGAATAGAGAGGTTGTTCATTAAGATATCATTAGATAAACAAACACACGGACCTAATTGTTTTTCTCTTTTTGATTTCTCATTCAATGACCAATGCCGGAACCAGGATTTTTGAAAATGATGGAGCTGCGTTTGTTAGTTCTATAAGCAGTTTGATTAAAAGGGGGCTCGGGACTCAGTTTTGCCAAAACTCCCTGCTAATTCCAAAAAAAAAGAGGTGGCGGAAAAATATCTTCGTTATCGGTCAATATAATCTGACTGGACGCATATTTAAAAGAGGGACGAAAGATACCAAAGGGACAGTCAAACTCATAAATCTAAAACAAACTGACAACGCCATGGCTAAAAATAAAAAAGACAAACAGAAAAACAATAGTACACACGACACAACATAGAAAACTAAAGAATAAACAACACGAACCCCACCACTAATGTATTGACCTTGTCAAAAGTCTATAATTCATAAATGTAATTCGGCGCCTTCCAAAACCATATGTTATGATTATGTATGTATTATGTATTTAGATATGGTGATCTATGAAATGACCCGCTTGGTGCAGATGAAAGAGAACATTACATAAGTAAGGTCGTTAGTACTCTCGTTTAAATTGTTTTACATAATCTTTTCGGGGCCTTTTATTGTTGACTATGCGGTATGGGCTTTGTTCATTGTTGAAGGCCGTACGGTGACCTAAAATTGTTAATTTCTGTGTCATTTTGGTCTCTTGTGGAGAGTTGTTTCATTGGCAATTATACCACGTCTTCTTTTTTTTATATCAACTTATTTTCCGTTTACATTTTCCGTAAAGAAATGAGGTTGCATTTTTTTTTACATGTTGCTTTTTTTGCTTCGAATAACAGGGCAGAGCTTTTAGTTTCAGTCGATATACACGCCATCTTGAAATAATTACTTGTCACATATACATTCTGTTTGTTTGCTTAATGATGTGGCTGATATTCAGCAACAACTATTGGTTTAAATGAGATAAATAATTACAGACTGTTCTCTTCTGAGGATATTAAACCATCAAATGCCGGAAATTTAACTATGTGTATTACATTTCAGAACAAATGTTATTAGTTCATGGTCGTTTTATTATGCATATATTACACACTGAAATTGAAAATTGAAATATCAATCATAAATACGTCTTTATTTTCAATGATAATCTGCAATATGCACGATTTGTATGATAAAAAATGTTCCTGTACAATGTTTTCAAAAATGCATTTAATGTATTTTAAAATGTTTTATGAATTATGTCAATCTAGGCACACCTCCAGAGAGACACACCTCGAGAATCGTGTCTATATATTTGTAAATATTTAAATTTTCAACAAGTAAAGTGAACAAAATATAAAAAGAATGGATGTATAACGCACACTCTTTAAGTAGAACAAAAAACTAAATATTTATATAACGTTTTTATATCAATCAATATATAAAAATACTATATTTCAAATACTCAATCAACAACCCGATGCACATATACTACCTTCAGTTCACATTCAGCATCCAATGGATATTACCTTGAAAAAGAATACAGCGAAGTAGTTCAGAGCTTTTTAGAAAGCTAAAACTTATAATTTTCTTAATTTTTAAAGGGTATATCACTGATCTATGCGTTTTGTTTTAATCTGTGTCAAAAAGCGTTTACCAGAACGTAATAGGTGTTTGCACATAACGTAATTGGTGTTTAGACATAACGTAATAGGTGTTTGCACCTAACGTAATAGATATTTGGACAAAATGTAATAGGCATTTGCACATAGCGTTATCGGTGTTTGCACATAATGTAAGTGGTATTTGCACATAACGTAATAGTGTTTGCACATAATGATGACTGTACTGGTTATACATAACTTAATAGATATTTGCACATAACGCAATAGGTATTTGCACATAAGGTAAACTATGTTTGCACATAGGGTAAACGATGTTTGCACATTGGGAGAACGATGTTTGCACATAAGGTAAACGAGGTTTGCACAAAACGTATAAGTTGTTTGCACATAATGTAAAAGGCATTTGCACATGACGTAATGAATGCTCAGAGAGAGTATCAATTGTTCGGCAAAACGCATAGGAAATATACCATGATGTGTTGTGTTTTTCGCTGGAGATACACCTGTAATAACACAACATAACGCCAAAAGACTATAATATCATGAGGTTTACATAGAACAAAGGTGTATCAAAACCAAACCGTAAGAACATTCGGCATAACAATCACATTTGAGACAGGACGCAATTTTTAACTGACTTACGTAAAAGAAGAATAGACAGAACATAGATAAAATATGAGAGAATGTAAAGTGGTTGATCAGAAAGTTTCGAAGTATTAACAGAATATATAGTAGTAGAAGCATGATGTAATGCCTATTGTACACAACAAACTTTAGCAATGACAAATCATACTACTGTTTGACCAAACAAATAACTAATTTGACATAACACAGAGATGCCGTGTCATGAAATACAGACATTTGCACATAACATAAAGAAGAAACGACAGGACGTAAAGACAAAACGACAGAAAACACTAAATATTTACACTATAAGACAGTCCCGGCGTTCCATAATTATAGCCTTAAAACTGAGTCTTGTCTTATTAAATCAAGCATTTTCACATAAGTGAGAATAAAAGTGACGGTTGGTTTTAAAGAATTATGCAATACACAGACATTCGAAAGAAAAGATGACAACTAGATATAAGGAGATTCGGTATGATTGCTAATGAGACAATCCTCCATCAAAATCATCCCTAAATTTAATAGATGCCATCACGAGTTGGTTGACTGTTATTGAATAAACGTTTCAGAGATGATGTAGGATATGTTCGTTATGTCGAAACTACAATCCCCATCCCTTTCATGAAGGTGACCTACCGAATTAGACTATTAACCGGGTTTGTAATAAAATGAGCAACACGACGGGTGCCACATGTGGAGCAGGATCTGCTTACCCTGTCGGAGCACCTGATATCATCCCAAGTTTTAGTGGAGTTCGTGTTGCTTAGTCTTGAGTTTTATATGTTGTATTATGTGTACTTTTATTTGTCTGTTTGTCTGTAGAGGGGCAAAATGTTTTCTGATCTGTGCGTCCGTTTGTCGATTCGTCCGTCCGTCCGTTCGTTCGTTCGTCTGTATCGCCTCAGGTTAAAGTTTTTGGTCAAGGTAGTTTTTATGAAGCTGCAGTCCAATCAAATTGTTCCTTATGGTATGATTTCTCTAATTCTATAGCCAAATTAGACTTTTGATCCTAATTTCACGGTCCACTGAACATAGAACATGGAAGTGCCAGTTTCATGCAGTTTAAAAATTTTGGTCAAGGTAGTTTTTGATGAAGTTGAAGTCCAATCAACTTGAAACTTAGTACACATGTTTCAAATGGTATGATCTTTCTAATTTTAATGCCAAATTAGATTTTTTACCTAATTTCACGGTCAATTGAACATGGAAAATGATAGTGCAAGTGGGGCATCCGTGTACTTTAGACACATTCTTGTTAAGCCCTGGCGTTGTCAGTTTATTTTCGATCCTTGAGTTTGACTGTCCCTCTGGTACATTTCGACCCTCTTTTATGAAATATCGTTGGCATTCTTTCCATTTCTCTCTTAGTTTTAAACGAAGAATACTTGTGTAAAAAAGATGAGATCGTTATTTGTTTGATACTATATCCCAAAAAGAGATATATCTATTGTCATTACACTAATTGATATTTGGACGTTTTTAGTATAATCATATGAAATAGCAGCCCTTAGTGTAGCTAGCTATAGGCAGTCTCGTCGTAATTATGATGTAAGTTGCAGATAGAATACTACTAGTAATTTGAAAATAGGTTTCGTGGATATTTTTTGGCAGATGCATCAATTTGATGACCATTAATAAATTTCAGATTAGTAAACTATGTTGCTATTATCTATAAAATGGCTATGGTATTTCGGCGGTAATGAAAGATTTCTAAAAATAGTGGCAAAAATAGAAAAAAAATACTTGTGAAATGACTGTGTCATAGCTCTCGATTAAGTTTCTAGCCTGGAAAAAGCTATTATTATTATAAATTATTGCCATAATGAACGTAAACGCACTGTCTTATACTAAATAACCTGTTGTCGACTATA
This sequence comes from Mytilus edulis, assembly GCF_963676685.1. Lineage (NCBI taxonomy): Eukaryota > Metazoa > Mollusca > Bivalvia > Mytilida > Mytilidae > Mytilus > Mytilus edulis. Next base: position 14,146,794 of record NC_092344.1, read on the forward strand.
TTGGAACATTCTCCTCGATACTTATTTTTTTTTAATATAATGGGGTGCATCACGTTTGCTTGACAATAACAATGACTATATTTTTCAAAAGATAACCATGTTAAAATATTGTTGGCACTTGAGACTCAAGTTAAAAAAATTTTTATAACGCATACCTTTAAATAATTTGTATTCCTTACTTATATTTTCATAATTAAAGATGTAAACTATTTCATGTATGAGCAAGGAGATATCACTGTCATGATCATAGTATATCAATACTTGCCTGTCTCACGATACTGAAGTGTAAACCCCTGATAATTTTGAAGTTGGTCTGTAACGAAATAAATGTACACAGCAGGTGACTCTGATATGAAGTATATATCATCATAACCACAAAACCTGCCCACTGAGTAGGTAGCATTGTCCTCACCATCTCTTATATCTAGGTAGTCCCAACTGAAAAAAGAAATAGTTTTATTTTCATGATGACTTAGAAAGTTATCCAAACAAAAAGATTCTTCGTGATGATTAATGAGTTTTTTTCTTAATTTTTGTGCTATTGTCATATGTTTTTATCGGTGTGAGAAAAATATTTTCCCTCGCTAGTGAAATATATGTTCTCGGCAAATATTTGGTCGAATTTTATTAAAACAGACACGCTTCGCGTTTTAATATTAAAATTTAACTGTCTCGAGTAGAGAAATAACTTAACACACCTGATGCAGTCGTGGAATCTATATTTCAATTTTTGAAAGAATACAATTATAAGAAAACGATCTGCATTTCCAGTATTACGTTCGTTGTTAAGCTGGAACAGTTAAATGTCATTTACAATATATGTAATGGTCATTGCAGTTATCTTTTAACTACGGCTATGTATAATTATGTTGTATTGACTGGTATAGTGTTTCATTTGAAGTAAAACAGAACCTATTTACAAGAACAAGTCGCTATAGGTAGACCTGTAGATCACTTTTGGTTGTATTTGCCATTGGGCTTTTGACTAATTTACATATGTGTAACAATGTCGAATCTTAGATAAAGATATAAACAAACTCTGTTAAGGGTTCGGATGATTTATTACCAGTATAAGACAAATAAACTCACTTGTGGAGTGAGTTTTTACTGGCAAGGACAAGGCACAGTTCACTAATACACTTTGTAAATAACTACATCAATGGAGTCATTAAATAGGTGATATGTTGTGTCCACACAATGAATTAAAACAATAACACAGATATATAAATTCGGGATACAATATTATGCGACTGTAATTTTCTATCTCGTGCAAATCTACCTGGTCAATACAAAATATAAATTCACCGCGAAATCACAATGACCAATTAAATACGTAATTTTAACTTAGAACCTTTTGAATATTCATGAACTAAATATAAAATGAATTTAAATAATAATATTACTTTATCAAAATTCAAGAGTTAAACGTTTATAATAAATGCAATTTATTAAAGAACTTTATAAAGATATTTTTACTAATATTTAATAGGCGTAAAAATGACACTACTACATATGCCTCGCATCTCTTTTTTTATTTATAAATTACACCATCGCAAAAGATATAAACAATTCCAATTACTAGGTTTAGTTTTATTTCAAATCAAGACTAGTTTCAAGTGTTATTCATAACAATTATAATATATGTAATTTATTCTACTGCATTATGACTTGATCAATCTTACAATTGTTACTTGATGTTTACAATTGTGTCCAATGTGTCGTACTTTATTTGGCCTTTTTAACATTTTTGTTTTCGAGCGTCACTGATGAGTCTTTTGTGGACAAAGCGCGCGTCTGACGTTATTATGAAATTTTAATCCTTGTATTTATGATGAGTTTATTTATTGTCTTATGTAATTTCACATGTTTCGCCATGACAAATATACAAAAAAGTGTTATTCATACTTTTACATTCAATTAAATTAGTTTCGTAGGATTTAATTACAAGTCGCTTCCATTCTAATAATACTTTTAACTTTAATGCAACATTAAAACCATTCAACTAAGGACAAATTTGTTTTAGTTAAGAAAATACAGTCGGCAATATATCTGAGTCAACAAAATCTCCCACAAGTATCTTATTTTTTTATTAGTCTAATATAGTATAGTGTGGGTGGGTCAATTTGTTAATGTTAAATTGTTTATATTTTATTCTTAATGTTATTATTCGACAAGAACTTTCACAATAAATGGATCGTAACAGAATAAAATTTAAAATTACACCAAATGAAGCATGTTAACACTAACACTGTACTTTAAGTTAACCATCCTTTATTTTCTGTAGTGAAAAGAGGTGTGGAAGGTCACGTTACTGCAACTCTAATGTGCATGTTTGTTCCTTTAATCTTCTTGTCATTCATGCTTCTGATAAATTGCATAATGCTTGGTATTAAACATGTGAAAAACACTTCGTAAAATTGCAAAATGGTATATGAAATGGCAATGGGTTTTAAATAATTAAAGGGAGATCTGGAAAATAAATATGCGATAATGAAACAGCAAACCTTTAAACAAAAAACAAAAACATCAGGTCAGCATTCAGTCTTCAATTATAGGAAGGTACCCACATAATAGGTAGAAACAAAAACAAAAGCGAATAGGACTTACTACAGATCCGTCCAATTAAAGAAACTGCGTTATATTTATATGTAACAACACCAAAGCATAGTGTGTCCTATCCGGTTTAAAGTTAAAAATTAAAAAAGCATCGAAAAAAGTAGTTCCTAGAATTTGACAATTAGGAAATTAACCATGAATCACCTTGCAGAAAATGTTTTCGAAATCATAAAGATATATCGTGGGTGTTTTGAAGCATTTTATGTTTTCATTTGGTGTTCCAAACAATTGTTTTTGGAAACTTGAAGTGACCAGGTTACTATAGCTTGATAACAGGGGTAGAGGGTGAAAAGATGGTAATTTTATATGCGATGGCGGCTATTTTCTTAAACACAATAAGGCAATCAAAACAATATATATGTTTAGACAAACTCTGTTTCTTATCTTTTTTCTTTGCTTACAATATATTATCTGCACGTTTCTAGCTACGTACAAAAAGTTAACACTACAATATTCCCAATTACGCTTAAATGAGTATCAGGTGAATGGCCCAAGTCAATCCTTATTTCGGAATATTTTAACTTTGTTTAGTAAGAACGAGGGGCAAAGTTTTTATAATCTTTTGAGATTAGTGCCGAGTTGAACGGTTATAATAAAACTGCGTTTAACAGATGACTAAGGGGTAAAACATAAAATTTCATAAACAATTTTGATTGAAATCATATTCTTTTCACGTTTTTCGCAAATGAATGGCTTACTTCTTATCTATTTACGATGATAAGCTATGATTTTTGTTGTTTTTGCAGGTATTGTACTGGTAATAAGTACTATTGTGAAATAGATAAAAACAGATGTAATTGTACGTATTAGATCTAGCTGAAGACGAATGATTACTGATAGATTTTGAAAATATGATTACCGTAAAATGGAACTGAAAGATGTCCCCATTGAGAAATATTTACATTACGAACGATTCAGTACTGTCTATTTGTGTAACATTGGTGTTACATAATATAAACTGCATCCGTGGTATTTGTGCAGTCAAATTGAATTGACCGTATATTCATTTGTGATATAAAGTCACTGACCATATATCGTCTGGTTTATGACGTTGGCAATGGATTTTCGTAGAGTTTTATTAAAGACGTCAATAAACAATACAGGTTCGATCCTTACTAAAAAGTAAAGGCGTTTACTCTAAATAATTCTAAGCTTTGTACAAATAACATTTACATTTAGAGACAATATTGAGACAATGTATCATTATTCTATGTAAACAGAGTGCTTATAGAAACGTTACCCATCATAAATCAAGTCCCCTTTGGTTCCCTTTTTGATAAAGATACCAAATCTGCGTTCTATTCATTCTCCAACATTTGTTTACATGTAACTTTAACTGTTAATTTCGTTTCGATTTTTTTTATAAACATGCAATAAATTCCATTTGGGTCAATATCAAAATGTTCGTCCAAAATGTGATAACGCTGGATCAAATGCAAAGGAAATCTGCATAACTTTTAGAAAATCTTTGCAATTTAGCGGGAATTAGCTGTACTTGATGTATTTAAAATGAGTTGCCTTTGGTAAATTAATGCAATTTGTGCATAGAAAAGTGCAGTTTATCCATAATACATTTTAATCAATGAATTCACAGCTGGTGTAACTAAGGAGTTTTAACAATTATCCAATTGAATATATTGTTATAACGAATTTTAATTTTGTAAAGAATAAAGTTAATGATGTCCTTGCATTCGAAATTATTGTGCCAGGCATATCTGTCGTTTATGTTATTAAATGTTACATAAAATATTTAATCGCAGCAAATACACGGGATTTACATTACAATCATATTGCAACCGTAGAATATAATTACTAATAATGTAAAACAAACTTAAAAAATCATAACCAATTCAGAGCATGCAGACAGTAACTCAAGCATATACGTATTATCCTTAATACTGTTTCATTCATTTTAATAAACGATCATATACTAAGGGAAACGGATGAGCTTAGTATGCTCCTTCTTGATTTTTATAGATTGAGTATACATATGTAGTGAATTTAAAGTCGTCTTCCATTTATTATACGATTCGCAATAGTATGCTTGGTCTGTATCAAATAGCATATCGATTTAAGCAGTTTTATCTGCTAGTTTGAGATAGGGATATTGTTCAGATCTAGAAGGTGTTTTATTGATGGTTCCTGCCTTTCTAAGATTTATTCACAACCGATTTCATAAACCGTTTACGTGTTTGTTGAAACCTTCGAAGATCATACGCTGTGTATATTTAATATTACCGAAATGTTGTGACGATTCGCTGTCTCTTTAAACCTTGATAAGCAATGATAGTTCACTCTATGGGCAGCAACATATTAGATAAGCAACGCGTTTTCCTGTTAGCGCCTACAGTTTTTTCTAGAGGCAAAGTCGCTTTACTGTTCATCCGAAGGAGACATACGCCAGTATTAATGTAACAAAATTTACTCTGAGTACAACAGGAAAAGTTTAAAGGCTGGGAGGGAAAAAAAGAAGATAACAATGCATTTTTTGAAAATAAATGCGTATTAAGGCTCTTGAAATTCTCTTTTGTTGTCACAAATGCTTCAAGTTTTTTTTTTTTTTTTTTTTTTTGAGATTTCCCACTCTCGTATAATTAATTTAGTTTATTTATTTAGCTTGAAATTGTCAATAGAGAGTCAAGAACAATCATAAATGCCTGAATATAGATACCTAGATATAAAAAAATCCTGGTGCAAAGATTTATTTGTACTCGATTGAATCTTGCGATGTAAACACGGTCATATGTGTCCTTATGGTGAACTTTAAAGTAACCTTGCCTCTAGGAAACCTGTACACTGTAACAGGAAAACTCGTTTCCAGAAACAATTTCTTGCTGACAATAGCGTGTTACTAAGTTAATATAATATATAACCATTATATGATATTTTCATAGTGTTTTACTTGAACTCTTGCTGTTCTATTCGTGCAAAATTTATATTCTCTTTTATTCACTTTTATCGAATCGCGCCATTATTCATTTCAAATATAACGTTTTTTTTATAAACATTGATTAAACGTATTCTGTGAAATGTGTTGTTGATTTCAGTGTTACTGGTGAGTATTTTGTAGATATAACGCGCGTCTGGCGTACTAACATTTTATCCTGGTATGAATGATAAATTTATATACAACCACTGGGACGATGACATTGCTGGTGTATTTTTTCTTCCTGAGGGTATTACACTCTCAGTATCTACCTGTTCTCTTCTGTTCTGGTATATACCTCCGTTTTATCGGAGCACTCCACTTGTCGAATGAGTATTAAAATTTTAAATACTTAACCAAAAAATCGGACATTTTTATATTTACGATATGAAAAATATAATTTAAAAATAAAATTAGTTAGTTAAAGTGAATTAAATAAGGGTTTGAAATGTCTTTGATAATATATTAAAAGATATTAATAAAAAATATTAATCACACGTCACAAATTGCGGCACTTTGATTTGCCACTATGAATAAATAAAATTTTACAAGCTAGTAATTTCTAGTCAATAGGTGCCCTGCCAAAGCAAATGTTAAATTATATAGCATTATTTTGTATGTTGATATTCATAGACTGAGCTAGTTAGCTTGGCATCCCATGCAGACTTTATAGACTATATTAAATATTATTGTTATATTTTCAAGCACTTTTGTATTGGCATTTAATTATCATTTATATGATCATATTCATAAAATAACTGTTAACCAACCTTTGAAATTTTTGAATTACTTAGATTTCCTGCCCCAGGAATACACTACAATAGCTATATTTTGAAAAAATCTTAATTGAATATTTAACAAAATAGTTTGGGAAAAGTTGAACTTGCAAATAGGAAAGCATAGAAATTATAAAAAAAAATATCTTAGCTCTTATTCGTTTATTTTTCACATGACTCCTGGGCTCAGTTTTGCGTATTTACTAATGTGACTGTCCGTTAAACTTCGGTAACACAATCGACAGTATTTTAGTCTACCACCAAAAATCTCTGTATGAAATATATGTCGAAAATACGTGATAGATTCTTAATAGATATACGAGTTGTTCAAATTGGACTTATTTTATTGTATATGAATGCACAAGGTTCAATAATTTTGATAGCAATATAAATACAAGCACTTGTTTCATATTATTCTTAACTTACTGATTCCGGTTAGCACATAAATAAAGACAACAGTAGCAGGGTTTCCCCTGGGTCATTTATTTTTTTCGCCACCTCTTTCGCCAAAACAATATATTTTTCGCCACTTTATTATTTTTTTCGCCAAGTAACATAAATATATTTTTCCTGTTGTGCCCTTTTGTACTAAGACGTAATTTTTACAACAAAACAAAAGCGTTTATCACATGAAATTGATCCCTCATTTCATGTGTAGTCATTACATTGAAGGGTTACTCTCATTCGAGGGGTTGTTCCCAGCCTTTTGGATAGATTTTTTCATAACGACAGTTTTCTTTTCTTGACCATCGTAAATGAAAAAGTTGAGACGTACAACTATGCTTGAAACACGTGCATGTGTCACTCAAACGACCTTATTAAAGTCAAAGGATAAAAGAATTAAAGTTTTAAATCGGAGATTTTTCTTGCTTTTGAACAATTTTCGTCACAACAACAGCTTTCTTTTCAAAACTATCTTTAAAGGGAGAGATGTCAAAAGTTTGCTTCAAACACGTGCGTCGCAAAGATGTAAATAAATTCTGTATGTGACATTTATAACGGAAGCCATTTGACCATATCATTTTGTGAAACAATTCAATCAACACCTTTATTAATTAGTCCTTTGTTGTCGATAGCTATATAATGCAATCAGCTGATTATTGATTTTCTGTCTATATCTTAATGAGGTCAAGGTGAATTTCGAGTATTGTCTAATCGGGTAAAGTCCGAGAAACTCGAAAAAAGTAAATAAACAAGATGGAGGAAAATAAATCAGTTTATATATTTCTTTAGCCAAATTCTTTCGCAAATGACGAATTTTTATCGCCACAATTATTATTTTTTCGCAAATTGCGAAAATGGCGACCGCCAGCGGAAACCCTGAACAGTAGTATACCGCTGTTCAAAACTCGTAAATCTATGGACAAAAAACAAAATTGGGGTAACAAACTAAAACTGAGGGAAATGCATTAAATATAAGAGGAGAACACTGTTGGAATATTTGTGTGTGGCAAGCATGCACCTGTAGTTTCTACGTTTTCTTTTTAGTTAATATTGACTTCTATATTATAAAGTCAACTACATTTTCATTTTACAGTCTTAGCACCACGGAAAGAAGTTCACTTATATGGCATTATATGATGGATATAAAAAAAAACCATGAAAATTGTAATTATGAGATAGCTAAATGCAAAGATTATTTATTTTGAGCGGTGAATTACCACATATGGTACTCGGGGGGTATTTCCAAAATATGATTAAATCTTTAGAAAACGATTCCAATTAGGTGTTCTGCAACAATAGATTATCAATCTAAATTTTATCTATAATAAACGAAGAGATATTTACATGCAGCGTCAATTTGTTTGTAAATTTCAAGCAATACAATTATTTTCATTTGGAAAACAGGCTTAACATTCAAAAGTATTTCCGCTGGATTTATTTGTTTGTGGAAACATTGATTCTGATATTATTTTAATCAATGCATTGCATGTCGTGATTGAGGATGAACAAAAAGAAAGAAATGTCCATTGGAACGGTCTTTTTCGTACCGTAGCATTTAAAGCCAACCTATATATTCATATATGTATAATTTTCGTAAGCAAACTTTTCCTCTAAGCCAAAACTAAAATTTGAAATCAAAGTATGTCAAAAATAAAAACAGCATCTCTGAAAGAGAGGCGAAAGACAACAGAGGAACAGTCAAACTCATAAATCGAAAATAAACTGACAACGCCATGGCTAAAAATGGAGAAGTCAAACAGACAAATAATAGAACACACGAAACAACATAGAAAACTAAAGACTGAGCAACACGAACCCCACAAAAACTGGGGATTATCCGGAAAGGTAAGCAGATTCTGCCACATGTGGCACCCGTCGTTTTGTGCATGTTATTACAAACCCAGTAAAAAGTCTAAAGCGTCCTTTAAAAAGTAAGTGTTTTCTATAGATGGTGTGCTCAATTTTCCTGAAACCATATAACAATATCTAAAAATAAAGACAATACCGTTAATCCAATATCGCGTTTTATTCATAATGATCAAATGATAAGCTTTTCCTTCGTAGTCCAATTGTCTTTCAGCATTGAAAAGACATACCTTTCTGTATTTATTTTAGTTTATATGAATGTATGTTTTAAAGGTTATCAATTGTAGATCGAATTTTTGATTGAAGTAATATCCACTGTAAATTACGATCGTTGACTATTTCCCTGCCTTCACAGTGCAAATTGTTTACTCGTATTCGAAACATTTAAATTTATCGGTCAACTATATATATACAACATGTACTTTTATTTGTTTTCGATCATACTACCGTAAGTAATTATTTAGAATCCTGATCTGGTTCTAAAATGAACCAGGAAAAAAGGAACCAATTATCGTAAGACAGCTGATCACGATATAAGAAATTGTGTCATGTGTACTATTGTTTTTCTGTTTTTCTGTTTTTCTGTTTGTCTTTTTCATTTTTAGCCATGACGTTGTCAGTTTGTTTTAGATTTATGAGTTTGACTGCCCCTTTGGTATCTTTCGTTACTCTTTGAATAATGCAACTTCACCTTTTTAGACTAAGAAATGATGTAAGATTGCCATTATACCACTATCCGCCGTGTGACTGTAAATATATTGAGCAAAAATCACATCGCATATTAACATATGAAGTGCATCGACAAATAAAACGAGATGCGAAAGGTACCAAAAAATAAAATAAATAGAATAAAACGAAGTGCCAGGAAAATTCAAAATGGAAAATGGCATATCAAATGGCAAAATCGAAAGCTAAAACATATCAAACGAATGAATTACAATTGGTAAACTATTGAATTGGAACATGCATTTAAATTCATAAGTGGAATATAAACTAGCAACGCCATGGCTGAAACAAAAACAAAAAAGACCAAGAGGGTTGACTTCAACTTCACCACTTGAAACTCATGGTTTAATAGCTTACTTGTGAGGACTAATCCTCTACCAAGGAATGATGATACTAATTACAAACTGTTTCACATAATAAAAAAATCAAAGTACAAAACAAACGAGAATTGGCATACAGTAATAAACAACTAACTGATGAATTCGGATTGACACATACATAATGTGATGAGGTTCATTGTGGACATTGTCGTCACATCCGTCAATAAGGCGTAGACAACTTTTGTATTTGTAGCTTAATAATATGTTACCGATTTATATTCAATGGTCAAGCCGTGCTGAATATTATTATTAAACTACTATTTTCGAAATTTCGACCGTACTAAAGTTTGGAATGGATATTTAACTAATGGTCCTTTCTTTTTACATTCATGAAAGTTATTAACATACTGTTATCTTATTTTCGAACTTTCAAACTAAGTCCTTTAAACTACTTCCAATTGTAATTTATTATAGCATGTTTGCTTCATCAGTAGAAGTCTTTTGTATCTTTGATGTGTTTTGAAGAATCATTGATGAGGTTTTTTTTATGTTTATATCGGTTGAAATGAATTCAACGGCACTCAAACACAAATACGTTATGTACTCTATCTTGCTTTGTTTACCAGACCGACTTTCCATTTATGTGTCTTGTTTCAGACAAGAATTACGGAACGAAATTAACAGAATAACAAATGTACGCATCAATAAGAAATTAGATTCAAGGAAAGTAAGGAATTATTATAAGTCAATTCCATGACGATCAAAATGGCAGATATTTCCAGGTATTTCCTTTTTAAAGTTTAGGTAGTGACTGAGAATATCTATTGATGTATTGAATATGCGTTTGGTTTCTTTTTTTCGGCATTCATAGTAAGCTTTGACCTATATTGAAATCCACGTTTAGCAAAGCAAAAGAACGACATATAAAGTGTACTTGATGTAAGGACATGTCAGGGAAAAAAGATAATAGACCCTCTTCTCTACATGGACACTACCACCTAATTAAATTCTAGTTTTTGTCTTGTAAAATTCAGACACTGAATGACACAACTAATTTATTTTAAAAACAATTAGTGTGTGTTTAAGTGATTGGAGGTCAAATTTTTTTTTGTTGTGATTATGATTGTATTATGATTGTAAAACAAATCACAATTGAGAGACCGGTGGAGTTGGTGACAATTAAAATTATAAATCAAATAGGATCATAATAACCACGCCGAGAATACAAAACTAAAAAAGCAATAGTCATCAAAAAGCAAAGCGTCACACATGAAAACTAAATGTAGGCAAAATTGGGCATATCTTTTTGGGTAAAGCTGCTTATCTACCCAAACATGTTCGAAATGGCAACATTTGATCGAATATATATATAAATCAAGAACTGTAAATGAAGCTTTAACAAGAAAGTAGTAAGATTGTGACATATATATATATTTGTTAGGCAAAAAAGTCATTTGCACAAAATATGACACTATCCAAAGCATTGTATTTGACATACTAATTCCAACTTGATGTAGCTTATTATTCATGCAGCCATCACAATCAAAGGGATGGCTCTTATTACTGATTGTTGTGAACGTTAAATATCGCGGCAGTACCTTTTTGTAAACGTTACTTCGTTCCCGGCAAATTTGACAGTTGCCGATTTAACGTTACGAAATTCCGCCAACATGTGGCGTTCGAATAACATCTTTGTTTTCTAGCTTGTTATGAATCTTACATTTCTTTAGTTACTTGTATTTACATGCTTTATATTGTTAAATCGGTGTCGATACGTACGAAATCATGCTTGCTTTCTTTATAATTCATATTTACGTACGTACTGACAATTATTTACATGATTAACCTTGACCGGCAACGGACTATATTCTTACACGCAAGGATAAGGCGTGCTAAGAACTATAAAAACCGGACTTTTCTTATAACGAAACGCATTTGAACCAAGCTTAAAAGAATCCAAGAGGTAATAACGCATACACGAAAAACACATTCAAAAATTTTGACATATTGTATTTCATTTACCTGTATTTATTATTATTGATAATAATAATCTCTGATACTTTTAAAAGTTGTTTAGTCATTATTTAATATCCAGAAACCAAAGATATTGTTTTTAAATTAAAGATTGGCAACAATCTTTACACTGATCTTACCGCCGAGCATGACAAATCAGAATTATCATTGTTAAACAACAATCCGTCAATAAAATAAACAGATGTCTTGATATTACAATATGTTCTTCAAATAAGAAGCAACAGAGCATGACAAACCTTAAACAGTTCCATGTCTAAAAACACATAAACGATATAAAGATTCTTATAGTAGGTCAGTTGCATGTTCGGTCTACATAAGGCACATCAGTTACACTCGTAACAAGTTAACTTGGTAAGCAAACACACTACCCAGTCAAGTATAATTGAACACCAAACCCTCAAAACTGAAGCAATTGTCATCTATGTCTAGGAAAATATAAAGTGCTTCGTATGAAATAAACTATGCACTACTTTGGTATGCGAAAAGTCAGTTTACTTCCACGAAAAAACTATCACAATAAAAAAAAAAGCTTTTGATATTTTTCCACATTCATTCGCTAAAAAAATGCGAATAATTGTTGAAAATAATTTTAGTCGGAAGCATGAAACTCGTTCAAACGTAAATGTCTGGGTCAAAGTAAAAATAATTGAATACAACATGAAACTCAATTACCCCATTTATTACTTTGAAATTTAAGAGCAATAGTCTCACTCTTCCTGTTTCACTGTCAGAATGTGAATCTTATCAATTATTAGTGGATTCTTGCGTCATTGATTAAGGAAGAAATTGTTTTTCCCGGATCCATTAGACTTCAGAACTGAATCAACCAATAACAGCTTCCAACCTTCAAAAGGTATTTTATAGTTTGTGATAATGTACATACAGTGTTCGAAAACCTGGTATCTTTGATGAGGTTTATTTTAATTTTAATTAACGTGGAAATACCCCTTGTATATGAAAAACCTTGAGGAACTTTAACGAATAGCCAAACTATCTAATCCAATTTGGATGAGGAAGGTTGAGCCTAACTATTTTTAAAAAGGGTACGCTAACATTTCGACCGGGTTTAATAAAATGTGTGACATGTATGTAGACCGATTAAGCCTTTTTTTAATACACTTCAAACGTTTGTGATAATTTAACAATTACTACTGAATCTTTATTGTCCGAAATAATGAAGTAAAATCACTTGAAAATCATTAGGCAAAGTAAAATTTTATCATTTTTCTTTTATGACTGATCGGTTATTAATTTCCCTAACGAAGAGATATTTTTACACTGAACCGGTGTGATTTAAATGAGTGATACGAAAAATGTTTTAATATGGCCTGTTCAGCAATTGGTACGGACTTGTGGCATTTCCTTTGGCTATTCGTTCGTTGAACGATGGCAACGAAGTGTGGTGTTTTCAATTATATATAAAAAGGTTAAATCACAAAAATACTGAACTCCGAGGAATATTCAAAACGGAACGTCCTTAATCAAATGGCAAAATCAAAAGCTCAAACGCATCAAACAATTGGATAAAACACTAGCATGTTTTTCTCAAAAATAGAACTTTGGGCAATTTGATTTAATTCTGAAGCGTACTAAAAGGTTGAAGACGTCTGATTTAACACTAGTCTCATCCTGACAAAATATTCAAAATAGCGTCGGCGGACTTTTATTTGAAGTGAAGCTTGCGAATAGAAAATATTTCACTAAAATTTTATTTTACCATAAAAAGAAGTTTCATAATTCTTGAGAAATGGATCTTGATACTCAGTACTCGCCGATGGCTTATTTATTATTATATTGGATTTAAAATAATCTCTAGTTGATTTGAAGAGTACTCCAATTTTCACATGTTATTGAACCTATAATGATCAAAATGCACATCTATCATAAATTTTAAATGTTTGGGTTATAAACTATACAGAAGAAATAGATATAGGTGCAATATTCAAAACACTCCATTCAATTATAAATGAAAATGAATTATTAAAACCTCTTCGACGTAGGTTGATTAAAAATCAGTCGAGACAATATTTCATTTGAATAATTTTCTTTCAAAATCAAGAGCATTTATAATTATACATGAAACTCCAAAGTTTGAAAGAAAAAAACAATCATACATGCCGTTTTATTCTATTCAACATTTCATCCTTTCTGCTTTTTTGCATTTGCCCACCAAATTCATAATGCATATTAGTTTTCTCACCCGGTATATAGAGAGAGGAGCCTGTATTTTCGGAATTTAGACGGTGGCGGGGTTAAAGATGCTTGTGGGCGTCCAGAGATCCCCCTAACTTGGAACAGAACAACAAAGTAAGTTTAACCACGGCACATTATATCCCGTCCCAAGTTAGTAGCCTGTAATTAAGTGGTTGTCGTTTGTTGCTGTGTTATATATTTGTTTATCTTTGATTATTTTGTACATAAATTACGACTTAAGTTTTCTCGACTGAATTGGCTATTAATTGTTATTACGGAACCTTTTACAGCTGACTATGCAGTGATGGCCTAACTCATACGGTGACATTCTTTGTTAATTTTTTGGGACATTGGTCTCTTGTTAAGAGATGTTTCTTTGCAGTCATACCAGAACATCTCTTTTTATATGTTCATAATTAAAATATATAGGACTTAACGTTCAAACCAGAAAAATATGGTAATCCACAGGGGCTTGTTTAGTGGGTCAGACGAGGTTTACTGTCAATGGCGGTCGCTATCATATGTGTTTTATATATGATAACGATTGTTATTGACAGCAAAACCTCGTCTGACCCACTAAACAAGCCCCTATGGATTATCCATTAGTATTTTTGAGGTGTTTTGATTTAAGATTTAAGTTATACAATTTACTCTGAAATTTTGCTTATAATCAAAGCTGGTGTCGTGATAAAACTTTCTAATGAAAATAGCACAATAAAAACCGAAAAAAGTTGTTTTTGGTAAACACGACATTGACCAAGGGCTTATAGGTCATTTAATTTGTACATCAGCTAACATATTCGTCGATAAATCTTCCTTATCATTGACAAATTGAAATGTATGAATAATACAATAATGACAAAATATAGCCAACTGTAAAATATAAAAATTCCCAATACATTTTTTTTCATATTATTCACAACGAGGCCGAGTATTTCCTTGATTATTTCGTTACCGATGCAGACATATGCTCATTAAGTTGACTGATAATTTTACTTCCCTTTATCAATCAAGAAGAAATATGGTATTGTTAACGTTTTTTTACGTTTTCGCTGAGACCTGTCAGAATTAATGTGAATACAAACTGTTAAATTTGCAACGCAAATGTAATTTTCTATCTTAAACTTTTGACTTTTCAAACATATGTTCCAATTAAGCGTAAAGATCTGTACTTGTAAATATCGCACAGTGCAAGAAAAAAGTCTGTTATGCACAATTTTAGTTATATAGTGTCTTCCTAATGTGACTTCGCACCAAAGACACGATCTTTGGAAATTTATCACTCTTATATCACTGATTGATAGGTGTCTTGTGGCAAATATTTTAAACAAAGTCAAGACGACAACAAATTAGCAGTAAAGATGAAGAAAAGGCTATGGGATAAAGAATCGGAAACTGTAACCTGCCTATATAATATTAGGGTTTCTGTATGAAATCAGAATGTTTGCCTTTATTTGGATTACATACGACAACACTTAGAGTTTTTCAAAGGATCTTAAATGTGCAGAGGATTTAAACGTAGCAATATAGCTACTAATGAAATCAGAAATAACTTCCCAATTAATACCGAAAGAGGATGTACTTATTTAATACTCTACACAGCCAAACATTGGTGAATGTATTGTACTGTATACAACAGCGGAGTCGACAAATTTGTTATCTTCATATTAAGATTTATCAACAATATGTGTATGATATATTGTGATCAATTCTATTTACTTATTTTTTTTAATTTTGGGTGCGAACCAAGCAAAACGTTCCCAGACATGAAAAAAAATCAAGATGTCAGGATTATGTGAAAGGAGACTGCGAAAATTTAACATATGTTCAAAGCCTTTAAAGAAAACATTTCGTTTTTGCCTTTGACCATCGCAGCAATATTCGAAATAGACGATTTGGCGTCATACCATTGATATAAATATCCATTCAATCACACTTTACCAGAAAACGAAGCATCGATGTAGAATTGGCTTGCGGTTGCTACCAAATACAGCAACAAGTTATTAGATTTTGCTATAAATATATATTGTATCAATGTAACAAGATTATGAAATGATGTCAATCTAACTGCTTGCAACATAACGTAGATACATCGTGTGATGTGAAGTTCTGTTAAGAAAAGTATTCGCTCTAAGAATGAATATCTAGTAGCAAAGATCACGATTGAACAGTCCATTAATAAAACAAAATGAAGCTTATTGCTTCTAAAATAAAACGTCTGACCTGAAGATGTTATTGTATAAAACGAAAATAGTAAAACAGTCTGAACATTGCTAATGTCGATACTTTATCATCTATACATATGATGTGTATAAAATGTAAGTTTGTTCAAATTAAAATTTGTACATGGTTTTTGTACAAGTTTTAAGTCTTTTGACACATAGCTTCTTGCAACAAGTGATACAAGTTTATCTTCTAAAATGTATCAGTTGAATGTCTTAAATGCAATTGTATATACTTTAACTAACCATTTAGTGCTATTGTTTTTTTTCCTGGAACATGAATTGAGGATACCTGAATGGTTTAAATTCTAATTTGTTTTTTTCTCCTTATACCAAAATCATATCCATTAAAAGACGTTTTGTGTTTTTATAACGTTTTTGTATCAATGCTCAGTATTAGACTGTATCATGTAGTTGTAAAAATATGACAGAAATATGTGAAACAAAAGACTGTGTTAAGCGGTTCATAAAACACTGATAACTTGTGCAAAAAATATGTATAAATTATAATTTGTATAACATTACAACTTGTACACAACATATACAAGACGTAAAAAGCTTCGAATATGTCCTGACAGATTACCAAAAAATTTCATGTATATAGTACTATAAACGTTTCTTGTACTACCTGGGACAGAACAGGTAAGTATAGTAGTCCCAGGTACTGCATAGTATTTTTGTTTATATCACGTTTCGATTTTAAGTTGAAAGTACTTAACATTAACGTATAATTAACTATTTAAATAGCTCACTAATGGTATGATGCCTTCATGGCAAAACACGCTTAATATGTCTACGCATCCTGTCTGGCACCTTCTGGAGTAAATTCGATTCCCTCATTTTTTTTGTTTAACATGATTTGGTATTTTCTAAATAGATTAATGAAATTTGGACATGGGTAAACCCCCGTTGTCTCTTATTTTTATTTTATTAGTTTTCAGACAAATTTCTTCTCGTTTCCTTTACTATAGGAATATATTCATAGACAGAGCATATGTTTATTTTTTAAATTAAAACATGACTTCATATGTCAGTGAAATGTACTGTAACCTCAGTTAAATTTATTTGTTTTGTCTTATCACTCATATACATGCCTAAATACTATTAATTAAGTCCTAATTCTTTCCACAAATTGTTATTATTATTATTTCAACTCTGTTGAGGATGATCGTGCATCTACTACACATGTTTATTTATTGGAAAGAATGTCACATGCAAAAGCACTTTTAAAAATATACCTCTGCTACAATCATCTTCTATATTTTATTACACTTGTCGTTTTGAAATCATACATTTCTTTAGGAATATCATAGTATACTAACGAATTAAGCATTTGTCTTTGAAATTCTACAATTTAACGATATATGAAAAATTCTGCACTATAAATACTAATATTATGATCCATAAGCAAACAGTAAAGATATATTTACGTCGAATACAACTTACAACCTCAACAAAAATGTATGGGTCTATTCCAGCGTTTTACAATGCTCATCTTAAAATGTTTGTCAATTAAACGAAAGAACAATCATAACAATACTGAATCAAAATGATCATGTGAAATGAAAGGTGATAAAAATAAACAATTTCCTATCAAAACGTTATATCGTGCAATTAACTGTTTTATCTATTAAGACTTGAAAGATATTATCTAATTAATAGAACAATCAAAATATTTGCTTTTTCTTGACGTAATTTGATTGTTTATATTCCTGTTTCTGGATAATATTACGCAATCATTGCATTACAATTTTATGGATTTATCTTGTAGTTTATTTAGCAACATTGTTAATAGTTCAATTTTTGCATTTTTAGTTGCGCACTTGAAGCCATTTATTCTTTTACTTCCTTATTTCTCTATATTATGGCGTCATTAACTATTGTTAACCTTTCAAAACAGAACATTACATGCAATAGACGCGTATCATGGTAAAACCAATTACTGTTATGTTTTTCATTATCAACAATTCCAACATCACCGGTTATTATCAAAAGAGTCGACCAAATCAGTGACACGGTATTCACTGTTTATTTACAAGTTTGCGTGTTCGATATATTAACTAGGTTAATTTAGTGAATTTAATCAGGGGTATCGTCTGTAGTAGTTTATGGCTGTCATAATTCCAAGCCTTAAGTCAGCACACAAGATAACAGATATTTGTAACATGAATAAAGTATAAAAAAAATACCGAACTCCGAGGGAAATTTGAAACGGGGAGTCCACAATCAAATGACAAAATCAAAAGCTTAAATGTATCAAGGGCAAAACACTATCCAAATTATGCCAAGAAACTAATTTCCTGTAGACTGCAACATTTTATTGTCAGCATAAGAAAAACAAAGGTTTCGCTCGTCAACTATCGGTTCATAAAATACAAATATATCCGTATATCTTAACAGTTCGTTTCAAAATCTAAGGACCCAAACTTCCTTATTTCTAAATTAAAAATTGTTAAATCCACAAATTCTAATAATTGTGATATTTTCAAATAGTTTAAGTAAGGAAATTGATGATGAATTAAACTTGCTGTAATATCCTACTGATTGGATGTTCAAAGACTGAAAACTTTAATTACGACTTTTTCTTGTTGTCGTAGTTTAAACCTTTTATTGCTTTTTAAGTCGACTTATTATTGAATTTAAGTTATATAACTGGAAGAAGCTCTATTGAAATATGTTGAAATAATGAAATCACAAATCTGACAGTTCTACAGAAACGGAAATTGAAAAATAAAAATGTTGAGTTAAAAACAATGTTTGATAGCCACTAGAAATTATACCCCAACAAGTTGTTTTGATAAAATTTAATAAATTGATAATGCGCCCCCGAAAAAAGAAACACAATAACTTAAGATTTGAATACAATTCCGAATACAAATTTATTCAAGGCATAGATAACCTTAGTCGTACAATGTATATTGCACAACTTTTCAGAATTTTTGGTCCTGAATGCTCTTTAAACTTTATACTTGTTTGGTCTCTAACAATTTTGATCTGAGCGTCACTAATGTGTCTTAACTAGAATAAATCAAACCAAGATTGAAACACATTTTTTGATGTTTTAAACTATATGTAATGTAGAATAAATCAAGTTCTGAGTTTTACCTCGGAATCAGTGCTTACCAGTTACTTAAAACAAAATATACTAAACTCCATGGAAAAAGAATATAACAAGTAATAAGAGCACAATATCACAATGAACTAACAATTATAGGTTGAAAATATACTAAGACAATTAAAAATAACAATATAAAAAGCAATTGAGATAATCAACAACGCCAGTATCTACCTCTACTAAAAAAAGAAAAGCAGTGCAGGTTTGATGTATGGTAAATGGTTTGTGATGTATTTTTCAAGTGATCGACCTTCACAGGCTATAGATTTTTCATATTAACAATTCTGTCCCGCGGGTATCAAAAGTCCGCAATAAACAAAATCAATTTAAATAACAATTCAACATCATTGAGTACACAAAACAATATTGATAAAAATTATCCCATTAGGTACCTAATAAATAAACAGAATTCAAATAAAATAGTTTGTTTGTTATAAAATAATGACAAGTAAATGGTGATGTAATTTACTTATTTACATATTTTCATATTTTGTTAATTATTGTACCAAGAGCATGTGATAAATTTTCAAGTTATTCATAAAATGGATTGTTAACTAGTTTGATAATAGTGATATATTATGTAAATAGTTCTATATGATTGAACCTATGTCACAACCAGGATTTAATAGATAAATAGATAACACATGTAGATTTGGACTCAAAATACGTCAAATAAATATCTTTTTATAAAACTTTGGTGAAAACGAAAAGTGGTACTGTCAACAAAATCAGAATAGGGTATCTTTTTTTTTTAAATAAGATACTTCATGTTTACGAAGTTTTATTTTAAATCTGACTTTAAAAAAAGATGTTAGATATGAAAGTTAGCAACATATAAGTCTTTGAATTAGTAACTCGCGTTTCGGTAGTATAAAATCCTTCAGTGGCGCTCGGATAAAAGGCTAAAAGCCAAATCAAGCACAAAGTAGAAGTTCATAGCAAGACAAAAATGTGGCAAAATTAGTACCTATATTAAATGATATACTAAGGGAGACAGAAATAGTGGAAGGTATGAAACATTTTCCTTGTTTTATTAAACGTGCATTGAAAAATCTGAAAGAAACTTGGAGGAATCCAATTATTTAAGTATAAACATATATTTAAAAGACTTGTTGATTCAGTGAACACTGAACATTATATTAATGTATACTATATGCAATAAACGCTAATGTACTATCTTAATCCTTTAAGTTTATATGAATTGTTCATTGTAGATTTCAGCCACACGTAAGCTTTTTATGTCGGCTATCATCTTGAATAAAACAATAATAAGGGGAACCTTAAATAATAGCGCAAAAAATCAACAAGGCAAGCTCTTCAAATAGGAACATGTAAGGATGACCGAAGTTCTCGATATTTTCCTAATTCAAGATGTTGTCCTTGAATGAAGATTTTACGACTTTGTGCGTTTTGGGTTGAAAATGTTTAGATAAAACCAAAACGATACCGGCAAAATTGATAAACAAAATAAAATAAAGATCTACAAGTATCGCAATATGAATTGAATTGTCAATCGTCTCCTTACAGTTTTAACTTTTTACTTCATTTCAACAATTATCTTTAAAACTTTAAAGAATAGCAAAAATGATCAGACATTACCAACTGTACACACCCATATATACTTTATAAAGCCTACAAAGTCTTGAAAATAATTCATAAAAACAAAATGGAACTAGATGTATTTTACTGTGTGTAAATATTGCAAAAATCCATAAAAGCAAAAATTTGATCTATAGATAGCAAAGTAGTTTCCGACTTGTAAATACCAAAAAAATCACGAAAAGCAAACTACAAAACATAAGAATCGTATATATATTTTTGTATCCACCTTTCAACATTGTGTCTTAAAACGTTTGATCTTTAAAAGTAAACCAGATTTTTAATTGTTCGACAAACAAAGTGCTGGCATACAAACCGACAAACATAATGACAGCGTTTGTACTGTGTGATAAACAATTGTGGTCATGACTTTTTTATGATCTGATGCATGCTGTTTTTGTGAGGTGAAAAGTAATATGTTTTGCAAAAAAACGCCATTCTAGAGGTCCATGTATCTTTTGATTATTTTACTGCTATCTTTTCTCTTTTGTTTTTTTGTACATCGAAATCAACAGTTACTTACTTCTAGAAAGAAAAAATGTTTGAACAAGAACTTACCGTTAGATGTCTAAATGGAACAAAAATGAATATAAAATTAACCATCAGTGTCAACCAACGACGTACAACAACATGAACAACAATATTACAATGTAAATAAACTCATCATAGATACCAGGATTGAACATTTGTATTTTCGACAGACACGCGTTTCGTCTACAAAAGACTACGCTCGAATCAAAATAAGTTAAAAAGGCCAAATGAAGAACAAAATTAAAAAGCATTGAGGACCAAAGAGGGACGAAATATACCACAGGGACACAGGGACAGTTAAAAGTTCCTAAACATTTTGCCAAATACATGTATAGCTATGGTCAATAAAAGTAGATTGTGATAACGCTTACCCAATTAAGTCTGTGGGAAACGGAATATAGCTACTGGATTTGACGAAAATGGTTCACTTAAATCATTCAACGTAACAAATAAATCAATTTACTTAGTCCGTGTTCACTCTGAGGCTTAAACAAGTATGAAACAAGTTTAATTGAAATTTTGAACATTGATTATAAATAAATACCGCGTTTATTCTGGAAACACTCGCCAACAGTACAATTAACTATGAAACGCTATTGATTTGCTTTTATTTCAAAGATGTAAACAATACGACTTGTGTGAACAAAACACGTTTCACATGGGCAGTGTGAACGCGGACGAAATATACGTACTTGAAAAGTTAGCAATTCAAATTTTGAAAATATACATTATAATCCAAACTCAAATAGTTATCAAAGGTACCAGGCTTATAGTTTTATACGCCATACGCTTGTTTCGTCTACATAAGACTCATCAGTGACGCTCAGAATCATATAGTTTGTAGGCCAAACAAAAACAAAGTTAAAGAGTATTGATGACCCAAAATTGCTAAAATTTGTTCCAAATACGGCTAAGGTTACATATGCCTAGTTCCTGAAATGTTTGAAATAGTATGCGTAATTTTGATCAAGATTACATTTAACCATTATCAATATGGCATAAAAGAGGGACGAAAGATACCAGAGGGACAGTCAAACTCATAAATCGAAAACAAACTGACAACGCCATGGCTAAAAATGAAAAGGACAAACAGACAAACAATAGTAAGGTTGTCATTTATTATACAAGGAGACGTTAACTTTACTTCCAATTTTCAAATGAGTATTAACATTTATACCGAACTCCAATGTAATTCACAAAAGAGAAAATTCTATTAAACCAGACAAAATCGAGTGTTACACTGAATCAACAAACGGAAAGAATAGAAAACATCTGTAATATTCCTGACAATAGAACAGTATTTTTAGAATAAAATGGTTAAATCTATTTGTAACTACCTAAACCTTTCAATTTTATAACAAAGATTACAGTATTAAAACTTTTTTTTATTTCTGAACAGCGTATATAGGTGCTAAAACTTTTTTTTTTTTATTAAATACATGTATGTTTAAAATATCCGACATCTATGTATTTGACAGTATATTTTTGTATAATAACATGCACTTAATGTTCGATAATGTATAGTCATTATAAGTAGTATAAGTAGTAAGTAATAATAGCAGTGATCAAATATAGAACGTGCCATCCTTACTTCGTAATTTTTTGGGGATTTTAACCCTTTTGATTTGAGCGCCACTGATTAGACTATAGTAGACAAAATGTATATTCGAGAAAAAAAAAGACATAATCCTTGTAACTTGTGTAAGTTTTTGTTATCATTGGTCTTGCGTTTTTTTAAAACAACAAATACTTATTAAATGGTTTTTAATGCAAATATATATATATATTTAAAAACAAAAAGTGTGCCGTCAAATTGCAACTAGATATATGTTATGTTATAAATTCGAGTGTTGCACCATGTGTTAAGACAGCTAGAAGATTTCACGCCTAGCGATGGTATACACGTTAGGCGTGAAAAAAACTATTTGTTTATATGTTTTATTTATAGATAATTGATGATATGATAAAAAGTTTTATTGATAATAGAAATGCGTGATGTGTCCAAGAGTATCAAAGCCAAGGCCAGCAATGGGTCTTCAACATAACGAGGAAATATCGCACCCGGAGTCAAGATTCAGCTGACCCGTAAACTAACATGTGTATTAGTTAAGTGGAAATGGACGTCACATTAAACACCGAAACATAAAAATGAACTAAAACTAAAAGCAAACACGACTACAAAATGCCATAGGCTCCTGACTTTGGACAGGCGCAAAAATGCGTCGGGGTGAAGCATGTTTTGTAAGATCTCGACCTTCCTCTAGACCTTTAGCCAATGTAGAATAAGCAAATACTCAGAAATACAATTATTAAAAATATGTTTAAAAGACGTTTCGAGTCCGATGTCATTAAAAAGTATCAGAAGAAATAAAGGAAAATGACAAAGATACATAAATTACAAATCCCTATAAACAGTTACTGGCAAGCCAGCTCCAGACTTCAATCAATCTGACTGAAAAATTATGTCTTGGTCATATGAAAATCGAGTACAATCCCTCTTGTTAGGGATTTAGTATCACACCATCATAAAAGTTTTTAAGAAAAGCTTAACCCGTATCGTAAATACATCGCTATTATTGTTTATATGTACTATTGTTTTTATTTAATAATTCTTGTACTAGTCTCTTATTTTTGCGTTTCGACAACTACAAAATTATATGGTTTTGAATTATTGAGGAATATTTCAAAAACAACAAATAGTGTCCTGCGAAATTGGATCTAGAAATCGGTTACTTTATAAGCCTATATTTTATTTGTTGTTTAATAACAAAAATAAAAAACGATATCCATTAACCGAAATATCGATTTGGTTATTAATCATTATACATCATAATGTATTTCGCGGCTTTTATGTCGCTGTAGCACGTGTCAATTCAGTTTTGTTTCTTTCCTCCTAAAGATGTACAAAATAATTAATGATATAAATGAAAATCGTATGTACTATGATGCTTTCAAAAAACGAATTTAATGTACTCATCCCTATTCTATTAAGTGTATTCTTTTGGGATCATTATTGCTTAATTTAACTTACATGAAGGATCAAAACACCAATATCTAAAGCAATCGGAGTTCATTGATACATTAACGTCTTTCAACTGCCCACATGGCATTAGTCTGTCAAACGTTTGTGATTATATCTTACAAGTGTTAAATTTGTTACATTAGCAACAGCTTCTTGCACACCCACAAAACATTTGACCACGATATGTCTTTTAAAATTGTGTACAATTTATTTTTGCTAGAGGAAGGCTGTTGCATATAGTCACATTTTGCAATTTACATACCCATCTAAGGCTAATATGAAATCAAAGTTAATGACGTCACAGAGACACGCCAAACTTGATACTTTACAAATTTTAATGATTGAAAACAATACACTTTTCTGATATTATAAATACCTACTTGCTTGCGTTTGTAAATTCAAAGTTAATTCCTGGTGACTAACTGAAAAATGATAGTTTATCAGTCTATAAATGACTCGTAATTCTCTCGATGTATTGGTGTGTTTCGACTGATTTTGATGATAATTAGACGATTTTCTCCCGATTTTTTTAATTGACTATAGAAAATATGATTTGATGTCTAAAAGTAAATTCACTTTTCCCTTTAATTTCATGTAAAGTTGAACCCTATTATCCTTGATGTGATGATTTACACAATAAAAAATTCCGTTTTGTTTTAATACTAGCAATAGTATGTTTCCTTGAAAACGAATAAATGTAATTATCTCATGATATTATCAGCAAAATACAAATTGGCACGTATGTAATCCGTGAGAAAGCACAAAAACGTCAAACTTTTTCATAAAATGATTGGTTTTATTAGAACGATTTTCGATACAAAATGTTTACGATCTTGATCGCAAATTAGAAATTCTTCTATAAGCTTTTCATATAATAAGTGAATGTGTTACAACTTTTGAGCAAACACGCGTATATAAAAAAAAGTAATACTGTAGGATAATGATAAAACTGAATGTATATGAACATTTTGTATTGAATTAAATTATCACTGCAATGATTAAAAGTACAATATTAAAAATGCTTATATCCAATGAAAGTTTAAATCGGAAAATACCCTATTTTATGGGGAAAAATCAAAAGCAAAACATTTCAAACGAATGGAAAATAACTGTCATATTCCAGACTTGAAACATTTACCTATGTAGAAAAGGGTGATTTAAACTTCTCACTTGTATGATACTCTCATGGAATTCTATCGTATATTGAAAACAAAGTGTAATTTATTGAAAACAAAGTGTTTGAGCAAATAAACAGAAGAAATATGTTATAATGCCAAAAATTGGGATATAGATCAGTTTCAACTTTCCGACTCTCTCTACTTACATACATCCGGGGGATTCTTCTACAGAAAAATCTGTTGATGTTAAAATAATGCTGCTATTTCTGCTACTTTTTATTTCCCATCGACAAAAACTGTTAGACTGATAGGTGTTGTTTATCAATGGTGGAGATATATACCCTGAAGACTGTTGAAGAATACCGCCACATATTTCTAAAAAAAATTAAACATAAAATATTATGTAGTAAAGTCAATCAGTAAAACACATATTTAAAGGCTATCACAGACCGATCACAGATATACTTTTACCGTGTGTTTGGTGCAGTATTTAATTAATTGCTTGACTATGATTTACTATATTTGGAATTCCAATAATTGGTTTCAAGCAACACCGCAGATTTATTATTTATCTCAAGGGTGCATAATTTCATGGTTCAAATTAAATTCGATATACTTGTAGTGTTTTGTTCAGCTTAAACAATTTGTGATAGCATCAAACATGTACTCTGGTATGATCAGCGATATTCCAGTAATGTAAGACTTTATGGCTCTAATCAAATTCGATATACTTGCAGTGTTGTGTTCAGCTTAACTAACAAAACATGTTATACTCTGGTATGATCAACGATAGTCAAACAATTTTTAACTTTCGTAAATATTACGTTAAGGCTGTCCAGAACAGAGCTATTATAAAGGAGGAGACGATCTAAGTTGGTCTTGTGTCGAATCTGTTTTGCGATATTTCAAGTATAAGATATGTAATAAGTTCATTCTATGATGTTAAAAACTAAACGGCAAACGTTGTAACTAACAGTGACATCGGCTGGAGACCAAATAGTATAAAACACTTCTATTTATAAATGAATAATAAAAATTAACACTAGAAGTCACTCCTTATTCTTCGTACAATGGCATGTGTATGATATATAAACTCATGATATTAAATGTTAGTTTTGCAGACTACTCTCTAAATATGTCTGAGAATGTATTATGTTAAACACGTGGCGATAATTTATTAAACTATGAATCTTAATACCAATAATCATATTAGTATTCCATAAATAATTATAATTAAGAATATTATGTTCTTAATCTTCTTTCTTTTGAGTGTTTTTATACATATTAAAAATCGTACACTATTTGTAAATAACTGGATTGTAAGTCATGGAGGAAACAAAGTAAAACATGATGATGTTTTTGCAGTTAATTAAAGAACAGGCATTATAATTGCAATGACATAGCCTTTGCTTTTAAATAAAACATTTTTTTTTATTTAACCGTGCTGAATAGATCAGAAATGGTGGTTTAGGAATTCACAACTCTAAATAAAGTATATGCATCAAATGTATTCCTATCAATTTGTGTTATACCTTAATCATTGAGCATCAAGGAATAAATACTCATATTATAACTTTTGGAGATTCTCAGTGAGGGTCCAAGTTTTGTTGTCTATTTTTTATGACATAACTTGGTACCTTTTTATAGGCACCTTAGAATTAGATTTTGAACATAAAAGTAACACATTGCCATCGAGGGACGAAAGATACCAGAGGGACAGTATAGAGACTTATTCGTATATTCCAATACATTTGTGACGCTATGGAAAGTAAAACTGGAAGAAGAAGGAGAAGAACATAAAAGTGATGTATGTAACAAGACTATTGAGAAAATCAAACGAGGAGCATAGATTGAAGAAAAGAACCGAAAAGCTGAAGATTATTAGTTCCTTGAAAAAAAAAGTAAAATCACAAAAATACTGAACTTAGAGGAAAATCAATTCGAAAAGACATAATCACATGGCAAAATCAAATAACAAAACGCATAAAAAGCGAATGGACAAGAACTGTCATATTCCTGATTTGGTACAGGCATTTTCAAATGTAGAAAATGGTGGATTAAACCTGGTTTTATAGCGCTAACCCTCTCACTTTGATGACAGTCTCATCAAATTCCGTTATATTTACAATGATGCGGTAACTAAACAGACACAATAAATAAAATAGTCAAAATATGGGTACATCAACATAATTGTTATACGGTGTTCATAATTTGAAACGTTGACTGATATGGCAAGAAGTAACATTAGAACTTGATGAATTTGATTTTTTTACGAAAATGTCTTATGTAAGCATTCAAAAAGAATTTATATTTATCTGTCTGTAGAGTTGTTGAATGACAAAATTCTCAATTAAAAATTCTAACACTGCGAGGAATTTGAGGATGAAACTCTACAGACAGATAAATATAAATTCTTTTTGAATGCTTACATAAGACATTAACGTAAAAAAAATCAAATTCATCAAGTTCTAATGTTACCTCTTTCCATATCAGTTACATTTCAGTGAGAAGCAGATCAAAAGAAATAGAAAGCCAAACAAGTATAAGATTGAAGAGCAACGAGGACCCAAAATTCCAAAAAGTTGAGCACAATACGGCTATGTCTAGAATAAAAAAAAATCCTTAGTATTTTGAATCCTAAGTATTTCGAGTATTTCACATAAAACACTTTAATTTAGAAATTAGGAATAATAATTTAATAATAGTAGTCACTCCTAATTCTCCGTAGAAATACACGCGTATACTGTAAAAACTAATGATATCAAATGCTTGTTTAAATATAGACTATGCTTTAAATATGTCTGAAAATGTGTTATGTTAAACACGTGTTGATGCCTTTAATAAAACAATGAATATTTATACCGATAATTCTATTACTATTCCATAAATGATATTTCAATATCTATAATTAAATATATTATGTTCTTAATCTCCTTTAGTTTGGGTGTGTTAATACATATTATAAAGTATATACTATTTGTAAATAACTGGATTGTAAGTCATACATGAAACAGAGTTAAAAATAATAATGTGGTTAAGGTGTTTACATGTTTATATAAAGTATATACATCAAATGTTTTCTTTGGCCGAGTGGTCTAAGTAGTTACTACTGAAATCACTAGCCAGTCACACTGAGGTTGTGAGTTCGATGTCCGCTCGTGCGGGTGCACTCGACTTTAATCTTAATTGACTAGGATTGTCAGTTTTCCTATGGAAGGTCGGTGGTTTTCTGCGGGCACCCCGGCTTCCTCCACCAATAAAAATAGGCCGCCACGAAATAGCATAAACGCGGTGTTTAAAAGTGGCGTTGAAACATAAAAAATCAAATCAAATCAAATTATTCCTATTAATTTGTGTTATACCTTTATTCTTGAGCATCAAGAAATGAATACTCATATATCATATTTTTTTCAGATTCTCAGTGAGGGTCCATTTTTCTGTTTTGAAATACGATTTGCATTTTTACAATTGTAATCGATGTGCGACAAAAACGACTCATTATACAGCAGGTCTCTTATACCCAATTCTAATTCTAGGGTCCTCTCTATTTTCTCAATTAAGATTGAAGCCTATGTACATATTGAATTATACTGCAAATTAACAACGTAATGTTTCAGTAATTTTATGTCTTATGTTTATGATGTTACTTTGTACATTTGTATTGGTGACTCAGATATAGATTTTAAACATAAAAGTAACACAACTCAAAGTAAAGAGACTTTATATTATATCTAAATACATTTTGGTGCCGTGTTCTCATGAGAAGTTAATTGTAAGTGGTAAGAGCAGGACACTATAGAATAACTATTTGAAGAATTCAAATAGAGAAAAATATTCTACGAGTGACGGAACAACACATTCACGAATACACGTAGCGCATGAGTTAATTAGCAGTATTGTTCGGTCACGAGTTGAATATTTGTCGATATTTGAATTCTTTATTTAGTTATTTTTTTTTTTATTACATTGGCTAATGGCTAATGGCTTTTTTAAAGGAAATTAATGTAAAACATATAAGGAACTATATTTTTTTTTGTCCGCCGTTATCGATGTCTTGACAACGCCTATTCTTGTATGACGTCAGAGAGTGAAATAACCACGTTATTTCACATGTGGAATTATCGGTTTGTATTTAACTGGGAAATCAATGTAATTCATTGCAACCAATGTAATAAAGTGATATAACAAGAGATGTGACAGAAGCAGATTAGGAGCAGGATTTGATGATTGAAGAAAGTACCAAAGTGTTAGAAACACTTTCACAAAAGCTGAAGAATAGTAGTTCCTTGGTTAAAGAAATTCTCATTTGAACAAAGGACGAGGATGATAAGGATGAAATTCTACAGACAGATGAGTATAAATTATTACTGAATACTAAAATAAGACACTTGCGTAAAAGAAATGTTCAAATTAAGCAAGTCATAATTTTCAACTTGCCTCATCAGTCACAGTTACAAAAAATATTTACCGACAACAACTTCTTTTTAAACAAACGCCAATGAAAGAGACTACCCGCAAACACGAGATAAATTTGACAACCGCCAGAAACAAAGCAAAAATTCGTCAGTCATACTTTATCTAAGCCTTAATTGTAAATAAATACGGAACGTCATAAAACGCTGAAGTTACCGCCACAAGTTTCAATTTGTCTGTAATACAATCCCGTATTAGCGTATTACTCAAAACCACCATAGCATCCGTTTGAAATGAGCGTCAAGGAATGAATACTTATATATTATTTGATGAATAAACAATGCGTTCCTTCGGGAAGGAGAAATTAGCTTAACATATTTAAAACTAGACATAAAGGCAGTACATGTATTTACAAAAGTGATTCATCTTTCTGCATTTTGGAAATACACGCACTAAAGATCGACACTTACCGAATGCAAGAATATACGATGAGCCTATAGAAGGAGAAACAATACCCATTTACCTTTTAGTAGTTAAACAATATCAACTCCGATAACAAATAATTGTGGAAATGATACCCGAGATTGCAGACATCTTAAATGATTACAATAAGCACATCTAATAAAAAATAACAACAATTTTAGTGTATTTTTGTAGATAGAATAGATCTTTAATGAAATTTCATACCATTATAAGAACTAAGGACCCTACAACTGTTAAATCTAAACTTAGTTACTTGTTGTCTGGTCCAATATCACCATATTTGAATCGTAAATCGGGAGCTATAAGAATGTTTATCATTTGACCAATCATGAAATAAAGAAAATAATTATGAAGTGTTTTAGAAATTGGAGGCACTAGGACTTGTCGACGCAGAACAGGAAGATGAAAATATCGACTTTATAAAGAGGGACGAAAGATACCAAAAGACAGTCAAACTCATAAATCTAAAACAAACTGACAACGCCATGGCTAAAAATGAAAAAGACAAACAAACAACAGCACACAACATAGAAAACTAAAGAATAAACAACACGAACCCCACCAAAAA
This sequence comes from Mytilus edulis, assembly GCF_963676685.1. Lineage (NCBI taxonomy): Eukaryota > Metazoa > Mollusca > Bivalvia > Mytilida > Mytilidae > Mytilus > Mytilus edulis. Next base: position 14,177,766 of record NC_092344.1, read on the forward strand.
ACTAGGGGTGATCTCAGGTGCTCCGGAAGGGTAAGCAGATTTTGCTCCACATGCGGCACCCGTCGTGTTGCTTATGTGATAACAAATCCGGTAAACAATCTTATTCGGTAGGTCACATTCAGGAAAGGGAAGGGGATTGTAGTTACGACGTAAGGAACATATCCGATATCATTTGTGATACGGTTATTCCATAACGGTCAACCAACTCGTGATGTCGTCCGTAAAATTTACGAAGGGATGATTTCAACTTCACCATTTGGAACTCTTGGTTTAATAGCTTCCTTGTGAGCAGCAAGTATGTACTAGAAAATAGCCATCCTAACATTGGACATTGGTACAACATCACTACAAATAAAAAAAACTGTCAAAATCAGTTGGAAACGTCTCGACTGGTCAGGTTAGCACTCAGCACAATAACAACAACTAACATATATACAAAAGTACTGATTTAAAACAACTAGCAAATTCTGATATAGAATGACATTACAAATGATGAATAAATTGTGTTTTTTTTTCAGACCTAAGTATCAATTAATACAAACGCAACGCATTAAGTGTTCACATCATAAATAGTCTGAGAACAACATGACCCTGTGTATTCTCAAAATATCGCTACACGGTTTCAATATGATGTGAAATCATTATTGTGCAGCAATTCATATTAAGTTATGTTGTAATTCATCAAAATCAACATTAATTTTAATATCGATAGAATACAACATTTAAAGAAATTATTACAGTGTTACAACTTTTCATTTTTATGTAAGAACATTATTTCTAAACATAAAATAAGAAGCTGTGGTATGATTGAGACAACTCCTCACACGAAAAAGAAGAAATTAACAACTATAGGTCACCGTACAGCATTCAATGTTTTATGATAAGAATTACAATCTTTCTTATTCTTTTTTTCATCATGATGGAATTCATTTGTCATAAAAAGGGACAACAGCGTTCCTTAGATCAGTCAGCATGCATTTTAGTATATTAAAGCATACAGATCAATCAGATAGGTATTGTGTTCACTGTGGTGAACCAAATCATAATTGAAAATAAAAAAACTATAGACATGGTAGAAAGGTTCTATGCCACTCTTGCAACAATTTTGGTCAGAAAGAAAAATTCTGTGAATTTTATAATTAGGGTGATTGCAAAGAAGACAAAGCCCTACACAATCAAATTTTTAAAAATTCTTTTGAAATTTAAACCACATACTGTGGATTCATTATTATTCGTTGGATACCAATTTTCGTGGATTTCGTGGGCACAGTCAAACCACGAAATTAAATATTCAATGAATGATAATTTTTCTATAGGTATGTATGCAGACTTCAGCAAGACCACGAAATTAAATATCAGTGAATATGCAAGTTTTTCTTAATCCACGAAAATTGGTACCCACGAAAATAAATGAATCCACAGCATGTCAATAAAATTGAGAATGGAAATGGGGAATGTGTCAAAGAGACAACAACCCGACCAAATAAAAAACAACAGCAGAGGGTCACCAACAGGTCTTCCATGTAGCGAGAAATTCCCGCACCCGGAGGCGTCCTTCAGCTGGCCCCTAAACAAATATATACTAGTCCAGTGATAATGAACGCCATACTAATTTCCAAATTGTACACAAGAAACTAAAATTAAAATAATACAAGACTAACAAAGGCCAGAGGCTCCTGACTTGGGACAGGCGCAAAAATGCGGCGGGGTTAAACATGTTTGTGAGATCTCAACCCTCCCCCTATACCTCTAACCAATGTAGAAAAGTAAACGCATAACAATACGCACATTAAAATTCAGTTCAAGAGAAGTCCGAGTCTGATGTCAGAAGATGTAACCAAAGAAAATAAACAAAATGACAATAATACATAAATAACAACAGACTACTAGCAGTTAACTGACATGCCAGCTCCAGACTTCAATTAAACTGACTGAAAGATTATGATTTCATCATATGAACATCAGGCACAATCCTTCCCGTTAGGGGTTTAGTATCATACCATCATAACATATATGAGAAGAACATAACCCGTGTCATGCCAACAACTGTTTTTAGAATAAATGTGTTTAGTTCCGATGCAAAGACCTTATCAGTGACTCAATATTAACGCCAAAATATGCAATCTTTAATGACTTGACAACAGTATCGTAATTATATCCCTTCTTAATAAGTCTATTCAAAGGTTTTGTAAGTTTCTGAGGTGAATACTGACACCTTTGTGCTTTATAAAAAATATTTCCATAAAAAATTGGATGCGAAATACCTGAACGTATTAGAAGTCTGCATGTTGAGCTATATTTACGAATGATGTCTTTATACCGATGATAAAATTTAGTAAATGTTTTGACTAGTTTGTGATATCGAAAACCCTGGTGTAATAATTTTTCAGTAATACATAAATGTAATAATATTTCCTGCACATGTCTCTATTGTATTAAGGATTTACTTTATTAGAAAATAGAAACCTGCTGTTCAAAATATTTTTACCAATTATCTAAGCATAATGATGTAATTAATAACTCTGATAAAATGACATCAGCATTAAATCAATTTGATACAACCTCTCAGCAGGTACCAGACCTATCCCTATCTTTGCCATCTCAAGTTTCTCAAGACATAATGTACAAAATAAATACTTTTGTAATACAAGTCACTGAGGACACTAAGGATTTGTCGACGCAGAACAGGAAGATGAAAATATCGACTTTATAAGTATGTACTAGAAAATAGCCATCCTAACATTGGACATTGGTACAACATCACTACAAATAATAAACTGTCAAAATCAGTTGGAAACGTCTCGACTGGTCAGGTTAGCACTCAGCACAATAACAACAACTACCATAGATACAAAGGTACTGATTTAAAACAACTAGCAAACTCTGATATAGAATGACATTACAAATGATGAATAAATTGTGGTTTTTTCAGACCTAAGTATCAATTAATACAAACGCAACGCATTAAGTGTTCACATCATAAATAGTCTGAGAACAACATGACCCTGTGTATTCTCAAAATATCGCTACACGGTTTCAATATGATGTGAAATCATTATTGTGCAGCAATTCGTATTAAGTTATGTTGTAATTCATCAAAAACAACATTAATTTTAGTATCGATAGAATACAACATTTAAAGAAATTATTACAGTGTTACAACTTTTCATTTTTATGTAAGAACATTATTTCTAAACATAAAATAAGAAGCTGTGGTATGATTGAGACAACTCCTCACACGAAAAAGAAGAAATTAACAACTATAGGTCACTGTACAGCATTCAATGTTTTATGATAAGAATTACAATCTTTCTTATTTTTTTTTTTTCATCATGTTGGAATTCATTTGTCATAAAAAGGGACAACAGCGTTCCTTAGATCAGTCAGCATGCATTTTAGTATATTAAAGCATACAGATCAATCAGATAGGTATTGTGTTCACTGTGGTGAACCAAATCATAATTGAAAATCAAAAAACTGTAGACATGGTAGAAAGGTTCTATGCCACTCTTGTAATAATTTTGGTCAGAAAGAAAAATTCTGTGAATTTTATAATTAGGGTGATGGCAAAGAAGACAAAGTCCTACACAATCAAATTTTGAAACATTCTTTTGAAATTTTAAACCACATGTGTCAAGAATGTAATAATATTTCCTGCACATGTCTCTATTGTATTAAGGATTTACTTTATTAGAAAATAGAAACCTGCTGTTCAAAATATTTTTACCAATTATCTAAGCATAAGGATGTAATTAATAACTCTGATAAAATGACATCAGCATTAAATCAATTTGATACAACCTCTCAGCAGGTACCAGACCTATCCCTATCTTTGCCATCTCAAGTTTCTCAAGACATAATGTACAAAATAAATACTTTTGTAATACAAGTCACTGAGGACACTAGGATTTGTCGACGCAGAACAGGAAGATGAAAATATCGACTTTATAAGTATGTACTAGAAAATAGCCATCCTAACATTGGACATTGGTACAACATCACTACAAATAATAAACTGTCAAAATCAGTTGGAAACGTCTCAACTGGTCAGGTTAGCACTCAGCACAATAACAACAACTAACATAGATACAAAAGTACTGATTTGAAACAACTAGCAATTCTGATATAGAATGACATTACAAATGATGAATAAATTGTGGTTTTTTTCAGACCTAAGTATCAATTAATACAAACGCAACGCATTAAGTGTTCACATCATAAATAGTCTGAGAAAAACATGACCCTGTGTATTCTCAAAATATCGCTACACGGTTTCAATATGATGTGAAATCATTATTGTGCAGCAATTCGTATTAAGTTATGTTGTAATTCATCAAAAACAACATTAATTTTAGTATCGATAGAATACAACATTTAAAGAAATTATTACAGTGTTACAACTTTTCATATTTATGTAAGAACATTATTTCTAAACATAAAATAAGAAGCTGTGGTATGATTGAGACCACTCCTCACACGAAAAAGAAGAAATTAACAACTATAGGTCACCGTACAGCATTCAATGTTTTATGATAAGAATTACAATCTTTCTTATTCTTTTTTTCATCATGATGGAATTCATTTGTCATAAAAAGGGACAACAGCGTTCCTTAGATCAGTCAGCATGCATTTTAGCATATTAAAGCATACAGATCAATCAGATAGGTATTGTGTTCACAGTGGTGGACCAAATCATAATTGAAAATAAAAAAAACTGTAGACATGGTAGAAAGGTTCTATGCCACTCTTGCAACAATTTTGGTCAGAAAGAAAAATTCTGTGAATTTTATAATTAGGGTGATTTCAAAGAAGACAAAGCCCTACACAATCAAATTTTGAAAAATTATTTTGAAATTTTAAACCACATATGTCAAGAATGTAATAATATTTTCTGCACATGTCTCTATTGTATTAAGGATTTACTTTATTAGAAAATAGAAACCTGCTGTTCAAAATATTTTTACCAATTATCTAAACATAAGGATGTAATTAATAACTCTGATAAAATGACATCAGCATTAAATCAATTTGATACAACCTCTCAGCAGGTACCAGACCTATCCCTATCTTTGCCTCTCAAGTTTCTCAAGACATAATGTACAAAATAAATACTTTTGTAATACAAGTCACTGAGGACACTTTTAGTATTGAGGATTTTCTTATATTTTTATTTACTTGTTATATAATATGTGTATCATGTTTATGTGTTATTGGCAATACTTATCTTATTGATAAGGATACAGAAAATGATGATCTTGTAACATATGGATTTAACAAATGCAAAGGTCTTAAAATATGTTCACACAATGTGAATAGACTGGAATGCAAGTTTGATGGGATTAGATACTATCTAAATGTCCACTCCGAATCCCCCAGATATAATTGGTTATTGTGAAACTTTTTTGGGTAAAAATACTTCTGATAGAGAAATAGATATACTTGGGTATATTTTACAAAGGAAAGATAGACTAACCGCTGGTGGGGTGGCTGGGCTGTCTATTTAACAGAAATCACCTCCACTATGTGGTTTGAAGTTAAACCCAGCTATAAGTCACTAATTGGTTGGATAGATAAATTTGAGGATGAGATTAAGATTGCAATGAAATATAATTCAGATGTAATCCTTATAGGAGATTTTAACATAATTTTTTTACAAGCTAATAAAATATCACAAAGATGGTTAACTGCTCTAGAAACTTATAACTTTCAACAGGTAATTAAGGAACCAACTAGAGTAACAAATGAATCAAAAACTTAAATTGACCATATATATGTCACCAGTTTAAGCATGGTTTAAGAGGCTCATGTTTCTAAATATTCTATTAGTGATCACTATCCAATATGTATGACAAGACAAGAAAATTGTATGATAAAAAACATTCTCATTCAACAATCACTTATAGAAATTTTAAGACTTTTAATTGGAAAAATTATTTAATTTATAAAGTCACCTTTTCAACATATTGAATTTGAAAATGACCCATCTGTTTGTATTGAAATGTGGTACAACATTTTTAATAACATTTTAAATAAACATGCCCCTATTGTGAAAAGAGGGTACAAAAAGACAGACAGCCTGAGTGGTACAATAGAGAAATCTCATATGCAAGAAAAATGAGAGATAAATATCACTCACTGGGAATGTGGGCTGAATATAGGTTCTGGAGAAACAGAACAAATCATATCATTGATACATCTAAACAGATATATTATAATGATAAGATAAAGACTCAAAAGATTCTAAAACCCTATGGAAATGTATTCACAGCATCAATCCATGTAATCCATCAAAACCACATGAACTTATTACAACTGGAGACCATAAAACAACCGATCATAAAGAAATTGCTAATACGTTCAATAATTATTTCACCTAATGTGTTGGAAAATTAAGACATAGTAGGGCACCAAGCAACTCAAATTTCAATACTCTGACAAACTATATACAAAAAACATTCTTGAAAAAAAGGCATGATAAATTCAACAGTCCTCCAGTAAAAGTTTCAGAACTATTTGCTGAAATAACTAAACTAGATGTTAAAACATCTTCTGGTTCTAACAATAAAGGTCCAAAGATTTTAAAACTTAGTGCTCCTTTCATAGCATCTTCTTTAACTTACATTTTTAATCGAATGATTGATACTGGTATTTATCCATCTGTTTTAAAAAATGCCAAAGTAGCTCCAATTTTCAAATCTGGTGAAATAATGTAGCTAGCAATTACAGACCAATATCTGTTTTGCCAACATTATCAACATTAATTGAGAGACATGTATTTAAACATCTGTATAAATATTTGACAAGTTTGATATTTTACACCCTTCCCAGTCTGGTTTTAGACCCAACCATTCATGTCAAACTGCCATCATTAATATTATTGATAAATGGCTACATGAAATGAAGAATGGAAATATCAATTTGGCAGTCCTCTTTGATTTTAAGAAAGCTTTTGATGTTGTTGATCATGAAATTCTATGTAAACAACTTCTAATTTGTGGCTTCCATGAAGATACTGTTGACTGCAAAAGAACACAGCAAGTCCATATAAATAATCAGTTTTCTGATAAAAAGTTTATAAATTTTGGTGTTCCACAGGGCTCAATACTTGGTCCCATTTTGTTTGTTTTGTTCATTAATGACCTTCCATTACACATGAAAAACTGCCATACAGACTTGTATGCTGATGACACAACTATACATACATCAGGAAAGACTATTGGTGATATGAAATTAAAAGTACATGATGATCTCCAATGTGTTGAAAAATGGTGTCATGAAAATAGCATGTTCATAAATTCAGATAAGACGAAATTTATGATTATAGGTAAAAGACAAAAGCTGCGTTTAAATCAAGCAGAATCAGTTCTAACTATTGAGAATAATATTCTTCAAAAATCATCAATTCAAAAATGTTTAGGTGTTAGAATTGACTATAATCTGTCATGGACAGGCCATATTAATTACTTATGTTCATCAATTTCATCTAGACTTTTTTTACTCTAAAAAAAATCAACCTCAAGTACAAGCTCATTAAAAAAAGATTTAAAAAATTACTTGATGGAACATTAAGAAGCTGCGCGTTTTTTGAATGCATAATAATTTTCACACACTTACTCAAACTTATGATATTGTTGATGCCAATACTATACATGGCATATATGAATCTGTAACTTTTACCTGTTTTGAAAATTGTATATAATAAAATTAACGGTACCAATTTTTCTTGCACCAGATGCGCATTTCGACAATACATGTCTCTTCAGTGATGCTCGTGGCCAAAATATTTGAAATTCAAAGCTTATATAAAAGATGAAGAGCTATAATCTAAAAGGTCCAAAAAGTATAGCCAAATCAGTGAAAGGAATATAATAATAGTATATATTTCATAACAATTTTTTATTTCATTATTCATGTATGTGTGTCTGTTTGATATTTTGTAATTGTTTGTTATATTTCATTGTATTTCATGAGGGCCTCAGGATTATTATTATTATTATTATTATTATTATTATTATTATTATTATTATTATTATTATTATTATTATTATTATTATTATTATTATTATTATTATTATTATTATTATTATTATTATTATATTATTATTATATTATCATTATTATTATATTATTATTATTAATGAGCAAAAACCATACCACATAGTTGGCTATAACAGTCCCGGAAATGACAAATGTAAAATAATTTAAACGAATTTCTATCATAGTCATTTATAAGTGGTAATGTTGGAAGTAGATTATATAAGATGGAGCATTGTGGTCAAGCTGGTCTTGTAGTTTCAAAGGAAAAAATAGTTTGTGAAAAGGATAGCGAAATACCGAACTCCAAAGTAAATTCAAAAAGGTGATATCTATAAAAAATGACAAAATAAAAAGTTATCAATCAACGGAAGTGGTAAAAAGTCAATGACGGGCAAGTGACGAAATATCTGACAATGGTGCTTATTATTGATCCATGTTTCTTGTTATCTTTAAGTATTTTAAAATATACATATTTTGTTTGTATGTTCAATGTTGATGGATTAATCTTTATCATGTAAAACTTGGAATGTAAATAATTATATATAAAAGCCGATAAAAACAATCAACAATATTAGAATTTTCTCTTTCGGAAGTACATACAGTGGTACTATTAATGTAAACAAGTGTCTATAAAAAATACCGATCCAAATGACAAATTAAAAAGGAGGAGGTTCATAAATATTGACATTATAAAACCCTATCAATCATTGGAACAAATAGAAACTACTCAAAGGTATAATTACGTGGACATTATCAAAGTGACAACGTCCAAGTCTGAGAATAACAGAAGGATAGTAAATTTTTCTTATGTTGTTCATGTAAGAATTTGATAAAGTTTTGGAAAGTATTACATATATATTTAAATGTTCGTTTTAAATTAATACCAACAATTTAAATAATCTAATTAATTTGTCCCACTAACCTGCATGAATGTACATTAATTTGATAACGATAACAAAAGTCCTCATTACACAAATGTTGGCCATTACTAAATTAAATGAATTTGTACAAAACCATCAGCATAAAATCCGGAAATGGAATACTATAATAGTACTTAATACAAGTATGTTAACTCTTTATAAGTATTCTAATTGGATTTTATCATTTGTATAATCAAACATCAAACAAGTGACATACCATATTAATTTAATGTAATAAGGATTGAAACTTCTGCTGCAATGTTTAAATGCAAGATATATTTTTGTCATTTTAAGACAAATGAAGGACGAACATACCTTTTTGCAGATAATGGATAAGGCAACAAGTCTCATTAGTTTCACTTGATAAATCAATGAGTGAAATTCCAATAGAGATATCAGACATTCATTCCTCTGGAAAAACTGGAACACTAGGTGATTACATATACTTCAATCCCGACTAGTTAATCGCACATTAAAAAAGATTTATGACAGCCAAATCCAGTTTTGAATAACTTTGGACCTCGTAGTTTCATTGAAGGTCCTCAATAGTATCGAAAGGACGGTTTTAAGATATTACCAATGCATAGAGAATTCACACTTTTGCTTAATCTTATAAACTCTTATGAAAAAATGACAAAAATGTGATTTTGTTCATTTATAAATCTGTTACTAGTATCGTATATTTATATATATATATATATATTTTTTTTTGTCGGGTTGTTGTCTCGTTGACATATTCCCCATTTCCAGTCTCAATTTTATTGATTTCAATAAACTATCCATTGATCTGTGTTTGACAGAATTAGCATTTGTAATATATTGTTATATATTATTTATAAGTAAATATTTCATCAAGGATAGACCAGAATACCTAAAAGATATTTTGGGAAATTGAATTTTGGGTAAGGAAGTAAGAAGTTTCTTTAAACAGAATTTGGTAATAAGGGATATGAATTTCTGTCTGAAACATATCTAAACTTGCCAGTAAGATATAATCGGGCATTCTTTTTGATCCACTTAAATGTCATCGCAAATTTGTGACATTTTATAATCTGTGCAAATGTTATAAAAAAAGAAATCTTGAACAATAAGGATTTTGTTTACACAGTAAGAGGTTCCCTTGAACAGCTCTTTGAAATGAGGGATATAAATGTCGGTTTACTAACATGGGCAACAGGTGTGAAACAAAATCTGCTTACCCTTCCGGAGCACATGCGAATGAGATAAACCCACATTTTTGATGGGGTTTGTGTTAATCGGTCGTTAGTTTTGTATTTTGTGTTTTGTTTTATTTGTCTGTTCGTCTTTTTTTTTTATTGAAACCATGGCGTTGTCAGTATATTTTTATATTATGATTTTGAATGTCACTCTAGTGTCTATCGCCTCTAATTTACTAGTTCAATTCTTCGAAAAATTAGCGAAAATGTCTGTTTGTAGTATTATTATATGAGCTCTCTTATGTAGTTTTAAGATCATATTCATGATTTATGCGTTGTTCAGTTTTTAATTTGTACAACTTTCAAGATTTCCGGAAATCAGAATGATAAAGAATTCACCTTACAACAGGTTGACCACACTGAAGGGAATATTTAATTTTCTCGAATTCTTTAATTGTTCAACCCTTTCTGAACCAATGGTTTATAAAAATCAATCAACGAGTAGTAGCCGATGATCAAAGTAGATGATTTACTAAGTAAAATTGTCATAACATAGTGGCGAAAGATACCAGGGGGACATTCAAACTCACAAATCGAAAAAAAACTGACAAAGTCATGGCTTAACAAGCAAATAGATATTTACCAGATCTCTGGATGAATCTAAATGTGTTAGCAGGTGCTAGAGAAATTAAAAACTTTATATTTGTATGACGTTGAAATCCGAAATCTGGAAGGCACTCACGAAGGATTTTCATTTATCAAAAATTAAATGTATTTGATTATCATTGTCATCATAAGAGAAATAGATACTTTTTGATAATAAGTGAGTCGAAGATAATCAACTTTTTCAAATCTTGATAGTTAAATTATGGATATAAAGTGTCCTCGCCGAGAAAAATAACTAGATTTTATATCTTGTTTGAATACATCCGATACATCGCTGGTACCAGTGTATGAATCTATTTATTTATCTGAATAATCAAATAGAATTTTTATTTATTAAGTACCCAAATGAATCGCATACATTTGAATTTTCTCAGAAAATAGATGAAATGAACATTTTATTCTGGGTGTGTACATTTACTCTCAGAATCTTTTTGTAAACGTAAATCATTAATATCTCCAATAAGGTCCCATTCAGTCATATAGCTTCTTCAAATTAAAAACAGAATGGGTTTAACCATTCCGAATGGTGGTAAATCGAGAAAGGCACTTATTCATACTAAAATCGGGTTTTATGCGACTGTCATAAAAATGAGAGATTTAGCTAGCTTTTAAACCAGGTTTAATCCACCATTTTCTACACAAGAAAATGCCTGTTCGAAATCAGATATATGACAGTTATTATCCGTTCGTGTGCTGCTTTTTTTAGTTTTTGATTTTGTCATTTGATTAAGACCTTTCCGTTTTCAATGTTCCTCGGAGTTTGTTATTTTTGTTATTTCACGTTTAATGACAATTTCATATTGGTTTTTCTTCTGTCTAACTGTCTACGTATCAATATGTTACTATTTTTGTTTTTAACGTTTGACTACTCATCCTTTAGAAGTTCTGTAGCACTTGAACAATTAAAATCTTAGTACCAAGGAACTTATAGATTATTTTGTTTTTATCATTATATATGGATGGTAACGTCCTCTAGAAAGATAATGGTATTAACAGATTTATTAATGGAAATTTTGCAGTTCAATTGACAATTGTCATTACATATATCTACAGGAGTTATTTTGGTATATACGTAAATATCATTCATACTTTTGCGGTGTTCTGTTTGTAGCATTATTATATGAGCTCTCTTAAGTAGTTTTAAGATCATATTCATGATTTATGCGTTGTTCAGTTTTTAATTTGTACAACTTTCAAGATTTCTGGAAATCAGAATGATAAAGAATTATCCTTACAACAGGTTGACCACACTGAAGGGAATATTTAATTTTCTCTTATTCTTTAATTGTTCAACCCTTTCTGAACCATTGGTTTATAAAAATCAATCAACGAGTAGTAGCCGATGATCAAAGTAGATGATTTACTAAGTAAAATGGTCATAACATAGTGGCGAAAGATACCAGAGGGACATTCAAACTCATAAATCGAAAAAAAAACTGACAAAGTCATGGCTTAACAAGCAAATAGATATTTACCAGATCTCTGGATGAATCTAAATGTGTAGGCAGGTGCTAGAGAAATTAAAAACTTTATATTTGTATGACGTTGAAATCAGAAATGTGGAAGGCACTCACGAAGGATTTTCGTTTATCAAAAATTAAATGTATTTGATCCTCATTGTCATCATTAGAGAAACAGATACTTTTTGATAATAAGTGACTCGTAGATAATCAACCTTTTCAAATCTTGATAGTTAAATTATTGATAATCCGAATAATAAAATAGAATTTGTATGAATCGCATACATTTGAATTTTCTCAGAAAATAAATGAATTGAACATTTTATTCTGTTTGTGTACATCTATCCTCAGAATCTTTTTGTAAACGTAAATCATTAATATCTCCAATAAGGTCCCATTCAGTCATATAGCTTCTTCAAATTAAAAACAGAATGGGTTTAATCATTTCGAATGGTGGTAAATCGAGAAATGCACTTAATCATACTAAAATCGGGTTTTATGTGACTGTCATAAAAATGAGAGATTTAGCTAGCTTTTAAACCAGGTTTAATCCACCATTTTCTATACAAGAAAATGCCTGTTCCAAATCAAAAATATGACAGTTATTATCCGTTCGTGTGCTGTTTTTTTGAGTTTTTGATTTTGTAATTTGATTAAGACCTTTCCGTTTTCAATGTTCCTCGGAGTTTGTTATTTTTGTTATTTTACGTTTAATGACAATTTCATATTGGTTTTTCTTCTGTCTAACTGTCTACGTATCAATATGTTACTATTTTTGTTTTTAACAAAACTGTTTGACTACTCATCCTTTAGAAGTTCTGTAGTACTTGAACATTTAAAATCTTAGTACCAAGGAACTTATAGATTATTTTGTTTTTATCATTATATATGGATGGTAACTTCGTTTAGAAAGATAATGGTTTTAACAGATTTATTAATGGAAATTTTGCAGTTCAATTGACAATTGTCATTACATATATCTACAGGAGTTATTTTGGTATATACGTAAATATCATTCATACTTTTGCGGTGTTCTATTTTCGAATTAACCTAAGTTACTCGGGTAACTTAGACTTGTGTCGTCCATTTGTGATAAGGTGATGACTGTTGTCATCACGAGTTGGTTGACCGTTATGGAATAACAGTTTCACAAATGATATCGGATATGTTCCTTACGTCGTAACTACAATCCCCTTCCCTTTCATGAATATGACCTACCGAATTAGACTATTTACCGGATTTGTAATCACATAAGCAACACGACGGGTGCCACATGTGGAGCAGGATCTGCTTACCCTTCCGGAGCACCTGAGATCACCCCTAGTTTTTGGTGGGGTTCGTGTTGTTTATTCTTTAGTTTTCTATGTTGTGTCGTGTGTACTATTGTTTTTCTGTTTGTCTTTTTCATTTTTAGCCATGGAGTTGTCAGTTTGTTTTAGATTTATGAGTTTGACTGTCCCTTTGGTATCTTTCGTCCCTCTTTTGTCAGTGTAGGATGAATAGATAGTAGCCACATCAAGTTAGAATTGAGTAGTGTGAAATATCTAACGTTTTTGAGGAGAGAACTATGGTTTTTTTTTTTGCTCTTTGCGGCAACTAGTTGAATTTATCATAGCTGAACTATTGCAGCCTTATTTGTTATCACAGGTACCAGGATTATAATTTAATACGCCAGACGCGCGTTTCGTTTACATAAGAATCATCAGTGACGCTCAGATCAAACAAGTACAAAGTTGAAGAGCATTGAGGACCCCACATTCCAAAAAGTTGTGCCAAATACGGCTAAAGTAATCTTTTCCTGGGATAACAAAATCCTTAGTGTTTCGACAAATTCAAGGTTTTGCAACAGGAAATTTATAAACATGACCATATAATTGATATTCTTGTCAACACCGAAGTGCTGACTACTGGGCTGTAAGTGTAAGTCTAAAATGGGACAAACAACAATAGTGCATATGAATGAAAGGACAAAAGGGATAGTCGTCAATTTAACGGTAACCATACGACACACACACACAAAAAAAGACCTTTAGGGGTTAACATACAGTCTTAAACAGATGTGTTTACTATATGCCAAACTTAATTGACCAAAGGCTTGAAAAGCTGTGAATGTTTTTTTTTATTTTTGAAATTTCAGTGCCAAATTCATGACATGCTTCTTACATATTTGGATTCTTGCTTAATGCACAACAATTAGGCAATGTATACGCAAAGCAGAAATAGGGTCAGCAGCTATTTAACAATCAACATTAACGCTTTATGTGTTTGTTCGTTTTATACACAATACCAATGACAATCTAAACTACATTAGATATACATTGTACCACCTTTTATGTAATTCAAGCAGATTGAATAATTAAACTTCTTCAGTACTATGTTTGTGATAAATATTATTGGTATTGTTGGCCAATTCATTATATCCAAATTCCTGATGTATTTTTAAACATTAAATAATATTTCGTTCATTTAGACATAGGGCGTTCGACCAAACAGTAACATATCAAATCAACTCTGAAAATGTGCAATCTATAAGAGGGAACCTAATGCAAACCCATATGAAGGAAACGAAAATCTACAATATGATAGAAAAAGTCATCCCGTTTGTCAAAACTTTGTAAATGCAAAATACCATAAGAATCCTGATATAAAACAATTGTGGAATACTTGACTCATCTTTGAAGTGTCGATTGTTTTGTAAAAGCTTTATTAGGAAACATGTCAATTTGTTGTGAATCAGAAAGAGCAACATAGTTATAACAACAGATTAAGAGAATCTGATGTATTTCTCAAAATTGTATCAAATAATTATTAAAGGTACCAGGAGTTCAATTTAATACGCCAGACGCGCGTTTCGTCTACGTAAATAAAGTAAACAACAGTATACGGCTGTTCCAAATTTATAAATCGATTGAGAAAAAAACAAATCCGGGTTACAAACTTAAACTGAGGGAAACGCATCAATTTTAGGAGAACTACGACACAACAGAAACACAACATTAAAATGAAATACACACAGAAACGAACTATAATATAACAATGGCCTCATCAGTGACGGTCAGATCAAAATAATTATAAAGCCAAACAAGTACAAAATCGAAGAGCATATTTTTATATAATCTTTGTTACAAAAGCAGCTCTGACTTTCAGTTTACCTTTGTGTTAAATAAAAGGGCATTATTTTAATAAGTTAAAATCTTTTCAACTACAACACGATGAATTTCAATACAGAATTAAGTGGGATGCGCACACAAAGCAAGTACTTTACAAATGTATTCATAACAGATTGTCAAGAACACATTTAATATATAAGTACATTGTTATGAATTAATATCCTTAAATATCATTTATAGACATAAATCTATGTTAGGGCCGATTACTTCAGAAAAATTAATTAGGAAGGTCGATTATATCAGCATAGTTATAACAACAATATTAATATTGAATAATCAATATTATCAATAAACTCAGTTTTAGTTTGTAACCCGGATTTATAGTATTTTGACTTACTTTGTATTAGTTTTGTAGCTAATGATTGACTATGTCATGATATGATCATCTTGGTATATCCCGTCCGACAATAAAACCCACGATAGAGATAAAATGAGATATACCGACCATGCAAGGGCTTTATAGCCAGCCAAGGTCGTAAAAACTTCCATCATCACCAAGGAGATATGCAAAAATGAAAACAGCAACCCAACTATACAAACATACATGACAAACAAAACACACTAATACATAATAGATAACTGTTCATTGACTGACTAATCAAGATTTTTATAGTATTTTTTTCACCGAATGACCAAAAATTAAATACATTGTAGGTTCTCTCCGGTCCGTCATTTCATATATATATATATATTGACATTTGAACTCTTTGATTTCAGTGTGAATATAAAAACGAAGATGTGTTATGGATTGCAAGTGAGACAACTCTCAACAAGGAACCAAAAGACACATAAATAAACAACTATAGTTCACCGTACGGCCTTCAACAATGAACAAAACCCAAACCGCATAGTCAGCTATAAAAGGCCCCGAAATGACAATGTAAAATAATTCAAACGAGAAAACTAATGGCCTAATCTATGTAAAAAAATGAACATCAAACAAATATGTAACACATAAACAAACGACAACCACTGAATTACAGGCTCCTGACTTGGGACAATCACAAAGTTTGAATTTTATGAAATACTAAAGATTTTCTTATCCCAGGCATAGATTACCTTTGCCGTATTTGGTACAACGTTTTGGAATTTTGGGTCCAAAAGGCTCTTCAATTTCGTACTTGTTAGGCTATATAACTATTTTGTTTTGAGCGTCACTGATGAGTCTGATGTAGACGAAACGCGCGTCTGTCGTATTAAATTATAAGCTTAGTATTTTTGATAACCAACATACAGAACGTGTCGGGGTTTAACATGTTAACGGGATCCCAACCTTCCCCCTTACCTTGCACAGTGATGTAACAGTACAATATAAGAACGAACTATACAAATCAGTTGAAAAAGGCTGAACTCATCAGATAGATAAAAATAAAAAATACTACAAATACAAGTGGACGTGACCGGGTTATATATACCAACAACAAAAAGACACATATCTACAGAAGTACAGGTCGGAGAGTACTAGCAGTTACTGGCAGCTAGTTCAAAACCACTAACAACTAATAAAAAAATCATGCATCTTAAACTAAATTATCAATCAGTACACATCCAACATCCAATGGTTTTAATGGAAAGACGTCATAAACAGTCAGAGAAAAACATGACCTTATGCATGGCCAAGATACAGGTATCGACAGATTGTAGATCAATGAATGTGCATATGTATATAGCAATATTATTTAGTTTGTATTTAATTGACTGACAATAAAATCAATATTAATTCCAATAAAAACAATATTCAATGATCTAATTACAGTGTTGAACTTGTAACCTCTTAGAATAAGTTTATTTAAAGCATTGATGAGTTTACCAGGATAGTTTTTAAATTTCCAGCCCGGTAAACAACATTTCCGTAAAAATGAGGATGTGCTATCCCGTTTGAAATAAGTTTTCCACAGGTCCAACCAAACTTCAAAACCAAATCTTTATATCTATTGAAGAATTAAGTTAAGGTTTTAAGTAATTTGTGGTAACGAACTCCCTGGCTTAAAAATTTACCAGTAAAACATAGATTCATTAAAATCAAAAACGTCACAACAGACACGGGCATAGCGAACGAACGAGCACACATTACGGTGTCAATGGAATATCACCATCCAAAAGGGAGAATTAACAATAGGGAACGAAAAAACGTACCTTTTGTCGTATATTTTAGTGTGGTGATTCCCGTTTAAAACCGAAATATCTAAATCTAGGAAAGGACAGTTATTACTGTTTGAATTTGATTGATTTAAAGTAAGTTCCTAAGGTAAAATATGCTACACAGAAGAACAAGTTGTCAGTATGCTGGAGTTTCTTATCGACAACATATTTGTTGAGTTTGAAGGTAGACTTTTCCAACAAATTGTCGGCATTCCTATGGGAACAAACTGTGCGCCTCTTCTTGTCGACCTCTTCTTATTTTCATATGAATCGGAGTTCCTCCAGACACTTGTAAAAAACAAGAGAATCAAAGAAGCCAGATTATTTAATTTCACTTTCAGATATTTTGATGATGTTCTTTCCATAAACAATCCGAACTTTTCTGATTGGGTTCCATTAATATATCCCCCAGAACTAGAGATTAAAGAAACAACAGACACGGCTTCCTCCGCCTCATTTTTAGACTTATATCTGGAATTTGACTTACACAGTCATCTCAGTACCAGAATTTATGACAAACGAGACGATTTTAATTTTGAAATTATAAATTTCCCCCACCTTAGTAGCAATATACCAACTTCACCTGCATATGGGATATATATTTCCCAACTTATTCGATATTCAAGAGCTTGCAGCTCCTACGTACTCAGACTTTGTAAAACGTCATCAGTGTCTGAGTAGAAAGTTGATGAAACAGGGGTATGTCAAAGAACGTCTCGTTCTTTTTCTAAAAAAGTTCATCGGAAGGTACCAAGACCTTGTTGATAAATATTCCGTATCAACTTCTCAAATAATACACGATGGTCTTGGTGTATAGATTCTGCCTACTGATGTTGTTTATCATCTTAACAACGTGTTTTATAGTTCTTTCATTTGTCTTTGTTCTATTATTATTATTATTATTACTTTTACTGTTGAATGGTTTCATGTGATATCCGTTTCACGTGGCTCGGTACTTATACATCTCGTCAATGTGTTTGTATTGGCTTTCATTTTTTTGTGGTTTGTTTTGTATTTGCGACTTTTTGTATTTCTTTTGTTCTTATAACGTGACTCTGTACTTTAAAAGATCCCGTCAATATGATATTGTTCTATTATATGTCATTATGATATATTTCTATTATGAATTACAATATACGTTGAATCACAAACGTCAAAATCATTCAATCGAGTAGTGGAATTAACTATTTTCGGATTCTTATAAATTCTATATATAACTTTTGGACTAGTTTAAATCTCGGTCTATTTCTTAAATTTATTCTCACATACTTTTGATTTTTTAACCCTGTATGCTAACATTCCCATGAAAATTTTAAAATTGTTTGTACGCACATTGAACGACAAATTTATGTGACGTATAAAATTTTCTGACGTCAGACACTCAAATCAATAAATGTGTTCGTAGATAGTAGATGTTTTTGTGTTCTGTTAAATTGTTCCTTTTAAAATTGTTAAACGATGATGACTGATGTACCCATATTTTAACTATTTTATTTATTGTGTCTGTTTATTTAACGCATCAATGTAAAAATATCGGAAATTGATGAGACTGTCATTAAAGTGAGAGGGTTAGCGCTATAGAACCAGGTTTAATCCACCATTTTCTACATTTGAAAATGCCTGTACCAAGTCAGGAATATGACAGTTCTTGTCCATTCGTTTTTGATGCGTTTTTTTATTTGATTTTGCCATGTGATTATGGACTTTCCCAATTGATCTTCCTCTAAGTTCAGTATTTTTGTGATTTTTTTTTTTGGGGTAAATTTACGCAGTATATTGAGAAAATTCTTGATTATTTAACGAAAAGTATCATCAAGATAACGGTAAGTGTTGTTGAATTGATCAATTAAATGCAATTTAGACGGGTCTTTACTGATTTTGGTCATAAAATGTGATTCATCACAGTACAAACACAAGTCTTCTATTAAAGGGGCGCAATTAGTGCCAATAGAAATACCTACAACCTATCAATAAACTTTGTTGCTGAAACGTACATAAATATTATCAAGGAGTAAATTAACAGCTTCAATCATCTCATCACACCTCCAGTAAGTATATCTAGCATATACATCTTAAGCAATTTTTATATAACTTTGACTTTTAATGCACTTTAAGTACAAAAAAACAAGACATTTTCTACGCTTTCTCACTTTGTGTTGATACTATTTATATGTCAACACCTATAGTGTTTGACGTCAAAGGAGTGAAAAACAGGATTTATTGAAACATTTCCTTAGACATTAATGCATTTTGTTGCAACCAATGCATTTATATGATACATCAAACGTCTCGTATCGAATCTAATTTTACAAGACAGTAACATGTAGGATTTGTTGAGAAGGCGTTGAGATATACCTGTTTTTTTCTGTGCTTTGTAAATAAAAAGATGTGTCTCAATCATCTCGATACGTGTTTTCTTAGAGAAAAGAACAGTTGTCAGATCTTAAAATTTACAGTTTTATTTTTCCTATTCTGACATTTAAGATAGAGTCTGAATTTTCATTGTAAATGACATTTAAGATAGATTCTGAATTTTCATTGTAGATGACATTCATCTTGTCATCTCAACTGGTACTTTGTGGTAGAACATTTTTGTAACTTAGAGCGTCATTAAATCATATAGATTTTCATTATTATCATTTACTTAAAAACAAAGAACTGTATGACTGCCAATGAAATAAATTTCTACAAAGACCAAAGGATAATGAATGATTTTTGTTGTCATTTCTTTTAGATTCATTTTTTACAAATAAAAGGTTTCTTGTTTCATGGAATGTGAATCAATTTTAAATGCAAATAAGAGATTAACGATCAAAATATTATATGCTATTATGAAAGTTTTTCAAGGTTATTACCTTTTGTCATATGACAACAGATTCATTTCCTTCGTTTTATTGACCATGCAGACATGACTATACATTTCGTACTTTTCAATAAAAGTTTATTGATGCTAACGTTTTAAATTTACTTGGAATTGCATTGATTTGACCTCGCTTTGATTAAAAACAGGGTATTCTATATTTCTTTTTTAAGTCAAATTGTACTATAGCCATTTGTTCATTGATTGTTTATTAATTGATGCGTTGTTTATTGTTTTCTCCTGACGTCAGGATGCTGTTTACTTGCAGCATGTGTTATTACATGTGTAAACTGCATGTGTTATAGGGATGTATTTCAGACTTTTATTTATGTATTTATCTGTCTTTGCTGTTCTTGCATTTATTTGTACTTAATTCCCGTGATGTAATTTTGTCATTTGAGCGTATATTTAACATTGCCATAAAGCGCGAACGTTTGGCTAGCCAAACAGTTCACTATTTTCCACCTTCAAAAGTCCTGTACCAAGTCAAGGATATGGAAGTAGTTAGATCATTTCTATGTATGTTGCATTGTTGTTTGTATTTATTGCACTTCTGTGTTCTGTTATTTCGTTGTTTTCCTCTTATAGTTGATGGGTTTCCCTCAGTTTTAATTTGTAACCAAGATTTGTTTTCTCTCAATCGATTGATGAATTTTGAACACCGGTATACTTTTGTTGCCTTTATTTCAGATAAAGCTTCCTCCTGAAATGTTTGATGTGGAGACCACTGAACCTCAACCGTTGATAAATTTTGTTTTAATTGGAGTTTTGTTTCATTTTCGTGTTGCCAGACAGCTATCTAACTTCTTCCTAGTCTGTTTCCTTTCTGACTACTCAAATTAACACAATCTTCGTTGTTTTTGCCAAGGTCTCTAGGTACAACATACACTGTAAAATATAACAGTACAATTGTTTAACATCTTTATCCGCTATATTAATTTGAATTTATCGTATCTAATCGCGTAGGCACCGTACGTTATTTCATCAAATCGACGTCTCGACATTCAAATTACAGTAAGATGATGATAATTTGACAGATGTGACGGACAGAATATATTAAGATCAGTGCAGAATCTTTCGAGTTGTCATTTACACATTCCTACAACTAAAAAACTCAATAACTTAATAGAGATAATCAAAGTTAAAGAAACTGTGTTTATCGTTTACTTATTTTACTTATTTTGTTAAATTTAATGTATATGACAAGCATGAAGATTGTTCACTAAGAGGCAATTTTTTTAAAATTATTCCATCTGCATTCTTGCGAAGTTAATTAAACATTCTATTATAGTACACATTCTTACATTTGATTGATTGGGGAAATAATTGCCGTTTAAGATCTAACCCACGACCTCCCACACTTATAAGAAGCTCGGTACCAAAAGACAACCTATGTAGTAGAACACTTAAATATAATGCTTTGAAATCTATTTGAAGTTTAATCTGTTTTGTCTAAAATGAGAGAAAAAGGGGTAACATTGCGATTTATTATCGTAATGTTGTTTTCCTCTAAAAGTTTTCCAAAAATCGATATTTGTCCTATACAACCTATGAAACTATAAATAAATAGTTATCAAAGGTACCAGGATTATAATTTAGTACGCCAGACGCGCGTTTCGTCTACATAAGACTCATCAGTGACGCTCATATCGAAATATTAAAAAACAAAACAAATAAAAAGTTGAAGAGCATTCTGGATCCAAAACTCCAAAAAGTTGTGCCAAATAAAGCTAAGGTAATCTATACCTGGAATAAGAAAATCCTTAGTTTTTCGAAAAATTCAAAGTTTTGTAGACAGGAAATTTATAAAAATGACCACATTATTGATATTCATGTCAACACCGAAATGTTGACAACTGGGCTTTATTTTGAGATCTTACGTAAGATAGCCTATCGTAACTTTAGCAAGAAAATGACAATATATGACAAATATACTTATTGATATTTCGAATATAAAAACCGAAGTTGAAGAGCAATGAGTACTCCAAATTTTGTAAGGCTTCGCCAAATACAACTAAGGTAATCTATCTCTGCGGTAGAAAATCCCTAGTTCTTCGAAAAATTCGACTTTTTGGAAACAGTTGATATATAATTATGAGCATATCAATGATAATTCAATTCAACACAGAATTGTTGACTAATTGGCTCGTGCATCCTTCGATTCGGGGCAGGATGTAAATACTGAGCCACTCCGAAAAGACGTTACCAAGAATGGACTTAACAGTAAAAGGGTTAAAACATACAAATAAAAATAAAAAGAACACTATAACACGTTATTAAGATGACAAACAACCTCAGACCTAGAATCTATACTTCAAGACCATTATGTTTTATTTGTGTAGTTGATACGGAATATTTAAAAATAAAAGGACGATACATTCTTTGGCATAATCCTGGTTTGATATCTTTCAAAGTCAATAACAACTGATAAGCAAATTATGTGATACCGCACTGTTAATCAATAATTGTCAATAAAAAGACCAAATGATAAAATTTCTATTTCACATGTAATTTAATTCCCAACGACAGTGTCAACTTTTAGGTTTGCTATCCCATTTCTTTTATTTGCATTTATATGAAAGCAACTCAAAAAATATGCACTTTAATATTGAAAAAAGTAATATGTATTAATGATTTTAAAACTAATTGTCTTCTTCGTTGTAAAACTCATTTTAGAATCCTTAAGTCTTTTAATTACTTAATGTGTTTTACATTTAAATGTATAAGCGGTTGTCATATTTGAGCAGAAATGACATATTATCCACCGAAGTACACGTATACCTCTTGAACAATCTAGTTTTGGAAATTGCATCTTGAAGTCCTTCCACTTTAAGTTAGAGATATATATATATATGTTTAAAAAAAAAGTTCTATAGCCCATTATGAAAAATATAAATAAAGATTAAGAGCTTGATATGATTAGAAATTAAAAAACAACTATTTATTACTGTTTTTCGCCTATTTTTAGTTGTTATTGTGAATAGTAATCGTAGAAATGCTGTTTCGATACCCTAATTTTCCTTTATCTTAATGTATACTTAATTCTGATTTAGTATTTTCTTTTTGAAATATTTTGCATTAATCAGTTCGGAAGTGTATCATTACCTTTCGTGATAGATGACCTATACATGTATCCAGTAAGTATGGGGGAAATGAAAATGGTTCATGTAAAATATTATTGTCAATTTGAATGATCAATTACGCAAAACACCAATAAGATGTTAATTTCCTTCAAGTTGATTCTGATGCTCAATCGAACATAAGAATAAAAAGAGAACGTGTATCATATCGCTTTTTTCATACACCCGTGTCAACCCTATGTACTTCCATAATTCTAAGAGATCTGCAATGGGGGCCTACTTTGGTTGAGGGTTGACACTGTGTGTGATATTGAAAAAGCAATATTATATTTTCATACATTTATTTTTCCTCTCACGTGACTGATATCGATATCACAACGAAAAGCTTAAACAGAACGATTGCAATTGATTAATTGTATTACTCATAAAATATAATTTTATTTAATACTAAGTATGTAAAATATACAGTAATGTTTTGTTCTTGTTTTTTTTATTTTATAAATTTAACCTTATAAGTTTACGGGTTAAAAATGAAGTTAAATCAAGAAAGGCGATAATTTTATGTCACTAATATATAGTGATGTAGAAATCCAATGACATTGTAGTATGTATTGAGAATCGATTTCTTGAAGGATGATACTACTAGGATTAAAATAGCGTGTCCTAGTCTTCAATCAACAGTTGCAATAGGGATGTACAACTGAAAGCAAGGCAATGGTCAATTCTATACAGGTAAATTCAAACTTTTATTCTACTTTTTATTGTTGAAAAATTTACAAATTGATTATGTTTACAAACTTTTACAACACTTTGTTTTCTATTCTTCTGTAGTACGTATATGCGTTTACGATTTATTTCTGTTTTTAATCAAAATGATTAAAACTGACAAACTATTAAACAGCTTAAAAACCTTCATATATGATAGTGTAGCATATTAAAACATTTATACATAATTCTTTCATTCAATTTTGTGTATTCAAGTTGTCCTTAAAAGGTAAATTTAGAAAAGTGCATCGGACGCACCAACAAGAAAAAATCGTATAGCCACTTTATGATAATGAATATCAAAAGTATCATGAAATAGCAAAAAAGTTCACAATTTGGTTATTTAATAGATATATTATCTTAAAACTTCACGATGTGCTATATAAAGTCGGAACATTTTTGAACTGTCAATATAAACAATGATTTTGTGCATTCCTGGATATTGGCTGCAAACTTCTATCCAAAATAACCTTTTACAAAACGGTGCCAAGATTAGATTAAATCCATAGACACAACAAATTTCTGAATTGGAGGTGTGATCAGACTTTTCTATTCTAAAAACCTGCAGTTACGACTTCAGCAAATGTACTGAAAGTGTGAAAAACCCATAAAAAGGGGTGAACAAAAATAATCGTGAACTATGACGATAGATAGTTGCATTTTATTTTTTCTACTATAGTATAGATAATACTGTAGCTAGCCTATGCAGTTTCTGTAAGAACTCGAGCAGGTTTATTTCTTATATCTGTATTTTATGGCATCTCTATGATTTAATGTTTTTAATGTCACTTTCAAGTCTGTACTTATATGTATGCATCTGTTATTGGACAGATGTAAGTAAATGTAAGTAATAAATGGATTGCATATTTGCAACAGAAAAAAAGAAAGTATGTGTCATATAAACAATTGATTTACGTTATGATTTCTGAATCATACTTGAAAAAGAAAATATCTTGGAGTTATTGTTATGATCTTGTATTGAAAAAATAACGTATGAATATAGGTAAATTTCAAAAGTTTGGAAATAAACCAGCAGACCAAATAGATATTGGACCGCCTTGAAATAACAATGTTCAAAACAGAAAAAAAATTCCTGTCTTTTAGTTTGTGCAACTGTGTTTAATATTATTATGAGTCTTTATGTGGTGAGAGTACTAATAACTTTTTATTGAATTATATATAAGGCCAAAAATAATTATTATATCTGATTAATTTCCTCGTTGGATCTTAATTAATCTGGATGCAATTGACCACCTGCGGTCTGTATGTCCAAATAATTCGTACAATATCACCAAAGTAACTTGATTATAATAATTCTCATAACAGCGTGGACAAAACCATTTATTCTACGTATAAGAAATACCATGAAGCAGATGAACGATCGATTCTGATGTCTATGGACCACCCTTGTCCCGCAAACGGAACCTTCTCTCTGTCACATCGTAAAAATTCGTTCCATCATTTACAATTATTTCATTAATGACTGTAAGAGATTTCTAATTTAACCTTTTATTTTGTTTGTAAAGTGATAATTCAATTAGTCAATCGGATAAGGCCCGACATTGATATGTATTTTACACGAAATTAAGAGGAAAACAACTACATTCCTGAAAGATTAGACAAAAGCTCAACAACGAGCTAAATTAGTCTAAAAAAAAAAAACAAATGCAATGCTAGTTTGAGTAAATTCTAGTGTTCTCAAAACGTCGTCATATTTTGATGTACCAATTTAAAATGTGACAGAAAATGCTGTTTCATTAAAGATAAAAACATGAAACGATAAGCTAAATAACATAGAACAAGGTTGTTGGGTAGTACTTTCGTTGATTGACCGGCAATAAGCAGCGCCACCAACACTTTGGTGCGCATTACTAGTATTTCAATGGTTTATCACACTATGAACTGTTTATGGCGTGTGGTTTTTAAACACGTTCAACATAGAATTGGAGTTGCATATAGAATTACCCATATAGTACGCTTGTCTATATCCAATATTTCTCTTTTAAGACAAATTCACCATATCTTTTGTGGTAAGATGGACAACTCTGATATACCCTTATGCCTGTCAGGAATATTCTAATGCTGTTGTTGTTACAATTCTCTTTTCAGTCATTAAGAAACTAACGATGACCGTTGATACAATAAAATAGATAATGATAGTTATTGCTCTCAGCTGCCTCATCGAGCTCCTTTTGGATCATGTTAAATGAAAAGGGCAAATCATATTTACTCCTTTATAAAAACTGATAATTTGCAACCTTCGTAAAGAAACTGTTGTTTTCTTTAATGTTACTCTGCATTACAATACTCGTGAGTATACAAGCCAATAAACAAAAAGCCAATTTATAAATGATCGTTTAAATCATTCGATCAGATATTGATATGACCCGTTCTCTCTGGACAATCCTAATTTGTTCTATGCATGCCGACAATGACTTTTGTTTATTCGTTTAGACTTATTCTTAATAAATTCAATAACAACTTTTATTTATTAACTTTGAGCATTATTAGGAAGTATTCATTCTCAAACTTATGACAAACAGGGCTAATCTTCAGTTTTCTTTCGTTGATGAGATTTTCTTTTTAATATATCATAAGTAGTTTTATTTATTTCATTGTAATCCTTTCATGCATTTTCAATTTTGATTATTCATGCAGATGTTTGCAGTAACATCTTGGAGTTTTTATGGATTTTATGTTTTTGTAAACAAATAGTTTACCATTATATCAAAGATTTCGATACAGATGATTTATTTTGTCAATATTTTTACTAACTTTCAATCTTACGCGTTATAATAGTTGCTTATTCATCCTATTTTACGCAGATAGACATCTGACATGCATAGAGTTGTTAATTTGACCTATGTTTTTTGGGGAAAACAATAACATCTGTAAGGGTTAAATGCATATACAGCTTACTACTCCACCAGAGTTTAGTTAAGTTTAGAGATATTTATTTATAGTGGATTGGGAAACAAGTTATTGGAACTTATATTAACCACTTTCCGTTTTGCGGGTGAGAGTGCTGCCTTGTAGCGGCATTATCTTGCTATTTTTTCCGACATCTACAAGGGTGTCTTTTCCGTGCCAGAAATATGGCTCTCTCTTAACACGGGTCAGCCATTTATCGTCCCCTTTCGACGGACTATCGTCGTTTCTTTAGACCATACTCGCAAATGGTGTCCAGGGAGATCCAAAAATCCAGTCCCAAATTTTTTTTCCCCAGGAACGGGTATCGAACCAGGAACCTTTGTGTTAAAAGTCTGATGCATTTACCACTACACCACGGCTCTCCATGTGGACTCCATTAGAGAACAACGGAGGTGGATTTAAGCGAGTATAGGATACTGCACGGTCTTCAAAAAATAAAAACAAATTTAGCCGTACACTTAACCATAAAAAGTCCCAAAATGCCAACATTTAAAGCTATCAAATGATAAAAGTACAGATACACGGACAAATTGCACTTTTATTAATATTTTTATTTTCCGATTGTTTGCACAATTTTATATTTGACTGAACCATTTGTCTTATATCATTAATGATCTATTTTGGATAAGTATAGTTAATGAAATAACTAGTTAAGCATAAAGGACGGGACACAATTATCAGCAAATGACATACTAAGAACATGCCTCCAGCAACCTTAATTATATACAGTATTTAAACTGATTTTTGTTACTATATTTTTGTTCTCTTTCCGATCTATGTTGATTTTTGTTTGAATCTATTGTGGGTATTTAAGGGTATCAATTGCTTTCTTACTGATTGTGATATGTACTGCTGAACTATATTAATGTAGTCCAATGCTTTTGTCTATGTGCGAAATGAAACTTGTTGGTGGTTGCCGATGTCTCGATAAACTGTTTAGATTGCATCTGTGACGATTTTTTTTATCTTGCTGTATGATCTAGGTGCATGGGGATTTTTAAAGGCTTCAAAGTCCAGGAATGCTGTAAAGTGACATATAGTTGCTAACATTATCGTCAGTTGATCTCTTGTTAATGGATGTCTCATTGACCATTCTACTTCTACTTCTTCTATGTGGTTAATCTGCAGTCAAAATTTCCATTAAACACGAACAACATGTTATTGTTGTAAGAATTATCCTCTTAAAACTTTGCTCAGTGCTCGAAGCACAAAAATTATGCTCGAAACATGAAATCAAACATTTTGATTGGTTGATTTTGGAGTAAAAACACAAGGCACAAAAATCAAAATTTTAATTTCAATTGGTCTATTGATTATCTCATCAGCAATTTGCCTGAGTTTGTCTTTAAATGTATTACCCTAGATATTTTTATGCACACTGTCTTTTGAGTGCATTAATAAACATAAAATCTACATTAAGGTTGCAACTATTAGATCGAAAACGGATTTCCTCCTGTTCAAACCGTTATTGTTTTTTTGGTATGATTGGCTTTCCATTCTGTTTGTTTCGTGAAAATCATTCCGGAATTTTAAGTGCATTAACTATGTAATCATTTATTTTTGTTTCGAAACAATCAATTGACAGTTGTTTTAAGTCCTTTTTTGTGCCACGTTATCTCAGCGTCTCCTTTGTTGAATAACATTGCAATCGATGTCTACAAAGTTGCTGAGTCTGTATTATGTTAAGATGTTTTGTTCTTATAACAGATTTTTAAAAACTATTACATTCTCTTTCTATACACAGGACTTGGTGATTTTAAAATATTTATTCACGACTTGATGTGCTTGACCTCGCTTGATTTACACATAAGATTCAACAGATTCCACCTCTTACTATTGAATTATTTTAAAATATTTTCCATACAAGTTACTCCTCATTACGGACTGTTACACATATTCTGTTGATTCTTTTGAGGTTGGGAGTTCGAATTCCGTTCATTGCAGGTGCGCTCGGACTCAATCTAGTCTATTATTATGAGTGTGACTTGTGAAGCAGTAACTGATACATGAACATGTATCTTTTTTTAGTTTGAATGGACGTGATTAATATTTTTTCTAAATTAGGACTTGCCAATACATTGCTAGTATCATAAACAGTAGAAAACAAAACTTAGCAATTGATTGATTGATTAAATAATATTTAACGTAAAATTAGCGCATAAAGACTATAGCACGATGATGTAAAACAATAATGTATCCATGACAACGTCAAGGTTATGCAAATGATACAGTGCACCATACCATTTACCGTCAATGTCTAAATGTATTATATCAAGTGCAAGCCGGTTTACGCAATGCAAACCTGCACATAAAAAATTGAATCACGTTGAGGGGAGACCAACACTAAGTATATGTAATTTGTTGTGTCAGGACGTGCAAAACGTTTGAATGAATCTATAAAACGTTGTCGGTGTAGTTTGTATTTACGTCAGAACTTACAATCTAAGGTACTTTCTAATTAATTACATCAACAAAAAGCCATATAGAGTTAAAGTTATTATATTTAACACACTCGTTCGGATGTAATTATTAGTTACGAAACCCGTATAATTGGTTACGTGACTTTATTACAAGACACAAAATTATTTTCTAGTATGGAGTAGAGGATATTTTGTGGTATACATGTACTTCTATATATCAGCAAACC
This sequence comes from Mytilus edulis, assembly GCF_963676685.1. Taxonomy (NCBI): domain Eukaryota; kingdom Metazoa; phylum Mollusca; class Bivalvia; order Mytilida; family Mytilidae; genus Mytilus; species Mytilus edulis. Next base: position 14,207,601 of record NC_092344.1, read on the forward strand.
AAAGACATTTTAACTAACAACGGATATCTAAAGAGGTCAATATGCGGTCTTGGAAATAAACAGTGCTGTTGTTTTCTTTTGTAAAAATAATCCAAATTAGTTTTTAATATGCCATTATGTTGACCACAAAGTCCAAACAATAATAGTAAACATAAAACACATTGCGAACAATAATCTTGGGTCTATCGCTTAATTATTATTAGCTGCTTTAAGTCTATAGGCAAATATTTTTAAATTAAGGCTTTCCAAGACGACAACAAATTTACAATATATCAATATAATCGGGAAAAGTGGTGGCTATAATTGACTGCTAATAGTAAATAACGACGTGGTGTGAAATAAATCTCACATTAGGTCACCTTTCTGTCTATCCAAACTTGTCAAATGTTGTTGTAAGAGATCTTTTACATGCTCTTAGATTAGATACTCAATGCCTTATATGAATTGACCATCCATAATAAAATAAAAATACGTCTGAAATTTATATATCTAGGAAGCCAAACTCACGATCTATCAACATGAATATCTGCTGCTAGAAGTCTGTGTAGTTTAATTTACAGACATTGACTGGCCTTGATTAAATATTATTGAATTAAATATTCACGTCACAATAATTGTTTGTATATAACTTGATCCTTTGCTAAGAGATAGACATAGTATGAGAAGTAGTATTTTTGTCATTCCCAATTAAAACATTTCACATAAATTGATTCAATCTACTTTTGTCTGCATAGGAAATGCCTGTACCAAACTAGGAATATGACAGTTGTTTTCCATTCGTTAGATGCATTTGAGCTTTTGATTGTGCAATTTTATAAGGAGTTTCCGTTTTGATTTTTCATTTGAATTCGGTGTTTTGTAACTTTTTTTTAATCTTTATTTTGGTTTTAAGTGGCAAAAGTTGATTGGTATAAACAAATATGTTAACAAGAATCATCTACAAAAACAACACACTTACTCTGTAAATTAAGAAGCCAATGGGTTTATGTTATTGATGATTTTGCCAATTCTTTTTTGCCTCACAGAAACCTCAATTATGCAGGAAATGATACGAGGGTATTAACATTTAACCGTCTTCGGTTATCTGATTTTTGTATCATAGCCCACATACATCCTTTTGTGAAGTTGTAATACGACAAAATTAATTTCTAAAGACAAAATAAAAGCAACTGATTGATTTTATTCATCCTGGAAACATGATTGACTTGTTTTGATGAATTTATAATAAAAGAAACCTGTTTGTTTGAAGACATATCATGAAAAGTCTCTTTGACATTGTTTTGGAAATGAATTTGTCGAATAAACACGATGACTGTCAATTCATTAATAAGATTATCTAAAGGAATTACGAGGTAAATAGGATGCTCATTCAATAGTCTATATAATAGATGAATAAGCAAATAGGAAGCTAATTAAAAATTCAATATTATAAATGAATAGGTGAATATGCTTTGTCAAATTACGTTTGAAATAACAACTGTCCAATTATTCAAATTTTAATGTTGTACAAATTACAAAAGTCAATAGATTGGCTTTGCTTGCTCTTGACATGGTGCCCCAGGACTTTACATCTGCTTGCTCTTGACATGGTGCCCAATTACTTAAAGTCATTTTTACACGATTGCCGTATTCCTCTAGTTAGATAAAAACAACAGTATCATACCACTGTTAAATAGTCATAATTCGATTAAGCAAATACAAATCCGGGTTACAAACTAAATTCAAGGTAAACTGATCAACTACATAGTCCGTTTGACTTCTATAAATATGCAGAAAATAGTTCTTAAAAATTCATTTTTACAAATAAATATTTTTCTTCTTCATGTATGTTAATGTATGATATATACGAACTCTGACTATAACTATCAACCAATAATCCAAAAAGTTACTCATTAGGTCTCTATGTAAATTCTATTTTTTTTAATATAAAATACTCAATGGAGTAAGTATGAGTAGTGTAACAGCCTTCCATTCAAAACAAAAACATAATCACGTGCTTTAAACCTGTTGCATTATACCATGTGACTTTACTCATTTAAATAACTCTGGTCATGTGATTTCTGAGCTTTCTGAATGTATGGTTTTAGGAAAGCAACGGAACAACAAAAATACTGAACTACAACATAGGCAAACGCAAACATACATGTACACGGACTTTAGATAACAACTGCCACATTTCCTGTCTTGGCACAGGACATTTTTAGCCAACAAATTTGTTTCTCCCTGTTTCTAGTAGCACCTACATTTCGAATTCTTCTAGTAAATGTAAAGCATGTTCGTCAAGTATAATATTTGAAGGGATGGAAAACTAAGATAAAGAAATTGATTTTACGAGGTTTCCAGTAATTCTATGAACAGTTTCAAAGTTCATATAGTACAGGAGTTAAACAAAACATACGGTAATGTTTATCATGTTATGTATACTTCTAATAAGCAAGGAAATGAACAAGACGGTAAATTGTTATGTTTTCCTTAAATGGTATAAGGTAAACTAAACACAAATAATAATACAGATAGTCCAGATCAACAAGCCCAAGGCAGAATGTTTTGGTTTAAAAATCTCTAAATATGGTATACTTTAATTAATGGATTCTAAAACCAGTTTCACTAAACGCCTGGATCCTACATAATATTTAATAAACTAATTAAACTGATATCGTTCAATTATTAAAATGGATATTGGAGAAGCTACAAGTATGATATATTAGAAAATTGTAACATGCAAACGACATGTAACGTGTAACACCTGTTCTGGTAAGATTTGTCATTAATTAGTTCCACTCTAAACCTTTATAATTTCCACAATTATTTCATACACATACATTACAATTTACGAACTTAGAAATCAAAAAAACCTTTTGAGGGTGGATATTTTCAAAATCGTCTCATGTTTCACCAAGTAATAAAAACATTCATAAACACTATCGAAAACATAGAAAATACAGTATGAGTTTTATCATTAATGCCGGAAGTAAAAAAAGTCTTAGTAAATTATTTTCAAATAACAATTCTAGATGGTCAAACTTTGCACTATTATTTCTGTAAAATATTAAATTTTCACAAAGATCCCTAGATCTCGATTAACACAAAATTTGTTTACCAAATTGTTTTTAAATTGCAAATAACCAAATCAAGACAAAGAGAAAAATAAGATAGAAATACAAGTCAATATAATATCAAGGCAACAACAGATACTGAACCTCTTCACCCCCTAAAAACAAACAACAAAACAAACAAACCAAAATTAAACAATAAACAATAATTTAATGTTAATAGATCTTTACATGACAGATGAAACAAGTATAGAACGAAGCGTATTCCTTCTTTCAGATTTTATGAAATCATGTAATATACAGCGGGATTCTGATTTTACTAACTTATTTAACTTTGACAATAAAGCGTTATCTGCTATCAAGTAGTACATTAAATTCGAATACAGTCCAGACGACTTGTGTTTTGTAAATGTCTTTTAAAATGTACGATCGGGACCAAAGATTTGAGGCCAATTAAAATAAAATTAACAGCATTCAAGCCAAAAAATCCTAACCGAACATCTGACATTCAACAAGTCTATCATTAATTAATAAACGTTTACCTACATTATTGACCGAAGATTTCATTTGAAACTTGTGGACTGTTTCTATATGAGACTCGCTGGCCATAGGTTTCAACTCTGGTCAATACTTATTACAAGAGAGAGGATATCGTTTATTCAGTGTTCGCTTTGGTGTCCCGAGGTCATGCCGCCGCTGTAATCTTTTTATCATATCATTTATGTTTACAAATATAACATAGCCATCAGCACAGACAGCTGTCAGTTAAGCTAAGTTGATTAAGGGATGAAAAGGATCATTTGTAGTCTTTGTAACTGAACTTGTTATCAGCAGATGATACTTCATACATTAAGACGTCTATAGTATCAACCAATTGTCAACAAACGCTGGTTCAGGGTCGCCATCACGAAGAGGTTGATGATGATAGGGTGTCAATTTCATTTCTTAAAATCATTTAACAACTGACAGAAACTTTCTAATTTTGTTAAGGATCGTCACAGATTAAACCATTATCCATTTACTTCAAAACAGTTGTCATATTTCTGACGTGGTACAGGCATTTTCTTATATAGAAAGTTGTTGTTAAACAAGGGTTTTCACCTTTCATGTGTATGACAGTGAAATGAGATAGCAACCTGACGAGACAAATAACTAAAAGAAACATAGAGGAAAAGTTGTCATCTTCAACAATAGACAATAGTCCATACTATGTGTAAAGTTGTTCATGAAATTGATAATGGAAAGTGGGAGGAAATCGTCCTGAGACTATAAAAGATGTACACCAAAACACTATAGATTGTTCACGTGTTTAAGTTGAAATCAGCACCAGTTTACCTCTGTTATATTTCATTACTTGATTCTATGTGTTTTAAATAATGTGTAATCAACAGTTAATGAATATAAGTTTATTTGCAAGAAATGTTATAAAATTTCTTATAATGCGTATTGTTATTCTTTTACTTTTCTACATTGGCTAGAGGTATAGGGGGAGGGTTGAGATCTCATAAACATGTTTAACCCCGCCGCAATTTTGCGCCTGTCCCAAGTCAGTAGCCTCTGGCCTTTGTTAGTCTTGTATGATTTTAAATTTTAGTTTCTTGTGTATAATTCGGAGTTTAGTATGACGTCCATTATCACTGTACTATTATGCATATTTTAGGGGCCAGCTGAAGGACACCTACGGGTGCGGGAATTCTCGCTACATTGAAGACCCATTGGTTGCCTTCGGCTGTTGTTTGCTCTATGGTCGGGTGGTTGTCGCTTTGACATATTCACCATTTCCTTTCTCAATTTTATTCGATGTTTGTAGCGTTTGCATGCAGACAAGTTTCGATTCCGACCAAACCAAAAAAGTTCTGACAATACGTTAGCTTAAGTTGTCTGTCAATTGAAAAATATATGTCCAAATGTATTGACTTTAAGCCTTATTTCGATAATATATTTTTAGTTACAAAGTGCAATTACATCTCGTCGACAATAAAAAAAAATTAAATCACGTATCAGACGCGATTGAACTCTTTGCTGACCAATTTTATGGCATCGTTTCAATAATAAGAATTGGAATAATTGTTTCTACTCACTGGTTAATGGTAGACTCGTCATTCCTTCTGTCTTCGAATTTTTGTCGATCGGACGTAAAGGTTGCCAGAAACCACTATTGAATATATACCAGCAGAGAAGCATTTGTGTAATGTATGTGCTACCTTACAAGCCCTCACATGGAACCTACAGGTTCGCTTTATTGTCGGCGTAACCTTGTTACAATTATTTAATTATTTGAACAACTACAATGTATAGATATTTGTACGAATGCTTACATTTTCCATTAATTCTACTCAGTTCTTTGTGATATACCTCAACATTTATCACCCTAATATAATTTACGCACGAGGATCAGCACCTATGCATTAGATTATACATTCCTGTATACAATGCCGCTGGCATTATTGTAGTTTGTATTTCATTGTATAAACACTATGTGTCGTGTCGAAAATTTGTTTTATTCCTTTTATGTTCGGGAAGCAAGTGTTTTTAATTATTTAGATTTTTATAACTTACTAACGTCTCTAAAAAGTACTATTTTCTTCTCCTAATGCTAACAATCATATAGGTCAGGACGCACCAAGCAGAATTCTCAAAGAGTATTCTACTCTTCATTGAGCTAATGTAATACAAGTGGTGCAAAGAAAACACTTTTACGTGTTTGATAAAAGGTACATACATTTCCCGTAAACGATATCTGTCTTCTTGTCGACACTTGATTCAGACCTACATTAAATGTTTGGCTTTGAGCGTTCCTGATGAAGGTAAATCCAGAAAAGCGCTTCGGACGCAATAAATTATTAAACGTGCTGTTTTATATTTTAACTATTGCTCTTCATATCTAGTGAGCTTTTTGTTAAATACTCGTATTACATATCAAATTAAGTTGTAGGGATTAATAAATGTATGTTGTGTCAATTCTTTGCAAAAAAAACTGGCATGCCAAATAAAATGGATGAGAAGTATTTTTTAGACGAACCATGATTATGATCCAACTGCAGAGGTTAATTGAAAATAATGATCCATCTGGGTTTCTTTTCCTCCCACGATTAGATGTTTAGTAACATGACTGTATTCATTTGATCATTAGGAAACAATTGTACTTTAAGACATCTATTTCCAGTTATTTTCATTTTTGTCATATTTCTATAATGATTTGTGTCAATCTGAACGTCGGATATACTAAATAGTTCATATATGTATTAATTTTTAACTTGGTTAGGGAAGTTTTTCTACGTCAATCATTGGAGGATAGGCAAATTTCTGTTTTTATTTGCTATTATTTTGTTGTAATATCATGAGATTTCCAAGATAGAAGAGTACAACTTTGTTTTAGTATTATACTTCAGTATCTCAGTGTATATGTTCCTTATATAATCATATACAAATAAATCTATCATCTTTTACGAAATAGTCTGAGAAAAGACTATCAACCGGTTTACCGACTATAAAATATTTACTGGAAGCAAACGTTTTCCCCGTTTTTGAACAGCTTCAAACCATATAGGCAGACTTTCAAAAATAATCATATTTCTTTCTGTATAGCAAAACACGTTTTTACTGCTTATTCGGACAACAGCAAGCTTATTGTTTTACTAGCCAGTAAATAATCGTATACTGTTTACTGCCTTCCGACTGATTTCTTACTCTTTATTCTTACGTTATATGTTACGTGTATACGTCTGTTTTAGATGATTTTTTATTTTATATGTTGCCATGTGTAATATTGTATTATTATGAACTTATCATTTTAAAAGTTCAAAAATGTCATTTGTAGTAGTTTGTCCTCTTTCATTGTGAAGGTATATTTTTAACATAAGAACTCCGGACTACGTTGCTTTCACATAAGCTACAATATTAAATCAATAGTAAATGTTATTATCAACTTGATAGTTGTAAGGCTTTAGTGGGGAAAGGTCCTTGAGGACTGATTTGTACATTTCATTATCTGATATTTCAGTTAGCAAAACATTTTTTATAACGCAATTTCACTGAAAAATTTCAAAATATTTTCATACATTTATCATAACTTATAACTTATTCTTCTTCTTTTTTTTTTTTAGATATGAGTGATATGAATCCCGATAAACAACATGACACACTGAACTACACTTATAGTTATACTGACAATACAACAATGGATCAAAATATAACATCTATCTACAACGAATCAATAGAAAAACTTCAAACTGAATCCGTGAATTTACATAAACTGTATGTTAATATATATACTATTGTGGTACCTATCATAGCTATAGTAGGATTGTTTGGAAATACTGCTTCAATAGCAGTATTTACGTCCAGTTTTCTTAAAAGACATTCATCATCAGTATTTCTGGCTGCGCTTGCTTTTGTCGACAACCTTTTTTTGCTGACATTATTTCTAACATGGTTTGACCAAACAGCTTCAAACATCCTATCAACAACCATTCCATGTCAGATTGTTGTTTATGTTACATATTTTGCGGCATTTTTATCCGTGTGGCTAGTTGTTGGATTTACAACGGAACGTTATCTCGCCATTTGCCATCCATTACGGGCCCCTATGTTATGCTCGAATCGTCGACAGAAAATAGCAGTAACTTGTCTAGTGCTATTTGCAGCGGTATTTTACAACTTTGCTATTTGGACAACCGAAGCTGTACAGTATGGTCCACGAAAATGGTGCTTAACAATCGATGACTATTACGAGTTTTTACAAATTGTCACATGGATTGATACAATTATAAGCATGGTACTGCCATTCTTCTGTATAGCTTTTATGAACTGTAGAGTGATTTGTAAAGCTGCTATATTTCACAAGAAACGACAACATTGTTATAAACCAACAGACTCAATGAAAGTTAAAAGGAATAAACACTTAACGAACAAATCGCAAATGCGTGTGACGCGAACTCTATTGATTGTGTCATCTTTGTTTCTACTTTTAAATTTTCCTAGCCATCTTGCTAGACTCTATAACATTATTGTCGCACCTGTAAGTAAAGAAAAATACGAGAAATTTTTACAACAAATTTGCCAATTACTTTATTACAGTACTTTCAGTGTAAACTTTTTTGTGTATGCGTTGTATGGAAAGCATTTCCAAAAATCGTTTTGGTTAATGATTAGATCTTTCAAGCAATTTTTTGGATGTCGAACAGAACATCGTTTTTCCTCCGTAGAGAAATCAACGAAAATAACGTTAACGGGTATGAGATCTAATACATACAGATGGTCAAGTGACTTGGATATCTCGCGTTGTTAATTGTTAATTTTTATATTGTTTAATTATTGTTTGTAATAAACAAATACATATTGTAATATTTTTTTTATTAAAAATGTTTGTGGCAATCCAATCTATTATGCATAACATTTAAGCAGATACCATCTAAAAGTTACCTGTAACCTTCTATCCTGGTGATATGGTTATTTATTAATCATCAATCTATTACTCAGATAAACAGAATTCAAACCAAGTCAATAACAGACACAAAGAAAATGTAACTTGACAGGCTCCTCAATGTTACTTTCAGATGTATAAATGAAGTCCTGTAAATAAATCCTCCATAATTAAAGAGTTCATGTATTTTATACATGTATATCCTAGCGAATTGATAATAAGGAAATCATAAAAGTTAGAAAGATTGCTTCCTATCTTGATCTGTTTCTTCATATCAATACTGATGGATCTTTAAAATTTCAGATTTCCTATTGATGACTTCCTATTTATCAGTAATAGCATACAAATGTACCCTGCATATTTGATGAGTTTAATTTCAACCACTTTATCAATGATCAATGCTACTGCTAGTGGTGGTTACCTCTCCGATTGTATCATTAGAGCAGTAGACAACACATCTGTGTTGACATGAATTATCAACTCTTTATAAGATTTTGACAACTTTGGGAATATGCAAAGGATGTTCTACCCCAGGAATATATAACCTTATTCCTATTTTGAGGAATTTTTGGAGCTTCATGTTTTTCAACTTCCCACTTCGTACTTTACTTTCTTTAAAACTGCTTCTTTTTATTCAAGCGCCACTGATGAGGTTTTTGTAGACAAAACAAGCGTCTGGCGTTCAAAAGTTTAAATTGTAATATCTATAACCGGTTTAACTGTAATATATTTTAGTTTTCACATCTCCAATAATACGTTCTGAGCGTGAATGTGCAGATTATTTGAACTTTTTGTTTACCAGTAGGATATTTTGGTAGATGAAACATCCTACTGACGATGAAGAACGACTGCAATCGAAATGCACAAGAGTTACGATCATCATCAAAAATAGATTGTCCGATACGATGTCTGGAACTCAACTTGCATGAAGTTCGTACGAGTCTACTACTTCACTTACCGTAAATGTATCAAAACGAAAAAAATAAGAGAAATCATTTTAATAAATTTTGAAAGAAAGTCTAAATCCATTGCAAAAGCGAGTAGATTTATTTTTCAAATATTTTGCACGACAAAAGAATGAATAATTATTTTCATAATCAGAACAAAAACTCAGAAAATTTCTAATGTCCCTCATTTCTCCTTTACAAATTTTGATCTGAAAGTGTTTCCAAATCTGAAAGTGTGTTACGATCGCAATCATATTAACAAAAATAGCCAACATTTAATGGTTATGAAACGTCGAACTGTACTAGACCCAATCAATCCCCCGTCTCTTTACACTAATAGCGAGGGAAAGTTTATTTTAGAATCAAATTAGCATCATTGCAAAACCTTGGTCGTGTGTACATCTATGTTTTCTAACAACACTCTCCCGAGTAAAAACAGACGATGTTGAAGTACTCAGTATACGCAAAGATTAATTTAAAGAAACTGAAATTAAGGAAATGGTACTAGTATATCATTTAACGACACAGCATCACTAATCAAAGCCAAAAGCAAAGGAACCTTTATTTGATTGCTGTTTTCCATATCATAGTTACAACGCCACCTTTGTCATGATACTAGAAGTCTCTTCTATCTGTAAGTTTAAAACATAAATCTCATCAAATATACCAGGTTTAATATTGGAACGCAAGACTACGACGCATTACAAACATGATGACCCATTTTGGGCAGATATCGAGACCGCTGCCTATGTATGTTGAGGAAGGCAGCTGTCGTTTAATACCGTCAAATGATAAAAACCAGACAGTCTTATCACAAAATTCAGAAACAATTCTCTATAAAAAGAATGTCTCCAACAACAGGGATATATATGATATAGATCAATGTCAGATAAATTGTATAAGAAAAAGATTTATGAGTATGGCAAATTATTCATGTGACTTTCATAACATTTTCAACTAGCAAACTAGTAAAAAAACAAAAAATAAAGTTGTATGTATGAGAGTAGTTATATAAAAAATCTATGTTACATTTCGTATTTAATTTATTTGGCAATCGCAAATGGCAGTCAGCAGGGTTATAGAACATAAGTTGGTCAACCTGTTAGTCAAATGCGTTTTGTTAAAATATACTTTTCACTTTTGTGGTCTTTTGGAAAATGTTGTTTTTGCTAAATTTAGACCTGTCTACCAATACATTTGTTTTACATGCACGTTTAAAAATTGCCGTTTTTACCCAACCTAATCATAGGTTTGGTGTTGTTTTCAATTTAGACTTGGTTATCAAACAATATATATACATCATAACTGATAGTCATATTCTCGGTTGTTCCACAATCTGTATCCCTCTGCTCAGCTCTTACATATCACAGCTTTGTGATGTTAAATACTTTGACCCAGCCTTCATAACTTTGACCCAAACTTATCAGCGGCGTCATAATGTATGAACTGACGTTTATAAGTTTGACCCAAAACTTATCAAGTCATCTTCTTGTTTGCTGGTGAAACAAATCAAATACTTGTGTCTATCATTCAATATACGCAAATGCAACTTGATACATCGATTTATCAGTTGTATACAAATTTATATTGTAAAATATTAGCTACTGGACAAAATGTGAAGCCTTTTTGAACTACGCTCGTTTGACAAAAATCTTCACATTAGGACTCGCAGCTGATATTTTACAATAGAAATTTGCGAACAAAACGATAATCGGTACTTTATCTCTGCTTGCTCGGGTAACAGTGTAGGATCCAGAAATTTTCATATATGGGGCCCACTGACTGCCTAAGAGGGGGCCCACTCCAGTCACGCTTCAGTGATTCCCTATATAAGTAACCAAATATTTTCCCAAAAGGGGGCCCGGTCCCCTGGGCTCCTCCCTTAATCCGCCTCTGCGTAACTATCTAGTGAACCAATGTAAAATCTAATAAAGCAAGCAAACACCATTCAATAAATAAAACTTAAAATTACAAACAATCTTGCATTTCGTCGAAATGAAAAATGAAATGTCGTCAAGTCTCAACAGTATCGTTGGCCTCGAAAATGAGAAGGAGTTACTCGGTTAAGATTTTATCGACGGGCGATTCAAAAATGTTTTGCAGTATCTAAATGAGGAAGATCTAATGACATATTTACACGTATTGAATTGCTAATGGCAAAAAATATATTTTGCAGTATCTAAATGTAGAAAATGAAACGACCGATTTACATGTATTGGATTGCTAATGGCAAAAACCAACAGTTTTTATTTCTTTTAAAAGCGTAATGGCGGAAGAATAATAATTTAGTCAAGCTATTTTTGCCTTGTTAAACGATAATGCCGTTACAAAGTCATGGAATGGAATTTTGAGACGAACTGTATGGAAAAACGAAAACATTATTTAAAAAGGAAGTGAAATAAGTACAGCAAATGAAACAAGTTATAAATATTATACAATGATAAAAATGTACTTATAAATAAAGGCAACAGTAGTATACCGCTGTTCAAAACTCATAAATCCATGGACAAAAAACAAAATCGGGGTAACAAACTAAAACCGAGGGAAACGCATTAAATATAAGAGGAGAACAACGACATAACACTTAAATGTAACACACATAGACAAAATCCCACGAGAATAACAAATATAACATATATATACATGTATAACATCAAAACCAAACACATGAATTTGGGATAGACAAGTACCGTGACACGTCTTATCGCAATGTGAATTTACACTAAAAAATAAGAGAAAACAAACGACACAACGTTATAATGTAATACACACAAAAACGAACTATAATATAACAATGGCCATATTCCTGACTTGGTACAGGGCATTTTTAAAGGAAAAAATGGTGGGTTGAACCTGGTTTTGGTGGCATGCCAAACCTCGCACTTTTATGGCCATGTGAAATATAACATCGAAATGACAACACAGGACTACAATATAAATGAATTGGAGAACACAATTGACAAAGAATCACACGAACAACAGCCAACAAAAGGCAACAAGTTCAAAATTTTAATACGCCAGAAGTGTATTTTGTCCACACAAGACCTACGTGTGACGCCCAGATACAAAAGTTTGAAAGCCGAAACGAGTACAAAGTTGAACAGCATCGAGGACCAAAAGATCAAAAAGGTTGTGCCAAAAACGGCAAGGGTTTTCTGTTAGTAACCAGAAAATCCCTATAATTTAGAATAATTTATACTTTTGCAAACAGTAAATTTTATAAAATGAATATTCAAAAGATGTACATGATAAAACTTAAGTATTAACTAATTACAGGAAACAACTGAAATACATTTACATAACCAGACATTTGAAACACAAAAGTAGACATATCCGAATAAGTTTAAACCTCTACGCCAAGTGGCGTCCTATTTGAAACTGAAAAAATGACGAAAAAATGACGTCATTTGAATTTGTAAAACAGATCATCAAAAAATGAAAAATGACGTCACATAAGAATGAGTAAGATAGAATTAAGATTGATTTAAGATTATATATTTGAACTAAATACTGATATTGCATTTAATAACAAAGCACATTTTAATACTTATTAATATCAAACTAAGGTAGCAATTAACTATATTATAAAACTATGTCCGGTTTGTTTTGAATCTAACTTCAAACGTAAAATATCGTACTGATTACGTTCAACGAAATCAAATCTGATAAATGAAGGCGGTGATTAATTTTCTTTACCATAACACATAAATATAATAGAAAAGACGTCAACACATTTGACAAAATCCGATGAGAATTACAAATATAACATTAAACATTTAAACTAAATACATGAATTTGGGATAGACAAGTACCGTACCACGTCTTATAGTAATGCGAGTTCACACCAGTTTTCTTATATTGAATTGGTTCTTGGTGTGTTATTGTCTTTACATAATTTTTAGATGATCATAATTGCATTCGTTTCTTGTTGCTATGCATATATCTAACAAAATTATTACTTGGCAAAATTACCCATCCATGACATCAATTTACATATGATCATTTAAGAACAAAACAAAAATGTAGAGAAGTGACAATGCACTTGGTCTTTCAATATATAGCTGACATTACTCACTTAATAAAAAAAATATATAATAATGGATCTGTTGATAAACACGCTGTTGGATAATTAAAAGCAAATTAAATCCTGTGATAAATTAGTTGTAATAATGAAATATTTTTGTGATCGGAAAATGTTGGCACTATCTACACAAAATATGTTTTGTGACGATATCGTTGTGGGAATAAAAGTTGCATAAAGATACAGAGCAATGTCTGACCCTTTCAAATATTTATGTATTCCATGTAATTAATAACAGTCGATCATTGAAATATGCACACCTTTTCTGATACAGTTTAAATGTTTTTAGTCCGACATGATATCTTCAAAGATGAAATGTCGACAAAATAATTACAAAAATTGTGCCGAAAAAATGTTGTAATCTAATTTATTCGCAACCGGTAATTTAATCGCGGTCTCTAAATTATTTCTCTCAAAATATGCTGTTTGTCAGTATCGTCTGGAAAAGAAAGAGTTGCTTATAATCCAATAAGGAACAGACGTCCTCATTTGAACAAGAACACATTTTTTTTAATTTTTTTTTATTTTTTACGTGGATAAGAGTATTCTAAATTACGCTTACTTTGTTTTAGTTTAGTTGGAGACGCTCTAGAAGTATTCCTACGCAAAGATAAACGATAGACGGTAGACCAAAAAACATGAGAACTAAACGATGACATTTATTTTACATGAATCAAAACCGAACAGAAGGAGTACAATGATACAAGAACAAAACATTGCTACCGAAAAACATTGTTGGGTTAAATTTCAGACGATATAAACATAGTGTGTCGCCAGCTCTGTATAACTGGGAGTATTTGGATGTGTGAAATCATATAGTATTAATTACACTGAGTGGTAAGTTATGCCTCTTTGTGTCCACTTGAAATATAAAAAAAAAAGCAAAACAAATATCAATCTATTATCTTTCGAATGTTTAGAAACCTGTTGCTCAGTGGTTGTCGTTTGTTGGTGTGGTTCACAAGTGTTGCTCGTCTCTCGTTTTCTTTATAGAGTATACCGTTTGCTTTCCTGTTTGAATTATTTAACACTTGTTATTTATGGGCTCTCTGTAGCTTGCTGTTTGTTATAAGATGAGGCTCCGTGTTAAAGGTCGTACTATATGATCTTGCAATGCTAATTTTTTTTTATATTGTGCCTGGGGTGGAGATTTTGTGTCATTGACATTCATATAAAATATTCTTAACATAACGACATTATCATTTCTGACATTGTCATTTATATGTTGTGATGTTGCTTACCTAATGTTATTAGCGCTTTATACATCAAGTTTTATACTTGGAATCATACCGATTTGTCTCTTAAAAAATCAGACTATATCTCAATATCAAAAATTCAATTGAAAAGGTTAAATACTATAAATAAAGATGTGTCTAGGCACTGTTTAATTGGACCAAGGTAAGTAGACATAATTTTAACACAATACAGTTGTTATTTATCTTTCTTGAACTGTTATTTGTTGAGAGTCATTATAATTGCCGACCCATCTTGAGTGTGCGGATGCAAAATTGAGACAGTATATCATTTACTTGTCGACTGTTCTTTATATACACACCAGTGAGAAATTCTGATGAACAATCTAAGATGGATTCTTGTAACCTTATATTGAATGGGCGGAATTTATAAGTATGATTTACTTGTGTCCACTTCATTTCAAAATATGTTTAAACTAAACTAAACATTTTGCATTATGAGCAAAATTCCATAACGATCAAAATAGCCTTATTTTTGGTCCTATCATTTAATGTTTTAGTCTGTGACCTTAACATAAATGAATCAATTGACCTCAATTTCAAAATTATGTTTCTCTCATTACACGTGACAATTATAAAACAATTCTAACGAGACAACTAACGATCTGATTTATGCTCAAAACAATAAACGAAAAGTAAGTATGATATACAGCACAAAACGACAACCGCCGAATTAAAGGCTCCTGATTTTGGACAGCCGTATACAAAATGTTATATATCAAATTATTTATAAACTAATGATCTTTTTTTTTCAAAAAATGAATAAAAAAGACGTGACAGCCTTCCTTTTCAACATTTATCACATAAGAAAATATTAAAAGTCCACCAGAAAAATCACTGTATATCGTGCTTAAACATGAACGTTTTTTTTTAATATTACTTCTACTGTATATGATATAAATATGAATAATGAAAATTAAAGCTGTATTTTATGCTGATTAATCATGAAAATATCTGTAAATAAACCAAAGAGCTATGTCAATTCCGGAAAACCCATTTTAGTAGCATCTGTTAATGTTCCTTTAAGAAGTTTTTCACTAAAGACGTCACTCCATTTTAATAAGGGATTTGATAATAATGGAAAATAATGTGACAGGATAATTTTGATTAGATACGTAAAGGATTTATCAATAGACCAAGAGCTCCCTGAAAAAATTAAGATAGATCACGTTTTAAGATGCATGTCTGTGTATATCTCTTTAAGAATGTTGTCACTAAAGACGTCAGTACAGTTTTATGAAAGATTTTTCTGAAATTGAATGATCAGGTGTTTCGTAAGATGTACCCTGAGATTGGTGCCAATGTCAAACAGTCGCTTAGACACATTGATTGCCACCATGTGATTTTAGAAGGATGTTGCTAGATCGTGGAAATTAGACAAAAGACGAATATTTCAGATATGTTCTCCTTGTCGTTTTCATTTAGACCGATACGACATATTGTCTGCAATCCTTTAATTCAAGACAGCTACGAGATTCGTCAGATTATGTAAGAGATATGCCTTTCAACATTAAAATTTCGCCATATTAATACATTACCGACAATGTTAGATAATTTTAATTGGAGAATTGTTTTAAAATACTGTCAATTTAGAAATTTTGCTCGCCTTTAATTTTGCAAAATTTGAATAATGAACAAACATACTGCTCAAAGTTTTTATAAATTTCAAAAAAACTTCTTTCGATCTTGTTGTTCGTTCTCACATATTCATTGTGATGCCATGGTAATTTTGCTTCAGTCTTAGTTTCGACGGTTTTTCCCATGTAAATCTCAGTTTCCAGCCTTTCGTTAACAATTAAGATACATTTACGTATGATAATATGACATGAAGTCAATGCTTGTTAGGTGGATTGATGAATGGTATCAGGTTTTAATTTGTCATGATGTTTAGTAGTCTTAAAATTAACATAGAAATCAGATATTCATTGCAGACTAATCCAATCTGCTTGTTGGTGTCATTCAAGTAGTGACTTTTATCGAAGAGTGTACAGTACCCTGATTTTTTTTCTAGAAAAGCCATTAGTGCACTACTATTAACAAGAACCCGTGACAATGTGTGAAAAGTTAATCTGGTTTGAATGCCTGTTATATGAATTCCAAATTTGTCATTATTACATAACATTGTCATTATGTTTGGTAAAGGAAATACATTTTTTTGATTTGGCAACAAAACACAAATTTACACAGATTCATTACAAATTTCCAATCAATTTGTGACAATTAATCAAGATTAGTTTTATGTCGAAGTGCTAAAATACTCTGAAGCAAATGTTAAAAAAAAATTCATATTGTTGTTTAAAGTAATCTCATGCACATGTTGTTATTTGTTCCTATATTTTTTAAGTTTTTGTTATTGTTTAACGACTCAAAGTAGAAAAAAAGTGTCAAATAAAAAAAGATTATAATAAATTAAAATCATCTTCGTACTTTATTTGTCCTTTAAAAAAATATATTCAAGCGTCACTGATGAGTCTTTCGTAGACGAAATGCGCGTTTTCCGCAAAATTTAAATCCTTGTATTTATGGTGAGTTTATTTTAAAAAAAAATCTTTCTGACTCGAATAATTTGCTAAACAAAAAATTGCGAATACTAACTATTTTGACACACAACACGAAAAAAATCTAAAAAATTAAAAATACATCGGAAGATACCATATCGAGCTAAAACACGTGCATGGCTTTTTAAATTTTACTGCTACTATGTAAGACGGAATGTGAAAAGTGAATAATACTGCGTTTTTTTATGTTGAATAATTATACATAAACTTCATCAATAGAACAAGACATTATGTCAATTCCTGAAAACCCAATTCAGGTAATGATATTAGTTGCATTTATGAAATTGTCTCTTTAAGAAAATCATCACAAAAGACGTCAGTACAATGCAAGAAGGGATTTTCATAATAAGAAAATTGAGCGGTATTTTTATGTTGATCAATTATGAATATTATGTATTTATGATAGACAAGAGCTTATGTTTATATCTGAAAACCCAAGTAAAGTAATGACTTTTGTAGTAGGTCTATAAATGTCTCGCTAAGAAGATTGCACTTAAGACAATTTAACGAGAGATTTTGTTGATATTCAATGATCACCTGTCCCATAACAGAATACTCCGGTTTAGTAGGGTTTTTAGAACTGTGACTTACGAAAACAAATGCAATAGCATATTCCGCAACAGAGTTTGAAAAAATAGCATAAAAATATACATCCAACATTTATTGTAGATCCATTTTCACAACAAATTTCTGACTAATTTAGATATATTTATAAATACATTAGGTATGTTTTGTACGGAGTCACTTGCATATGTATTCATTTACTTCACCCAGTTGGTATTTGCTAACAGGTCCTTACTTGGGATAAGATGTGCTTACAACTTAGGCATATAATTCATTCACCGATAGATTGCAATATGACGTTAATCAATTATTATTATTATTATTATGAGTT
The DNA here is from genome assembly GCF_963676685.1 of Mytilus edulis. Classification (NCBI taxonomy): domain Eukaryota; kingdom Metazoa; phylum Mollusca; class Bivalvia; order Mytilida; family Mytilidae; genus Mytilus; species Mytilus edulis. The sequence goes on from NC_092344.1 coordinate 14,225,813, forward strand.
ATTCAATGTAGACATACAAATGAACATCCAAATTAAAAGTTAAATGTTTAGAAAATACATATTTGCAAAAAATGTTTATACAACATTAAACTATTTCAGGTTATTTCAATTGGAAGCTGACAATAACTATAAAAAAAATTTTGAGTTTGTGTGTTATTGCCATTATTAAAATAATGAAGAAAAATGCCAAATTAGATATTGTTTTTTCAGATATACTAAAAATTAACTACATGTACTCATATGACCATTCTTCCTATTCGTAAACCCTTAGCATCCCAGGACAGCTGACAGAGGGAACATATTTTCATTTTACATTTCCAATACGCATGGGAAAGTAGAAAAGAGTGAGAAAGAAATGATTGACTCTTTAAAATATTTCAAAACAAAAAATGTTTTCATTTCACTCTACACACCTCTAAATCTTGCATTTTTATATAAGTTTATCTTTTAAAATACAGTTATGAAAATATTACATCTGTAATTCATTTTTGTTCTTTCTAGCCACGTGTACTGTTAAAAATCAAATCCTATTTTAGGAAAATATGAAGTTTCCGTCTCAAACCTTACTAGGTAATCCTGAATTTGCATTTACTTATAATGATATGACATTAAGTCAATTGTAGATTATTTATTGATGAATGTTATCAGTTTTTTAATTTGTCATGATGTTTAGTAGTACTAAAACTTACATTGACATCAGATATTCATTGCAGACTAATCGAATCTGCTTGCTTATGTCATTCAAGTGTTGACTATTAATGAAGATGTGTGCAATACCACAAATTATATCTCTGAAAAAAGCCATCAGCTCAGTTTCATTAACGAGAACCCTAGACTAGGTGTGAATAAGTTAATCTGATTTGATTGCCTATTATGCGAATTCTAGAGACATTAAATTCTTAAACAACAAAGTCATCACGTTTGCATTATGTTTGGTGAAGGATATACGTTTAATTTTGCAGCATTTACAAATTTTAATTCTGCAAAGTAAGATTCATTAAAACTTTCCAATTATGTTGCCAGAGTGTATACCGTATCACAGTTATTTTATGTCGAAGTGATGTGACAATTTGAAGCAAATTTGATAGAATATTATTTCTGTTTTATTTTTATGTAATCGTATACGTTGATTCGTAAACGTGGAATTGACTGAGCCGTAGCTATAGGGTGGTAATGTAAGAATGTCATTGAAAAAGGGTTTATATACAAATGTTGGATTGAAGCAGTCCACCTACATAGCGGTTACACGGAATCTATAACGAGGAGAACGTTCGTAAGATTACTTAAAGTAGGCGACCAGGAGTTGCTGTGATTGGTAACACTATGCAAATCTAAATTGAACTACCCATAATGCAAGGGTTTGTTCCTTTGGGAGACTATTTTTAGATGTTATAACTAGAGTTGTCCGTTCATTTTTTACACATTCGGGATCGTTTTTATCGCTCTTGAAACTCAATAAATTTGAGAATGGAAATTGAGAATGTGTCACTGGGACAACAATTCGACCAAAAAGCAGAAATCAACCAAAGACCTTCACTGGGTCTTCATCACAGAGAGAAAATCCCGCAACCGGAGGCGTGCCTTTACTGGCTTCCTCACAAAAATGTCCAGACTTGGATATAAAAACCTCGTCTGGACAATATTTCTTTAAATTGGAGAAAACATTCGTACTGGGAAGTTGTACTTTAAATTTCATTTTATGACTATTCAATGTAAGAATTAAATATTTATTTCTGTACATTTGATATTTGGTTTTTGAGTCATTTTTAAATTTACATTCCAAAAAAAAGAAAGAATTGTACACTGGATAGATATTTTATGATTTCGATTTTATAAAGATATGGGGTAAATTTTGATACCGATATCGAAAAAGATTATTAATCCGATGGATATTTTAGAGTAACGTTCGTCAAACTTCAGAATTTGTCGTGCCTTTCAATGAAGTTAATCGCATGTTTTTTTTAAGGTCTTGAACTGGTCAATGATATTGCAAAATGTTTTTCAGACTTTGGTCTAGTTGGACATATAATTTAACGGGTATAGATTAAAGGTGATGTTTTTTTTTGTATACTGGATTGACTTTGGGTCCTATTACATGGAATTACGAGGTTCATGTTCTAGTCATACAAAGTCGCCGGAAACCATTTGGTATATGAGCGAAAACATTGCTTGGCACAATCGCCATCTCTTCAAGACCTGGAGCGAAAGCACAGACCGAACCATCTCTACCAGTAACGTCATACACTAATCTAGCGGGGTATAATGTCATGAGACAAATGATGAAAGAAACATCAGTGTATATATACTAAATCCTGTTTACGTTGCAGTATTAAAGTATTTTGTAATTTAAAAGATAAAAAGCAGATTTATTACACTTTTTCTTTGTTGGTAAATTGTAAACAGATTATTATTTATTTTTCAATGATACAGTATTCCAAATTGTGTTTACACTCTTCATTTTCCAGTTAACGTTGCTTAGTTAACGTTGTATATACCAGTTCTCATATATAATCAATGATACTCGAAATATATTTAGAAATTGTCCAAATAGTGGGCCCGGTCATAGTTTAAAGTATTTTACTATTATTTGTAAAGGCGTGACCTAGAAAATTTCAAATATTGTTAACTAAAGATTTGTTATTTTTTTAACAATCAAACAAACAATATTTATCAAAGAGGTAATTGAAAAATGAGAGCACAAAATGTCACTATGAAGTCATTCTTCTTCGAGTTTATAAGTTATCTTACAAGAAATAAGATCCATATTTTTTTTTAAATTATTTATCAAAATATAGATTATTCTAATTATATAAAATGCCAAATAGAGACAACTTTACATGTATCTTCAAAGAGGTGTTTTAAAGTTTTTGGTATATTATTTTATTTTAATTATTGTTCGAACCTTTATATCATTAAAAGGTGAAATAAACGATAATTGTAAATTTCTAGAATTAAGACTTCAAGCAAAGAATAGTAAAGATTGTTGAGTATGTCGCATTCCTTGTAGAGTGTTATAACAGTAACATTGTGTTTCCATATTCAACTCATCACTTAAATTTGATACTTATACATCGCTCCATCTGGAGACAAAGTATTTCATATTGACAAATTTCTCAATGAAAAATCATGTGATAAACGTAAACTATAACATTAGCATGACATTAGCTTACTTTCGTGAGTCTTGAAAATTATACAACACATTAATCAGCAGTCAATTATCTTTGCTAATAATATTGTAGAAGAGGAAATAAATGGCTTTCACTCAAATAGTACTTGGTAGGATTACATATTAACGTTAAATGGTGCTATAAAAATAAAATAAGATTTCATTTGCAAGATTCATTTATAAACCGATTACTTCTAAAAGTCCTTCACTACAACATTTGCACCTAACTCACGGCTATTTCAAAATGAGCTGGGAAAATTAATATCTATTTTTTGTTTAAATTTGTATAGAAACTGCTCGTTATATTATTTTCCATTGTTAATACGCCCGGTTGTATATTTTAAACGCATAAATATTTTGAAAACTAATAAACAACTGCTGCCTTATTGAACTGACTTCGGTAGATTTCTATACATCCAATGTCATATCTATATTTGAAATGTAAAAACTATACGAATACTAAATCTGCTTTCTGTTTATGTTTTTATCGAGTTTTAACACGGATTGTGACTCGCTTAATCGATTTCGTGGCATTTATATACTTTCTTTAGAAACATTTTTAATAACTCATTTTAGTTATGTTATAAGGTTATTCAGATTAATTCAAAGAATCACTAGCTGTTACAAATTCGACGATAGAATGTAGACCATGACCTTAACTAATGTCTACAGTACAATTAATCAGTTTAATGTAACATATGTTCTGCCTTGTTCTAGTAATAAAAAGTAGAGTTTCCTTGTGTGATATAAATCTTAACACTATAGAAATATAGACATTCTGTCATCTGAATCAATTAAAGCTAACATAGAGAGAGATAACAAAAGATGGTGATCTAAGTTTATCTTTTTTTTATGACACTATGTATTTGATAAATGTCTCATTCACCAACAAAAGCTGTAATCGTCATATTCATAAACACATGCACTTGAAACGATCCTTCTTTGTAATAAAGTAAACTAGCAAATTGACCGACATAAAAAATTAAAATTAATTTTGAAAAAAACAAATGTTGTACACTTTTTTCTATCTTTTGTAATTCTGTTGAAACAATTGAAAGGTGCCTATTATGGACTTAGAAGACATAGTTAACCAAAAAGACCATGAATATGTATTTTCATGTATAAGCAAAAATAGAAGATGTTGTTAGGCTTATAAAAAAAACCCAACATTTTTATTCTTTTTTAGTTATGAAAATACAACTTAATACCACTCCTTTTAGCCTTGTGAGACAGTCATTTTATGGAATTTCCTCCTCGAAACGAAGTTTAATTCAACAAATGACACCGATGCCATCTTTGTAAAGAAAACAATTCCAATCACCAATAAGTTAAATAAAAGTGTAATTGTTAGAATCTTTGAAGAAGCAGAAGAATGCTGTAACATAATTGACTTTTAATTGAACTCACGTAAGTGCTCTCTGGAGAGATTCATATACTAAGTAGCAGGTATGAGGCCAATTGTATTGCAATGTATTGCTTTATATTACAATTACTTTGACAAAACCATGTATTTGATTATAATTACAATTACATGCATTTATCAAAGTAATGCATAAAATTACAATTACTTTTACAAAGTCATGCATTGACGTACACATTACATTTGTAAATGTTATTAAGTGAATAACAACATGAAGTCCCAAAGATTCAAACATATGCAATAACTGTTCTGTATACATATAACATTTAAGTATCAAGTAAAATGTCTATTCAATACAACTGTTATATTTTAACATCATAAGGGTTTCACGGTATACATCTCTGTGTTTTCTCTAAAAAGAAATTACAGAGATGAAGTTTAATATTTATTTTAACAAATATTAATTTCACTTTTATACATTTATTATGGTAATTCAAATCAAAATTGTTTCTTTCCTAATCAAATAATAAACAAAGACCTTAATGCATGACCATGATGAACAGATTCATTGTGAAACAAACTAATTAGTGTTTTATGACAATGATAAACTTTTTGTTATGTAATCATGACAAGGTACTCATGGATGTTTTTTATAACAATTAAACATTTGATTGTAACGCTTTCCAAATTAAAAAATCAATATCCAAATGATTACTTCGTATGTTCTAAATTAATCCAGAAATCTTAAATTCTTCTTTAGCTAATTCTCAAACAATCTGTGAAAGATATATAGTATGTGAAAAAAGTTATGCCATGTAATGCAATGTAATGCATGAAATTAAACAACTTTGTTCTCAAGTAGTGCATAAAATTACAATAACATGTAATGCAATCATTGCAGCATTGCAGCATTACACATTACAAGCAATTAATTGGTAAAATTTAAGGCATTACCGTGCATTACAATTACAAATTAGTATTACCCCATGCCCCATACCTGCTAAGTAGAAAACAGTCATATCATAACCACATCAAAGCTTAATGTTTTTATGAACATCTGACGGTCCCTACTATGTATTGGTAACCTTAACTACATGAAACCCCTGTAAAATCTCGATAGTAGATGGACAAAAACATTTAAAAGGGGTCGTCTCAAAAGACGTATTGATTTTTTACTATCGTTTACATAATCCAAAATGAAACATGTTTAAGTTAGGATATATTGTTTTCAGTCAATTAAATTGTACCCTCTTTCTACCAGACCAGAGCAAAATTCTACAATCTGAGTTGTTTTTCAGTGCATACGACGCCGCATTGTACCACGTTCATTAGCTGATACCATTCGTATGATCCAGAGAGTACAATTTATTTAATATAATGGGTGGCCACTAAGTCCAAAACGAAAATAATTATTATGCATTAACCAATATAGCGAATTAGTTTTTTTGCATTTATAACGTTCTTTCCTAGTAATATGTCACAATGAGTGTCTTTTGTAAGGCGTCATTATTGAATAGTGGTTAGCATATATTTTATCCGTTAATATAAAAAAAAAGTTCTCCTTGAAATCAAGTTAAAGCTCGTATCGAGTTGAATCATTTTTGTGGCCAAGGAATCTGCTGCGAACAAATCGTATGCGATTTCGGTTGTCAATCAAAACCTGGCAGTGAATACAGTGCATATGTCTGTGTACGGAATAAAAATGTTTTTGTTGCTCATGTGCCGACGATAAATTGTATGAAACTTACCGTCTAGTGCCGCGACTGCGTTTGGTAGTAACTGATTATTATACCTGTATTTTGTTCATTGTTCTCTTTCAACAATAATCAGGCCATTAGTTTTCCTCGTTTGAAATGTTTTACATTTGTCATTTTGGGGCTTTCACGGCCGGCAATGCAGTATTAGTTGTGTCCATTGGAAGACCACACGGTTATTTAAAGTTGTTTACATCAAGGCCATTTGGTCTTAGATTGAGAGTTGGCTCATTGGCAATTATACCATCATATCTTCTTTTTATATTTCAGTTTATGTCATAGCAGGATATATTCCAAGGGTGAATAAAAAAAGATGAAATGTGCGTATCAATATATATATGATTTATATGTCATTATAAAAAAAATCGGATATATTGTCTTTTAAAACACATAGAATCCGGTGATTTTAACGGTTTAGGTGTGATACCACCATTGATTTCCCCTATTAATCTTTGTTAAATTTGCACTTTTCAAAAGATTGTGCAGAATATATCTTTGTTTCAAATAAAGAAATACTTGGCAAATATTTCACATAACATGGTATTGCATATAAGAAAATAACCATCACTGGAAGTTATCCAATCAAATTTCTCCACTTATCTAACCTGTGTACAAGCTTAACTAACCATGTAACCTCAAGTTTAAAAAATATTCTACCCCAAATAAAAAAAGTAATGGTGCTTTAAAATAGCCAAGACATATGTTTATGAAACAGAAATGATTTACTGCAATTAAAACTGTCAAATTCAAGGGAATATTTTTTCGACCTATTTTCGTATACAACCGGATGTGACGTACAATGATTAGGCGGTATTCGTTAAGCATGAATGTTTTAAAACCGAACACCTATATATGGATACCTGATAAAATGGAAAATGTCAATCTTTACATAAAATTCTTCATTGAAATCTATTGAAATAACCAACAACAAAAAACAACAACAAAAAAACACATCATGATTAAACTTGAATCAACAAAAATGTAATAATATGGTGTTTGTCATTACATTGTTTTATATATAATACTAGTATTGTTCTTGCTAACTAATAACAAAAACCTCAATGTATCCCATTCCGTTAAAAATGTTATTTTCAAGTGATTGTATCTTCAAACTAAGCACACTGTTCTTTCTTTATTCTTTCATACTTCTGATGTATTACACATTCTCAATTCAAAGGAAGAGTTGCTATTTTCAATTATAGCAGCAATCAACCTCAAATTAAATAATGTAATTTCACATTATTGTTCGCAAGATAACGATGATTGAGAGGATTTTTCTTAAAACTCGGACTGTGAAATTACAGCAACAATCGAAACAGCAACTAGAATATATTTCATTCCATAATGATATTACATTACGTTCCTTGAACAGTTTCAAGTTGTTCCACTTCGGTAGATTAAGTAGTTAATAAAGATTTTTAGAAATGCATAAATTAAATGTCGACTCTACTTTTTTCAAGATGCTACATGTATTGTAGTAAATTCCAGTGTTAATAACTGTTTACGGGAAGAAAATAAAGAAATTCGTACGTTATAAATGCTACTATTCCAATCTTAAAAGTTAAGTTCCAAATAAACGCAACAGTAGTATACCGCTATTCGAAATTCATAAATCAAATGGGAAAAACACAAATCTGGATTTCAAACTAAAACTGAGGGGAAGAGGAGAATAACGACAGAAACACAACATTAAAATGAGACACACACTGAAATGAACTTGATATTATAATGGCCCTTTTCCAGATTTGGTAAGCAACAACAGTTATATACAAAATACCATTACGTAAAAACATTGGTGAAACAACACGAATCTACCTTATTCCCGTGGGTGTGCATGAACGACAATCGTGAATCTTATCTCTACCTTTGCTGTTATTAGTTGCTTGCTAAGAAAACATCTTGTCGTAAGTAAAGGAAGTATGAATTTCCGTATATGGCTTTATCTTTATTGTGGGAGTCGAGCACTTGACATTTTATGATTGATATTAATCAACCGGTTTTATATTAATGAACTCGGTCTCAGACATTTATGGTATAAATAGCCTATCTTAACGTCCTTTCATTCAACCTTTATCGCACAGCTTTCCTTCCTTTTCGGTCACGACAGACGACTACATTCAATGGCTGCAGGATACATCTAAGTATCAGCAAGTAGTCTTATAATTAAATATTTCTCATGGAGAAAATGTGACAATTTCCATATTCTATGATTGTGAAATGAAAAAGATATGACTGTATTAATTAAAATACCAAACTCCATCGTAGATTAAAAACTGGAGGTCCATAAAACCGGAAGAATTAAACATTATACGCCAACCAATGGTCCGAAAAATAATCTGAATAACTTCACTTCGCTATCTTAGGGAGCACTCAGCAAAAGAACCAACATCCAGAAAGGTGTACCAAATGTTCAATCCTGGCATCTTTATTATTTATAACATTTCTTTTAACATGGAACCCCATATTACTTTGCTCAGGATTCCGGGTGGTAAAGTACTTGTTTTGGCGATCAAAAGTCATCAATTGCGAAAGAATTTGGCGAAAGAAATATTTATAACGATTTAATTTCAGCCATCTTGATTTTACTTTGTTTTTGGATTCTCGTATTTTACCTGGTCAGACAATACTCGGAATTGACCTTTAGCTCGTTTCGATTTTGACCAAATAAATCAATAATCAGCTGATTGCGAATTGCATTTTATAGCTGTAGGCAACAAAGAACTAATTAATAAAGGTGATGATTGTATTGTTTGACAAAATGATATGATTAAATGGCATCCGTCACATGTCACATGAAGGATTTATTAACCACTTTGTGACGAATTGAAACAAACTTTTGACGTCTTCTCTCCTTTTTTTGACGATGGTTCGGGGGAAAAACTGTCCTAATGAAGGAATATATATTCAACAAGTTGGGAATAATCAATCAAATGAGTGGTACCCTTCATGTAAATGACTAACCCTTTAACGAGGGATTAATTTCAAGTAATAACACATGAATTTATCGAAAAACTAAGGATTTTCTTATCTCAGGAATAGATTACCTTAGCCGTATTTGGCACAACTTTTGGAATTTTGGGTCCTCAATGCTCTTCAACTTCGTATTTGTTTTGCTTGATAAATATTTTGTTATGAGCGTCACTGATGAGTCTTATGTAGACGAAACGCGCGTCTGGCGTACTAAATTATAATCCTTGTACCTTTGATAACTATTTTTGTTTTGAAAAACCATTTTCTGATAGAAAAGATAAAATTGAGAATGGAAATGGGGAATGTGTCAAAGGGACAATAACCCGATCATAGAACAGACAACAGCAGAAGGTCACCAATAGGTCTTCAATGCAGCGAGAAACTCCCGCATCCGGAGGCTGGCCCTGAAACAAATCAACATTTTCCTAGCCATCTTGCTAGACTCTATAACATTATTGTCGCACCTGTAAATAATGAAAATACGAGAAGTTTTTACAACAAATTTGCCAATTACTTTATTACAGTACTTTCAATGTAATTTTTTTGTGTATGCGTTGTATGTAAAGCATTTCCAAAAATCGTTTTGGTTAATGATTAAATCTTTCACGTTGACGGGTATTAGATCTAACACATACAGATGGTCAAGTGACCTAGATATATCGCGTTGTTAGTTTTTTTTAATTTTTATGTTGTTTAATTATTGTTTGTAATAAACATATACATATTGTGATATTTTCATATTAAAGATGTCTGCAGCAATCCAAGATGAAATCCTTTATGCATGACATTTAAGCAGAAACCACATAAGAGTAATCTGTAACTTGCGATCCTGGTGATATGGTTACTTATTAATCATCAACCGATTACTCATATACACAAAATTCAAACCAAGTCAATAACAGACACATAGAAAATCTAACTTGACAGGCTCTTCAATTTTACTTTCAGATGTATAATTGTAAATCAAGTCCTGTAAATCAATCATCTATATTTTATACATGTATATCCCAGTGAATTATTGATATTAAGGAAAGCAAACACCAAAGCTAAAATGATTGCTTCATATCTTGATTGGTTTCTTCATATTGACACTGATGGATCTTGAAAATTCCAGTTTTCCCATTGTTGAGTTCCCATTTACCCTGTATACTTGATGAGTTTAATTATAACAACTTGGTCGATGCTACTACTAGTGGCGATTACCTCTCCGATTTATCATAAGAGCAGTAGACATCACGTCTTTGTTGACATGAATAATCAACTGTTTATAAGATTTCAAAAGAATTGGAAATATACAAATGATGTTCTACCCCAGGAATATATAACCTTATTCGTTGTTTGCGTAATTTTTGGTGCTTAATGTTTTCAACATCGTACTTCGTACTTTATTTTGTTTAAAACTGTTTTTATTCAAGCGCCACTGATGAGTTTTTTTGTAGACAAAACGTGCGTCTGGCGTTCAAAAGTTTAAATTATAATATCTTTTACAGGTTAAACTGTAATATATTTTAGTGTTTTCACATCTCCAATGATACGTTCTGAGCGTTCGAACTTCTTTTTCAGTATGATATTCTAGTAGATGAACCTATGACAGCAGGGTTTGATGACGAACGACTGAAATCGAAATACAGAGGAGTTACGATCACCATCACAAATTGATTGTCCAAGACGTTGTCTGGATCTCAACTTGCATGAAGCGCTTACGAATCTATTTATGCACTTACCGTAAACGTATCAAAACGAAAAAATAAGATAAATAATTAATATAAGTTTTGAAAGAAAGTCTTAATCCATTGCAAAAGAGAGTAGATTTATTTTCAAATATTTTGCACGACAAAAAAAATGAATCATTATTTTCATAATCAGAACGAAAACTCAGAAACTTTCTAATGTCCCTCATTCCTCCTTTACAAATTTTGATCTGCTCAATTTCATTCAAAAATAGTTAAAACGTATTGGTTATAAAACGTAAAAATGTACTAGACATAATCAATCTCGTCTCCTTACACTAGTAACGAAGGAAAGTTTATTTTAGTTTCAAGTTACTTGAAGTACTCCGTATACGCAAATATTTATTTGAAGAAACTGCAATTAAGAAAATGGTACTAGTATATCATTTTATGACATAACATCACTAATCAAAGCAAAAAAACATTGCTTTGATTGCTGTTATCCATATCATAGTTACAGTTCCATCTTCGGCATAAGACTACAAGTCTCTTCTATCTGCAAGCTCAGAAAATAAATCTCATCAAATAATCCAGGCTCAATTTTGGAACACAAGACTACGCTACATCACAAACATGATGACCCAGTGGAGGCAGATGTCTTGTAAGATGTCGAGAACGCTGCATATGTGTGTTGAGTAAAACAGCTGTGGTTTAATACCTACAAATGATAAACTACTAGTTTAATTCGGCATAGAAACATTAAAACTAATTATGTAACAAAAGTCCAGACAGAAAAAATTCTCTATAAAAAGGTCTTCAACAACAGAGATATATATAATATAGATCAATGTTAGATAACTTCTATAAGAAAAAGATTTATGAATATAGTAAAATACTCGGTTAAAATTTTATCGACGAGCGATTAAAAAATATTTTGCAATTTCTAAATGAGAAGATATAATGACATATTTACACGTATTGAATTGCTAATGGCAAAAAATATATTTTGCAGTATCTAAATGTAGAAAATGTAACGACCGATTTACATGTATTGGATTGCTAATGGCAAAAACCAACAGTGTTTTTTTTCTTTTAAAAGCCTTTTGGCGGAAGAAGAATCTGAGTCAAGCTTTTATTGCCGGGTTAAACTATAATGCCGTCACAAAGTCGTAGAATGGAATTTTGAGAAGAACTGACTAGAAAATCGAAAACATTATTTAATAGGAAGTGAAAAATAAAACGCACGCAAATAAACCGAGTAATAAATAAAATGCAATGATAAGAAATTGTACTTATTGCAACTTTCACATATTGAACTTGTTCTTGGTATGTTCTTTTCAAAACATGATATAAGGATGAATAGAAATGTATTCGTTTCTCGTTGTTATGCAAATGTTTATTAAAATAATTCCAAGGCTATGTAGAGTAAGCAATTATTGACCTTGATTTGCTTAAGAGCATCTAGGAACAAAACAAAAAGTAGAGAAGTGACAATGCCCGCGGTGGCTCAACATATTACATTATTCACTGAAATAAAAAACTATGATTACGGATCTGTTGATAAACACGTGGTTGGATAATTGAAAGCAAATTTAATCATTTGATACGTTAGTTTTAATAATGTCGGCACTAGCAATCCGATATTTGCTTTGATCGGAAAAAATGGCACTATCTTAACAAAATATGTTTGGTACCGATATCGTTGTGGGAAAAAAGTTGCCTGAAGATACAGAGCGTAGTCTGACCCTTTCAAATCTGTTTGCATTCCATATAATTAATAATAGGTGATAATTGACAGCTACAGACTTTTTCTGATACAGTATTGAATTTTAAACCTGATGCTTTTTGTTATTCATTAAACATGTGTTTCTTTGTCTAATACGTTCTCCTATTTATTTGTATTGTAGTCCTGTAATATTATGTTGTCATTTCAATGTTATATTTAACATTGCCATTAAAATGCGAGGTTTGGCATGCCACAAAACCAGGTTCAACCCACCATTTTTTCCTTTAAAAATGTCCTGGACCAAGTCAGGAATATGGCCATTGTTATATTATAGTTCGTTTCTTTGTGTGTTACAATTTAACGTTGCGTCGTTTGTTTTCTCTTATTTTTGAGTGTAAATTGACATTGCGATAAGACGTGTCACGGTACTTGTCTATCCCAAATTCTTGTATTTGGCTTTGATGTTATATTTGTTATTCTCGTGGGATTTTGTCTGATGCTTGGTCCGTTTCTGTGTGTGTTACATTGTAGTGCTGTGTCGTTGTTCTCCTCTTATATTTATGCGTTTCCCTCAGTTTTAGTTTGTTACCCCGATTTTGTTTTTTTGTCCATGGATTTATGAGTTTGAACAGCGGTATACTACTGTTGCCTTTATTTAATGTTTTAGGTCCGACACGATATCTGCTACTGCAAAGATGAAGTGTCAACAAAATAATTACAAAAAAAGTGCAGAAAAATGTTGTAAACTAAGCTATTCCAAACCGGCAATTTTGTCGCGGTCTCTCAATTATTTCTCTCAAAATATGCTGTTTGCCAGTCTCGTTTGGAAACGAAAGAGATGCTTATTATCTAATACGGAATAGACGTCTTACTTAGAACAAGAACACATTTTTGTTATCATTTGTAATTTTTACGTTAAAAGGAGTATTCTAAATTACGCTTACTTTGTTTTTTAGTGAGCCGTAAAGACGCTCAAGAAGTGTTCCCACACAAAGATAAATGATTGTAGAAAAAACATTTGAGAACTAAACAATGGCATTTCTTTTTATATAAATAAAAACTAAACAGGAAGAGTACAAATATACATGAACTTGCTACCTCAAATCATTGTTAGGTCAGATTTCATTAAGAAATGACTGTAATATTTTTTCTGTCATGAAGAAATAACATAAAACATTTGGTGCACACTGAATAACGTGCGTAGCGGGTTATTTAACAGTCTGCACCACATTTTTTTTTTATGTTATTTCGAATAGACAGAAAAAAATATTACAGTCATTTCTTATAATTTAATTCTAAATTCCATTTTAAACCGTAGAAAACCATAAAAAGACGTTGATGACGTCACGGTCACATGACTAAATTATGTATATCGGCTCATAACAAAATAACGTCAGCCAATCAGAAGACTCGTTACATCCAAAATTAAATTATGACGATATAAACATACAGCGTGTTGTCAGCTCTGTATAAAACAGGGGCGAATTATACCAGAGAAACAGTCAAACTTATAAATCGAAAATAAACTGACAACGCCATGGCTAAGAATGAAAAAGACAAACAGACAAATAATAGTACACAAGAAACAACATAGAAAACTAAAGACTGAGCAACACGAACCCAACTAATAACTTGGGTTGATCTCAGGTGCTCCGGTAGGGTAAGCAGATCCTGCTCCACAACTGTGAGTATTTAGATGTGTGAAATCAGATAATTTTAATGACACTGAATGGTACGTTAATTATCTATGCGTCCCCTTAAAATGAAAAAAAGTAAAACAATCATCAATTTATTATCATCCTTCGGATGTTCAGTAGTTGTCGTTTGTTGATGTGGTTCACAAGTGTTTCTCGTTTCCCGTTTTCATTATAGATTACACTGTTTGTTTTCCTATTTGAATTGTTTAATACTTGTCATTTATGGGCTCTCTATAGCTTGCTGTTCGTTATTAGTTGAGGCTCCGTGTTAAAGGTCGAACTATATGATCTTGAATTGTTAACTTTTTATACATTGTGTCTTTGATGGAGATTTTGTCTCATTTGCACTCATTTTACATCTTCTTATTAACATAACAACATGTAAACGTTGTGATGTTGCCTTACATAATGTTATTAGCCCTTTAAACATCAAATATTACACTGTGGAATCATACCGATTTGTCTCTTTAAAACATACTGTATCTCAAAATTTAAAATCCAATTAAAAAGGCTAAATACTATAAATACAGATGTACCTGAGCACTATCAATACGGACCAAGGTAATTAAAAATAGTATTAACACAATTAAGTTGTTATTCATCTTTCTTGAAGTGTTACCTGTTCAGAGTCAACATAATTTGTTTATGTGTCTGTAATATTGAGACAGCACATCATTTACTTGTCGAATGTTCTTTACATACACACCAGTGAGAAACTTTGACGAACAAACTTAGATGGATTCCTGATGAACTTAAATCTTGTAATCCGAACGTATGAACAAAACATCCCATATGTTTAAACAGGTATTCGAGTTTATGAAAAGGACTGAGAGATTTCTTGGTATATGATACTAATAGTGTATTTGTCATACATTAACGTCATTACCATCATCAGCATTGCAAATTTTAACGTTATTATTGCTTCATCGTTTTTCAAATTATAGACTCTTAAAGTAATGTATATTCTAAATTATTGAATGTTTGTGTTTATATTGTTATTGTATTGTAATTTATTGTTCTTCGGAGAAAACTCATTAGTATGATTTACTTGTGTCCAATTCATTTTACTTTGAGCAAATTAAATATGTTCCAACTAAACAAAACATTTTGCATTATGAGCAAAATGATAAAATGAACAAATTGCCTCATTTTAGGTCCTGTCATTTAATGTTTTAGTCTAAGTATCTGTGACCTTAACATAAATAAATCAATCGACCTCAATTTCAAAATTATTTTTCTCTCATTTCATGTGACAAATGTTAAACAATTTAAACGAAAAAACTAACGACCTGATGTATGCGCAAAACAATAAACGAAAAGTAAATATGATATACAGCAAAAAACGACAACCGCCGAAATAAAGGCTCACGATTTTGGACAGCCGTATACAGTACGTAATATATTATCTTATTTATAAAGTAATAATCTTTTTTACAAAAAATGAAAAAGAAAGACGTGACAGCCTTCAATTTCTACATTTATCACATAAGAAAATATTAAAAGCCACTCAGAAAAATAACTATATATCGTGCAAAAACATGAACGTTTTTTCTAATATTACTACTACTGTATGCGATTAGCATATGAGTAATGAAAATCAAAGCTTTATTTTATGATGATTAATCATGAAAATACTTTGTCAAAAGACCAAAAGGCCAATTCAATTCCGGAAAACACCCATTTTAGTAGCATCTGTGAATGTTCTTTTAAGAAGTTTTTCACTAAAGAATTCACTCCATTTAATAAGGGATTTTATAACAATTGAAAATAATGTGACATGTCGATGTTGATTATATATGTATTGAATTTATCAATAGACCAAGTGCTCCATGAAAAGCCAAGATGGATAACGTTTTAAGATGCATGTCTGTGTATATCGATTTAAGAATGTTTAAGACTGTTGTAAAAGTGAGAGGTTTAACGCTTGAAAACCAGGTTCAATCCACCATGTTCTACATTTGAAAATGTCTGTACCAAGTCAGAGATATGACAGTTGTCGTCCATTCGTTTGATGCGTTTTGTTATTTGATTTTGCCATGAGATAAGGGACCTTCCGATTGAATTTTCCTCGGAGTTCAGTATTTTTGTGATTTTACTTTTCACTAAAGACGTCTGAACAGTTTCATAAAATATTTCAATATTGAAATTCAATGATCAGGTGTTTCGTAAGATGTACCATGAAATCGGTGACAATGTCAAACAGAGGTCCATCTCAATCGCTTAGACACATTGACTTCCGCCATGTGAATTAAGCAGGGTGTTGCTACGGCGTGGAAATTATCCAAAAGAAAATATTTCAGATATGTTCTCCTTGTTCTTGGCGTTTTCATTTAGACCGAGAACACATATTGTCTGGAATCTTTTATATATATCTTTTTGATACAGCTAAAAGATTCAACAAATAATGTCAGAGATATAACTTTCAACACTGAAACTTTCGCAATATTAATACATAACCGACAACATGGACAATGTTAGATAATTTTAATTTGAGTATTGTTTTAAAATACTGTCAATTTAAAAATGTTGCTCGCATTTAATTTTACGATAGTTGTATTATGAACAAAACTACTGATCAAAATGTTTAGAAAGTTCAAAAATACTTCTTTACGATCTTGTCGTTCGTTTTCACATATTCGTTGTGATGCCCTGGCAATTGTGCTTTAGTCTTAGTTTCGACGGTACTTCAATGTGAATCTCAGTTTCCAGCCTTCCGTAAAACATTACGATACATTTACGTATGATAATATGACAGGAAGTTAATGCTTGTTATGTATATTGATGAATGTTATCAGTTTTTAATTTGTCATGATGTTTAGTAGTTTTAAAATTAACATAGAATTCAGATATTCATTGCAGACTAATCCAATCTGCTTGTTGGTGTCATTCAAGTAGTGATTTTAATCGAAGAGTGTGCAATACCACGAATTGTTTCCCTAGAAAAGCCATTAGTGCACTTCTATTAACGAGAACCGGTGACAAGGTATGAAAAGTTAATCTGGTTTGAAGGCCTGTTATATTAATTTCAAAGTCGTCATTATTACATAACATTGTCATTATGTTTGGTAAAGAAAATACGTTTTTTTTGGATTTGGCAACAGGATACAAATTGACACAGATTCATTAAAAACTTTCCAATCAATTTGTGACAATTAATCAAGATTAGTTTTTATGCCGAAGTGCTGTAATATTTCAATGCCAATGTTGGAAAAACAATATTCATATCGTTTTTTAAAATCTTATACACATGTTGTAATTCGTACATATATTTCCTAAGTCTTTGTTATTGTTTAACGACTCAATGTAGAAAAAAGTGTCAAATAAAAAAAAAGATTATAATATATTAAAATCATCTTTGTACTATATTTGTCCTTTTTAAATTGTATTATTCAAGCTACCTGGTGAGTCTTTTGTAGACGAAACGCGCGCATCTGGCGTAAATAAAAAATTCAAATTCTGGTATCTATGGTGAGTTGTTTTTTTTTTTAATCTATTTGAATCGAATTATTTGCTAAATCAAAAATGGCGAATACTATCTTTTTTGACACACAAGACGCAAAAACCTAAATATATTAAAAATACATCGGAAGATTCTACATCGAGCTAAAACACGTGCATGGCTTTTTTTTTTACATTACTGCTACTATATAAGACGGATTATGAATGTGAATACAGTGGTATTTTTATGTTGAATAATTATGCATATACTTAATCAATAGATATTATGTACATTCCTGAAAACCCAATTCAG
Source organism: Mytilus edulis (assembly GCF_963676685.1). NCBI lineage: Eukaryota > Metazoa > Mollusca > Bivalvia > Mytilida > Mytilidae > Mytilus > Mytilus edulis. The sequence continues at coordinate 14,243,907 of NC_092344.1, forward strand.
GTAATGATATTAGTAGCATTTCTGGGAATGTCTCTTTAAGAAAGTTATCACAAAAGGCGTCAGTACAATGCAATAGGGGATTTTCATCATAATGAAAAATTGAGCGGTATTTTTACGTTGATTAACTATGAATATTTTTTATTTATAGACAAGAGCTTATGTTAATTTGATAAAAGGTAATGCCTTTTTGTAGCATCTCTATAAATGTCTCGCTAAGAAGATTGCACTTAAGACAATGTAACTAGAGATACTGCTGATATTCAATGACCAATTGTTCTTTACAAGAAGACTCCGGTTTAGTAGGGTTTTGAGGATTGTGACTAACTAAAACAATTGCAATAGCATATGCAGCAGTGAATTTTAAAAAAAAATTAGCATAAACATATATAACTAACATTTAGCGTAGATTAATTTTCGCAACAAATTTCTAACCAATTTAGATATAAAAGTTTTCATCTTAAATGTTATTAAATACATTATGTATGTTTTGTGCAGTGTCACATGCACATGTATCCATTTTCTTCACCCAGTTGGTAGTTATTAATAGGCCCTTACATGGGATAAGATGTGCTTACAACTTAGGCATTTACTTCATTCACCGATTGCAATGTGACGTTTATCAAGCTAAAATGAGTTATTCAATGTAGACAGACATAAACATCCAAATTAAAAGTTAAATCGCAAAGATTATTTATTCGAACATTTTGAATTCTAGAAAAAAAAAACTATTTCAGATTATTTTAATTGAAAGCTTTAAATAACTATCAAATCAGAAATTTTGAGTTTGTGTTATATTGCTATTATTAGAGAAGGAAGATAAGATATTATTTTTCGGATATACTTAGTATTAATAACATGTACTCATATGACCATCCATCCTATTCTTTAATCATAAGCATTCCAGGACAAGTGACAGAGGGCCACTGCTTTTATTTTATATTTCCAATAAGCCAGGGAAAATACAAATTAGGGAAAAAATATTGGTGTCTTCATAATATTTCTTAAACAAAAAATGTTTTCAATTCATTGTACACACCTCTAAATCTTGCATTTTCATATAAGTTTATCTTTTTTAAATAAAGTTATGAAATATTACAACTGTTATTTATTTTTGTTCTTTCTAACCACGTGCACTGTTACAAGTTCAAATCTTTTCAAATCATTGATGCATCTCTTAGATAATCCTGAAGATACATTTACCTATAATGATATGACATTAAGTCAATTGTAGATTTATATTGATGAATGTTATCATTTTTTTAATTTTTCCTGATGTTTAGTAGTCCTAAAACTTACATTGACATCAGATATTCATTGCAGACTTATCGAATCTACTTGGTTATGTCATTCAAGTGTTGTCTCTTAATGGAGATGTGTGCAATACCACTAATTATTTCTCTAAAAAAAGCCATCAGCTCATTCTCATTAATGAAAACCCTAGACTAGGTGTGAAAAAGTTAATCTGATGTGATTGCCTATTATGCCATTTCTAGAGTCATTAAATTCGTATACAACAAATTCATCACGTTTGCATTATGTTTGGTAAAGGATAAACATTTTATTTAGCAGCATTACAGAAATTTGAATTCTGCGAAAGTACAGATTCATTTAATCTTTCCAATTATGTTGCCAGAGCGGATCAAAGTAATTTTATGTTGAAATGATGTTACAATTTGAAGCAAATTTGATAGAATATTGTTTTTGTATTTTATTTTTATGTAATCTTATACCAATGTATAGCATATGTTGATTTTTACAAGTTGATTGACTGAACTGGAGGGCGGTAATGTAAGATTGTCATTGAAAACGGGTTTATATAAAGTTTTGGCTTGCAGTAGTCCACCTACAGAGCGGTTACATGTGATCTATAATGAGGAGAACGCTAGTGCGATCGCTTAAAGAAGGCGACCAGAAGTAAGTTGATGTGTTTGGTAACACCATGCACATCTCAGTTGGACTATCCATATGGCAAGATTTGTTGCTTTTGGAAAATTCCAAGCTACAGAAGTCTTTACCTTTGTTGAAACATTAACAACTAAAAATGCATCCTTTAGAAAATTCGCAAGACTTTTGTTTTACTTATTTTTCATGAATGAATTATAATAGATGCAACATTACTATGTAATAACGACCTAAGATCATAATGACAATACATTTGTAAGGAAAATATTAGACTTATTATTGATACTAATTTCTCATAACGTATTGTAACGTTCAGGGGTAATCGTAAATCAACTTTTTCTATTTTTAGATGTTATATTTAATAGAGTTGTCCGTTCAGTTTTCGCTGGGATCATTTTTCTCGTGCTTGAGTTTTAAGTTTTAATAAATTTAAAAACGGAAATAGGGAATATGTAATCTTTAACTATTGAGAGTGTACAAGTATCGTAATATACGAGTTACAGTGGTGGAATCTGTTTCTCTTATGGCTTTTATCCTTCCTTTTAAAAGATTTGAGGAAGGTTGTGTACTTTTGATGTGACTTCATCAGGCATAGTCGCCTTTTTTCATGACGTCACAATAAGAAAAGAGGAAGAAAAGAGGAAAATTTAACGTCACAATTAAATTTCAACCAATCATTTGCCGAGAACAGATTTTTCACTCGTGATGGATGTTTTTCTCACAGGAAATGTGAAAATAGCACAAAAAATAAAGAATATTTAATCTAGACAAACAACCCGACCACAGAGCAGAAAACGACCGAAGGCTACCTATGGAAGTTCCACACAGCGAGAAAACCGAACACAATGAGACGTATTTTAGCTGGCCCCTAAACAAAATATCCAGACTCTTCTGGACAATATTTCTTTAGATTTGGGAAATCTTTCGTTCTGGTAAGTTATACTTCAGATTTCGTTGTATTCGTGTTTCAATATTTGTCTTAAATATTTATGTCTGTACATTTGTTATTTGGTTTTAGAGTCATTTCTAAATTTCTTTCACGTTTCCGTTTCAAAAAAGATAGAAGGAATTGTACAATAGCTAGATGTTTTATGATTTGGGGTTTTTCAAGATATTGGGTACATTTTGATATCGATATTGGAAAAGATGATAAATCCAAGGGCTATTTTAGAGTATCGATTTTCCCACCTAATCTGAAATTGAATTTTGTATTTTCGCATGTTTTTTCAAAATCTTGAACTGGTCAATGCTGATAGAGAATGTGTTTCAGACATAGCTTTCGTTTGACCGAGAATTAAACGGGTGATGTTTTTTTTTACTGGACTGACTATGGTACCTTATACATGCAAGTACCGAAATTGGTACACTCTACATTACCCAGTCGCGAGGTTAACGTTGTTTATAGCATTATTTAAAAACAAGCAATGATAATCGAAATATATTTATAAAATGTCTAAAAAGTATTTTACTATTATTTAAATCAATACTGGAAAGAACAATGCTTTAGTATCAGAACTCTAAATTGAAATAAAATAACATTAATACTAGATACATGCAAAATTATCTACTCTATCAAGAGCGGGAGGGGAGGGATAGCAAATAAGTTAAAATTTGTAATGGGGTGAATAGGAAACTTTCAAATACTATAAGTCCACGATTTGATACTTTTAAAAAAAAAATCAAACAAGAACTTTTAAAGATATATAATAAATAAACGGCACCATCGAATAGATAATTACAAAAAATGAGAACACAAATTGTCACTTTGAGGTCATCCGTGTTCGAGTTTATAAGTTGTACTTACTAAATTACATCCATATCTATTTTTAGATATTTATCAAAATATAGATTATTATAATTAATTAAATGCAAAAAATAGATAAAAGCACATGATACTTCAAAGAGGTGTTTCAAAGTTTTTATTTTTTTTTTAAATTTTATTTATTGTTCGACTCCTTCTATCCTTTAAATGTGAAACTACACGATTCGTATATATTTCTAGAATTAAGACTGGCAAATAATTGTAAAGATTGTGGATTATGTTGCATTCTTTAAAGAGTGTTATGACAATTACATGGTGTTTCCATAATTAACACATTCAATTAGATTTGATAATTATATTAATCGTTCCATCTGGAGACAAACTATTTAATATTGACACATTTCACACTGAAAATCATATGATACACGTGAACTATTGTATTAGCATGACATTAGCTTACTTTTGTGAGTCTGGTAATTATACAACGCATTAATCAGCAGTCAATTATCTTTGTACTTAAAAGCTAACAATATTGTAGAAGACGAAATAAATGGCTTTCACTCAAATAGTACTTGGTAGGATTACATATTAACGTTAAATGATGCTGTAAAAATATAATAAGATTTCATTTGCAAGATTCATTTCTAAACACGATTATTTCCAAAAGTCCTTCGCTGTAATACTTGCACTTAACTCGTGGCTATATCAAAATCAGTTGGGAAACTTCATATCTACTTTTTGTTTTATAAGTTGTCTAAATAAATTGAGAATGGAAGTGGGGAATGTGTCAAAGAGACACCAACCCGACCAAAGAGCATTAAACAGCCAAAGGCTACCAATGTGTCTTCAATAGAACGAGAAAATCCTGCGCCTATAGACGTGCTTCAGCTGGCCCCTAAACAAAAAGATGGACTATTTCTGTGATAATGGACATCATACTATACTCCAAAATATATAAAAGAAACCAATATTAAAAATCATACTATTAACAAAGGCCAGAGTCTCCTGACTTTGGAGAGGCGCAAAATGCGGAGGGATTAAACATGTTTTTTTGATATCTCAATCCCCCCTATACCTTAACCAATACAGCTATAAAACTCATTAAAAAAGAAGTCCGATTGCAAAGCTTCAATAGGTAACAAAAGAAACTAAACAAAATGACAATGACAATGTTACATTATTTAACAAAGTACTACTAGCAGTGACTGACATGCCAGCTCAATTAAACTGATTGAAAGATTATGTTTTCATCATATGAATATCAAGCACCATCCCTCCCGTTAGGGATTTAGTATCATACCATCATAAAAAATATGAAATAAACTTATCTGTATCATACCAACAACTGGTTTTAGAATAAATGTGTTTATTTCCGATGCAAAATCCTAACTATATCACTTCTCAATAAGTCTGTTGAAAGTTTTTGTTAACTTGTGAATGATGAAATTTTTGTGCTTGGTAAAGAATATTACCATAAATTATTGGATGTGAAATACCTGAACGTATACGATGTCTGCATATTGATTAATATTTACGAATTCTGTCCTTGTACCGATAATAAAATTTAGTAAATGTTTTGACTAGTTTGTGATATCGAAAATCCTGGTGTAATAATTGTTCAGTAATACATAGATTTGCTAAAATCTATTACGTTGTTACATACACAAGCGAATCGTGCAAGTTGAAATAAATAAACACCGTAAGATGGTGACAAAGGAATATACCATCTAAATACGGATAATTTACAAAAGGAAATGAAATATCATCTCTTTTATCATAAATTTTCGTTTTAAAAAAGTTGCTCGTTTCAATTTAAATTTAAACAAGATTTAAGGTCAATCATGAAAACGGAGAAGATAAATTGATATATATAACTAAATTTCACCTTTAACATTGAATAGGGAAGCATGTTTCTGAGAGAAAAAAATTGAAAGCAGCCGAATTTATTTCAACACGATATCTAACACATTATGGACAAGGACACTACTGTATGTCAAAACTTGACACAACAACAGTAACATCCATTCTAGATATAGGTAAGGTATGCAAAGCATTATATTCTAAATTACTTTCATCGTAGTTCTTAAACTCATTCCCTATTGAGTTTCATCAGTTTAAAATGAAGCATCAAAAGTATCATTTAAAATCACAAAAATATTACACTCCGAGGGAATTAAAAACGAAAAGTCCCTTATCAAATGGCAAAATGATCAAATACATCAAACGAATGGATAACAGCCATCATATTCCTGACTTGGTACAGGTATCTTCTGATGTACAAAATTTTGGACTAAACCAGGTTTTATAGCTAGCTAAACCTCTCACTTGTATGACAGTCGTATAAAATTCCATTATATTGAAAACTTTGTGTGATCAAAACAAACGTACATAGTAGGTAAAAATATCAAAAATAGGGGTACAGCAGTCAACATTCTGTTATAATCTGAAACACTATACCAACACGCAAATATGTTCCAAAGAAGCACACACATTGCATATTGAAAATGTTTATAAATTAATGATGTTTTCTATGTACGTATATATATGTATCAAGTTTTTCCTGTTTTATGAATGTATATTTTGAACATTTGCAACTGTTGCCTTATCTAACTAATATAGGTATATGTCCAATTACATATATAGATTTGATATGCAAAACTATACTAAAGCTAAATCTGTTTTCTTTGTATGTTTTCATCTGGTTTTAACACGGATTGTGACTCGCTTAATCGATTTCGTGGCATTTATATACTTTCTTTAGAAACATTTTAAATAACTCATTTTAGTTATGTTATAAGGTTATTCAGATTAATTCAAAGAATTAACTATCTGTTACAAATTCGACGATAGAATGTAGACCATGACCTTAACTAATGTTTACAGTACAAATAATCAGTTTAATGTAACATATGTTCTGACTTGTTCTAGTAATAAAAAGAAGAGTTTCCTTCTGTGATATAAATCCTAACACTATAGGAATATAGACATTCTGTCAACTGAATCAATTAAAGCTAACATAGAGGAAGATAACAAAGATGGTGACCCTAGTTTCTAGTTACCTTTTTATGACACTAAGTATTTGATAACCAGTAATAGCTGTAATCGTCATATTCATGAACACATGCACTTTAAACGATGGTTCTTTGTGATAAAGTAAACTCTCTCAAATTGACCGATATAAAACATTTAAATTACTTTTGAAAAAACAAAACTTTTACACTTTTTTTGTATTTCTTTGGACTTAGCATAAATAGTTAACCTAAAAATATATGAATATGTATGTTCATTTATAAGCAAAAATAACAGATGTTGTTAAGCTCATAGAAAAAACTCCTTTTTTTGTAGTGCTGTTGCTAATTCTTACATGTCTTCATTTCACATCAACTAACTTTTTCATTCATTTTTAGTTATGGAAATACAACTGAATACCACTCCTTTTAGCCTTTTGACACAGTCATATTATGGAATTTCCTCCTCGAAACGAAGTTTAAATCAACAAATGACACCGATGCCATCTTTATAAAGAAAACAATACCAATCACCAATCATCTAAATCAAAGTGTAATTGTTGAAATATTTGAAGAAGCAGAAGAATGCTGTAACGTAATTGACTTTTAATTGACTTAAGGTCCTTGCTCTCCGGAGTAAACAGTCATGTCATAACCACAAGCTTAAGGATTTTTATAAACATTTGAAGGTCCCTACTATGTATTGGTTACCTAAACTACATTAAAACCCTGTAAAATATCGTTTCATGTCGGTCTCTAGTAGTTGTTCATCTTTCAGTGATTTTAACTAGTTTCTAAACTACTATGAAAGAAATAATCATTCACTTCTGTAATATTAGACGTATTAAGTAAATTATTATTTTTGACAAACGACAAACGATAGTCGAGAGACGAACAAAATTTTAAAGGAATCGTCTCAAATGACGTATTGATTTCTTTCTATCGTTAACATAATCCAAAATGAAACATGTTTAAGTAAGGATTTATTATTTTCAATCAATTAAATTGTGCACTCTTTCTACCAGACCAAGGCAAAATTCTGCAATCTGAATAATTTTCCAGTGCAGACGACGCCGCATTGTACCAAGAACTTTCTAACATATTAGTCTTCAAATTGCTGGTTAGACGTTAACTCTGCATTGACCAGTACAGCGTTAGAGTTTTTTGGGATTTATAACATTCTCTCCTGCAATTGGTGTCATTTGTAAGGCGTCATTATTGGATAGTGGTTAGCATATATTTTATCCGTTAATATAAAAAATGTTCTCTTTGAAATCAAGACGAAGTCCGTATCAATTTGAATCATTTTTGTGGCACAGGAAACAGCTGCTTAAAAGATGATGGGATTTTGCTCATTGGCTGTGTCCGGAATAAGATATATTTCTGTGACTCGTGACGATAAATTGTATGACATTTACCGTCTGCGATTGACAGTTCCTGTATATTTTACTTGTATTTTGTTCATTGTTTTTTTTTTTTTTTTTTTTGCATAAATCAGGCCCTTATTTTCCTCGTTTGAAATGTTTTACATTTGTTATTGTGGGGCTTTCATGGCCGGCAATGCAGTATGGGGTTTGCTCATTGTTGAAGCTGGTACGGTCATCTAAAGTTGTTTACATCAATGTCATTTGGTCTATGGTTAAGAGTTGTCCTATTGGCAATTATACCATCATATCTTCTTTTTATATTTCAGTTAATGGCATAGCAGGATATATTCCAAGGTAGAATAACAAAAGATGAGACGTACATATCAATATAAATATGATTTATATTTCATTTTAAAAACAAATCGGATATATAGTCTGAAAAAGAACTTTAAAAAGACATAGCATCCGGAGTTTTTGACTGTAGAGTCATTATATATTCGTTTAGCATAAATGTTTTAAAACTAGCCTCTACATATGGATACCTGATAGAATTAAGTTGTATGATGGACAATGCCAATCTTTACATAAAATGCTTCCTCGGAATCAATTTAAATAAAACAAAAACACAAAAAAATACACTTGAATTAAACAAAATGTAATAATATGCTATTTGCCTTTACATTGTTTTATATAAAATACCAAGTATTGTTCTTGCTAACTTATAACAAAAACTACAATGTGTCCCATTCCGTTAATAGTTATCAAAGGTACCAGGATTATAATTTAGTACGCCAGACGCGCGTTTCGTCTACATAAAGACTCATCAGTGAAGCTCAAATCAAAATATTTATATAGCCAAACAATTACAAAATGTTCTTTTGAAGTGATTGTATCTTCAAACTAAGCACACAGTCCTTTATTTATTCTTTCATACTTCTGATGTATTACACATTCACAATTCAAAGAAAGTGTTGCTATTTTCAATCTTATCAGCAATCAACCTCAAAGGAAATAATGTAATAGCACATTATTGTTCGCAAGATATCGATGATTAAGAGGATTTTTCTTAAAACTCAGACAGTGAAATTACAGCAACAATCGAAACAGCAACTAAAATAGATTTCATTCCACAATGATATAACATTACGTTTCTTGAACAGTTTCAAGATGTTCCAATTCGATAGATTTAGTAGTTAATAATTATTTTAAGAAATGCATAAATTATATGTCTACTCTACTTTTTTCAAGATGCTATGTGTGATGTTGTTAATTCCACTGTTAGATAACTGTTTACGGGAAGAAAATTAAAAAAATTCGTACGTAATAGATGCTACTATTCCTATCTTAAAAGATAAGTACTTATAAGCAAACAACAGTTAGGGAATAACCGTTTCACAGATGATATCGGATATGTTCCTCACGTCGTAACTACAATCCCCTTCCCTTTCATGAATGTGACCTACCGAATTAGACTAATTAACCGATTTGTTATAACATGAGCAACACGATGGGTGCCACATGTGGAGCAGGATCTGCATACCCCCAGATTTTTGTGGTGTTCCGTGTTGCTTATTATTTAGTTGTATTTGTTGTGTCATGTGTACTATTGTTTGTCTATTTGTCTTTTTCATTTTTAGCCATGGCGTTGTCAGTTTATTTTGGATTTATGAGTTTCACTGTCCCTCTGGTATCTTTCCTACCTCTTCTTTAACAAAATACCATTCAGTAAAAATAGAGGTGAAACAACACGAATCAAGCTGATTCGAATGGGTGTGTATGAACGACTATAGTGCACAATATCCCTACCGTTACTGTTATTGGTTGCTTGCTTAGCTTACATCGTGTGGTAAGTAACGGAAGTATGAATTTCCGTATATGGCTCTGTCTTTCATGTTGGAGTAGAGCACTTGAAATTTTACGATTAATATTAATTAACCGGTTTTGTAATAATGAACTCGGTCTATGACATATATGTTATAGCATAACCTTTATGTCTGCTTTTCTTCCTTTTCCGGTCACGACAGACGACATAGTTTGATTTTAATTAAGTATCAGCATATATTCTTGTAATTATTTTTTTTAACTTCATTTGTCATCGAGAAAAAATCTATTTTTTAACCAAGAGTTCCAAATGATGGAGTTGAAATCATCACGTAGTTTACAGAAGCCATCACGAGTTGGTTGACTGCTATGGCATATCTGTTAAATGGATACTATCGGATATGTTCGTTATGTCGTAACGACACTTTGTTCACGCATCTTTGTCAATATCATGGAATTGAAGCGACTGTCTTACAAGTGAGAGGTTTAGCGCTATTTAACCAGGTTCAATACACCATTTTCTACATTTAAAAATATCAGTAATTGTAAAATTAAAAATATACATTTGTGTATATCCAATTTAAACTGATGAATGATTACTGTTTGATGAAAAAAAAACGAAATCAATGTTAGATAATAAACGACGGGAATACTATAAAACTTGACGAAAACGTTATACGCAAACCAATGGTCCGAAAACATTCTGAATAACTTCACTTTCTTATCTCAATTGGACTGCAATAGAGAAAGGTGTATCAAATGTACAATTATTAGACCTTCATTATTTATGACATGTTTTGCTTTAATGAACAAGGAACGCTATATAACTGTACTGACAAGAGTAGTATGTCTTATGCTGGAGCTGGTTTATAACTGTACTGACAAGAGTAGTATGTCTTATGCTGGAGCTGATTTATAACTGTACTGACAAGAGTAGTATGTCTTATGCTGGAGCTGATTTATAACTGTACTGACAAGAGTAGTATGTCTTATGCTGGAGCTAATTTATAACTGTACTGACAAGAGTAGTATGTCTTATGCTGGAGCTGATTTATAACTGTACTGACAAGAGTAGTATGTCTTATGCTGGAGCTAATTTATAACTGTACTGACAAGAGTAGTATGTCTTATGCTGGAGCTGGTTTATAACTGTACTGACAAGAGTAGTATGTCTTATGCTGGAGCTAATTTATAACTGTACTGACAAGAGTAGTATGTCTTATGCTGGAGCTAATTTATAACTGTACTGACAAGAGTAGTATGTCTTATGCTGGAGCTGATTTTGAACATTTGTTATGTATACTTTAAAAAGAAAGTTTTGTTTTAAATTGATTAGTTTTTTTTCAACTGAATAGTCAAATTCTAATTAATTCCCAACCATTGCAGTTGGAAAAAAAGTGAGTAAAGGGTTTTTCAATCTATATATAAAAACTACATAATCATGTATGACGAATTAATTGTACGAACAAAGGTTAAATACCTGACAATTAGACGTAGGCATATAAATAAACTCATCGTAGATAGCAGGACTTAATTTAGTATATACGCCAGACGCGCGTTTCGTCTATAAAAGACCCATCAGTGACGCTCGAATCCAAAAAAGTTGAAAAGGCTAAATAAAGTACGAAGTTGAAGAGCATTGAGGACCAAAATTCCTAAAAGTTTTGTCAAATACAGCTAATTAGGTAATCTATGCCTGAGGTAGAAAAGCCTTAGTATTTCAAAAAAAAAATCAAAAATTATAACATTGCTATTGTATTTATATGGATCATCAACGCCATGTTTACATGACTCAGTTAGCGTCAACAGTGTAGATGTACCTACGGTTTGTTTATAAAACTATGGTAGTAAAGACATCTCTTAAACATACAGCTAGTATTTTGTAGCAAATTCTACCTGATAATTGTAGAGAAAAAAATGCTTATTTCAGTTAGTTAAGAAATATTGCAAAGTCATGAAAGGAAGTTTATGCAGATTATTGATATAGTTTTTTAAATTTTACCTTTGAAATCCTATCCTATTTATAATCTTTTGCGCTATGCACTTTACAAGCTTTTTTATCAAGCTTCGTTTACATTTTTATATTTGCTATTAGCTTTGATAAGTAGCTTATCATGCTTTTAAATCTGCTCATTACTACCATGCTTAATAAGGGTGCTACATTTTGTTTCTTACGTAACTAATTGCATTTCGTCCTCAAACTAGGACTGTTACATCACTAAAAACACTTTTTTTATACTTTGGAGTACGCTTATTGACTCAAAGAATAACCTATCAAAATGGCGAATTTGGTGTTTCGAGCAAGAGTTTTGAACTTCGAGTTTAAGTAAAGTTTTATACCGAGAGCCCAGGAACAACATTGCAATTTTCGTCCACTGTTCAGAAATTTCTAATCGCTGCGGGACAATAGCGTTCATCCCTAGTTTGAGAGAGCTTTTTTGCTGCTCAATTTTTTTTTTATTTAGTTGTTTTGAGACTGACATTTCCATTTCGACATTTTTCCTTCATATAGATTCTTTTCATACATCTATTATAAATATGAAAGAGAAATTTCCTAAGAATAAAGAGCAATCCTGATATGAATAGATTCGAATATCTGAACAAATTTTCAAAATTGTGGTAGGATAGAAACTAGACTTACTGCTATTTTCTATTTATTCAAATGAAACTAGTATCCCTTATTTAATAAAATTCATTTCTGTTATAAAATCGTTATACGGGTTTAAAATTCTTTAAGGATATAACTCCTCACTACAAACTGTTTTTTAAGTGTTATACAAATCTGACATATTCATAAGATTTCATCTCTTATGAAATATGTGAGGGCTGATAAATCCTCACTTCAATGTATAAATATGTTTGTGTGTTCATTTTTATTCAAAAGTAGCGAGTCTCTAAGAGTAGAATTGATCGATTTCTGGACTAAACGAGTAGCATTATTAGACAAATCAAAAGCAACGAGATCAACGAAGAATGAAAGCATTCTGTTATAATAGAGATGCAGTTTTCTATCATAATTGATTTGTGATCACGTTATATAATTACCTAGAATTTTCTAAAATGAAGGTGATTGATTTAATCAAATTTTATGACCACGTCTTGAGTTACATCAACATTTTGACGAATTGTGACAATGTTTCTTTGAAACCGCAATTGGGAGGTCTTGGGAGGTCATGAGCATACTCGAGGTCGATATATATAAAAAGACGATGTCCGGTCAATAAAAGAAAATCTGTCATAACAGAATGGTGAACATTAATTTACTATATCCTGATTATAACTAAATATTCCGCAATAAGTGGGTAATACATTCGAGTAAAATGACTAAATTAATTCATTTTAGGCAACAATCTGTAAAAAAAATTGGTTGCATGAAACTCAGGACTAATATGATTGCCAATTATAACCTTTCCACAAGAGCCTAAATGACAAAGAAATTAACAACTATAGAAAATCATAATTAAACAGCAGTATACTACCTGTATAGGTCACCATATGACCTTCATTATATTTGTAGTATTTAGGGCTTTACTTGCATTTTACATATTTTATTATGCGTTAATGATATAAAAATACATCATAAACGGAACAGATGGACTCTCCAGGTTAATATGTGGACAAAATCAACATTCTAGAACAGTTGTAGATTTTATTCTCATGTAACCAAAATAAAATGTATGATAATAAAATCAAATCTTGTAACAATCTCAAAGGTTGACTTGTACATAAAATAAAATAGTCACATAAAAGTCTCCCATATATTCGATCACTCCGGTTAAAAGGGGAATTTCAAATCCGATGAAGTTTCGAGAGAGTGTAATTATTAGAAAATGATACTTGAAAAACATTATTAAATGTTCGAACGTCGCATTTGCCTTGGCCAAATGTCTCACTGGCAGTCTAAATTTGAAACCGTTCATCCCAGTCGAACCACTTTACCTTTTGAACGTACTGTTAATTTTCTCTCTTTCTGAATGAATATAAAAAACATTGCTACTGGACGTAAGGCTATCCAATTAATTCCTTGTAACCGAAGGATATTGTTCATATGAGTTTGCGTTTATCTGTGTGACATATCCGTTTTATTTTTATTTAACCAAACCTTTATTCAATAACAATTTTAAAGTTTAAAGTTTATTTCCTATTTTGAAATAATTACACAAATCGATGATAATGGATTCGTGTTTCACATACAGTATCAAATGTGACATGCAAATCAAGACGGGAAAATTTTAATGAGATAGTCTGGAAGAGACATGATATATTTATTACTTGTTATTGGTTTTGAACTACGTTTCGAAAACTGAGAGTAATCTTAGGTCGATGCTTTGTTTATTTTGTCTTTATGTAAGTTGAGTTTTGTGTATTTCCAGCTGGTTTTAACTGGCCCGTTAAAGACAGACATGATATACTACTGTGGGTTCATTATTATTCGTTGGATACCAATTTTCGTGGATTTCAAATGTTCAACAAACAGCATAATTCACAGATTTCGGCAGAACCCCGAAATTAGATATCCACGAAAATGTAATTTTCAGCAATCAACGGAAATTTATACCCACGAAAATATATGAATCCACAGTATACCATTGTCCGTGCACGTGGTAATATACCAAAACAGCATGCTTTGTGAAAATGTACAGAATTTTGTCTCAAAATACTTTTATACACACTTTATCACTTAATCAAATGAATTTCCAACTACAACGTCGAAACTTACCACATGTAATTTTTAACTTAAGTTTAAGTTGTTCGTGTGTATCAATAAAACATATAAATTAATCCGGACAATTGATCAACAAGCTTCAACGGTTTTCATCAATAAGGTTAAAGGTCAACGATCATAAAGTTTTAATCTTTAGAAACAAAACCGGACAAAACTGTACACTTTTCGTAATTATGAAACAATATAGTTTGTAAAATGTGTGTAATAACCATGAACTGTAAAACTAACAAACTATGATCTTATATATTAATTCACTGAATAAATTCCCTGGTTATCCAGTGACTAATTCACAGGGATACTCGGCCAACTGCTGTAGGTCGAGTAAGTTGTTACAACAGCAAAGAAAAGTGCAATAAAGACATTATTTTATTTAAAAAAAAAAAAAAACATTGTCCGTCTGTCTGTATGTCCACAAACACTTCCTACAATAACTAAACACATTTTGATTTCATTTTAATTTAAAATTTTAAACAACTTGTCAAATTTATGGAATTCCCTTCTAAGAATTTTTCTTGGAATGCGGTATTTTCGTTATATTTTTTTAATATACTTCAAATTCATTTTAGTAAAATTTTACTTAACAGCCAGCCAAATAGATTTATAACATAGATGCAAATGGGTTTGTTGTTGTTATTTCAGTTCATTCAAAGCAGCATTTAAAAGAAGATTATTTTTATATGTCTTCTAATTGTTATAACGGATAACGATTTATAATTATAAAATTAATAATAATAGAAAAAAGTTTAATTAAAACCCGTCTTTCAATTGAGGGATTATCCTTGTCTTTCAATTTTTTGTTAAGGATGTCAGATATTCCGTAATAACTTGAAAGTATTTACATCTTATCTAGTACCTATGGCGATTTCAAACCTGTAATACTATTAGACGGTTAGCATTTTTCTAAAAATGGTTAATTAGTATTGTCAATCTTTTCCTTGTTGACTTGCACAAACATTCATATTTATCCACACCCATAATTAAATGACAAAGTACGGTTCCACTGGCAAATGAGATGAAAACAACTTGTTTTTGTAATAATATTGCTGTCTATCTACGCACCATATAATTTCTCACGTTCAGTCATTTTGTTAAAGAAGACTGCATTAACGACTGACATTTAACTGTATTTTTCACTTAAACCAAAGTCAATGAAATTGCCAATGTCTTCGTTCTTATATGTCATCAATGTAATAACACTATTGACTTCATTGTTTCGTAGTATGAAACGTGATTTTCAGTTAAGGGGGCTCGCGGGTATAAATCATATTTTATTTCTAATATAGGATTTCGCTATAATTTTTTATAAATGAAATTTATCATATACTTAATAGAAAAATGAAATAAAAACATGGGGTCATCGTTCATTTAAGCTCACAATCTGCCTCCGAAAGAAGCATACATTTTTGTTAATGTCCTTTTTTCGGATGAACTAATAGGAGAATTAGAGATAATATCGATCTAAAAAAGAACTAAATTACAGAAATCGCTTAAATTTTACAATTATTTAGTTTATGTACAGCTTATTTAAAAACAATAATAAAAAAAAAGTATAGGTCACCGATGAGTTACAAAGGATATTTCAATTTTGATGCCAAAATATGGCATTGTTGCAGCAAAGAAAGATAATTTGGATCTTTTTCAATGATATAACCATTTCAAAAGGCATCTGTGGTCAAACCGAATCGATATTTTTGGATGATTTTTGTACCATAACATAAAGTAATAACTAATTGTTTAATAAATAAAATTTGTATTAAAAAAACAAATGTTTGATTTTTTGCTGAAATTTTTGTACCCGCGAGCCTCCTTAAGAGCAGATGTATGTCATTATCTGCAATTCTGAGACGGTTGCTACATCCATAGCTTTCAACTTATTCACGCAAAGATGACATTATATGGAGTTGTCTATAGGTTTTGGTCCATACTGACCAAGTAGGTCTCAAACTGTTTTGGTTCTTAAACATCCTTGGCTTTCAAATGTTTGGCTTTGAGCGTTTCTGGTAAAGCTATCCATAAAAGTGATCCACAAGCATGAAAGGAGTAGGTCCGGTAAGGACCGATTTTGGCCTCAAATTTCAGGTTCATCTGACGAAAGATTTTGACCACTTTTTTAACACTTAAGTGTCTATTTCATTTGATTCAATTAGTTAATGTGAAAGATTTTATCTGATTTAGTCATTAAAAACGATCCGTTTCAAGCTCAAATATGAAAAATCTACCAAATATGCCGGAAAATGTCACTTTTCAGATGGTTTTTGTCAAAAATGAAAGTGGCCGCATCCGTGTTCATCCTCAACCTTTATATGCGACTTCCGTTTTACAGGAAAACCGTCTAAAATTTAACTAAAATGCTAGAATTGTGAAGATTTCAGTAATTTAGCATGACTTAATGGTGCTAGTACCCGATATATGTGCATTCTATTGTCAAAAACAGCCCATATTTGTGTCGCAGAAGCATTCTACTGTCCAATAAATAACTAAAAGTTTACATTTTAACAATTTTGTAAAACTGCTATATTTTGGGGCCAAAAAGGGGTCTTACTGGACCTACTCCAAATTTACAAAGTGTTGTTTTCTTTTTTAGACCACTAGGTATATTGTGCTGAATACGTTAGTACTGATAATTAGTAACCTCTCTTAAAATGTTCGTTCTTCATTTTGAAATCTTTAAGATATTAAAGTTTCAACTCCACCAGTATTTCTGTTGTTTCGTTGTTTTTCTGTTATAGTTGGTTTGTTTCCCTCGGTTTTAGTTTGTAACCAGGATTCATTTTCTCTCAATCGATTAATGACTTTCGAACAGCGGTATAATACTGTTGCCTTTATGTAAGTTTTTTTTATGTTTTTATCAAAATTTTTACTGGTTCATTTTCTAACCACAATTCTTGGGACGAAAGAAATTTAAAGGTTTTTTTTGCATTTACCTTATCGACGATTTCATACATCAACGTCATAACAGCATAAACAAATTGTCTAATGCAATGACAAAATCAGCCTGTCCTTAAATCATTAGCGATACTTCATAATTTGATTTAAAATATAATATTATTAGCCACTTTTGAAGAACAATTACATGGTTATAAAAAAAGTCGTCAGAAAAATTAAAATAAAATATAGAAACTCCCTAATTATAGACAAGTTTTCCTTAAAAACAATTATTAAAGTAGCACTTGCTTCAGCGGTTCATACATTCCTGTTACGACAATAATTGATGATTTATATTTGTCGAAAAATTGACGATTGTCATAATTATAAGATTTAGGATTGATATATGATATATGTGTCACATGTTACAACAGAAATGTATCATTTTTCGCGCACACATTCCCAGCCTCCTATCCTTGCTTAAAATTTTATGGACGTATTCATACTTTTTTATTGTTATTTGATATCAGTATCTCAGATTACCATATATATATTTAAATCATCGTAGCAGCAATCTTGTCCACATTTGAGTACGTACGTGTATCTTCTGTAACCCAGTTTATATGACATTTGAAATAGTACCGAATGCAGAAGATGTACTCCGTTTATTGGTCCTTTTTTTTTATATGGATATGGTTTGGCTTACTGTAAAGAAGGATATATTATAAACGTCACGGTCACGCGTTTGTGATATTATGCTGTTTTCATTAACAGGCACACTTAAATCTATCCAGCATAATATGAGAAAAAAATAGGAATTTGGCATTTTAAATGTAAGTTTACGGCCATCCGTACTAATTGATAAGTCCGTACGATGTGCTTGCAATTCAACTCAAAAGCCACATGCCTTGAAAGTATAAGTTAGAACTGACGACTTGTCTGTTAATAAATCGGTTTATCGAATTCTCAATTGTAAAACATTTTGTTTCCCGGTTTTATTGGAGTTCATTTTGACTTATGCTGTGTTTTGTGTTTTGTTGCGGAGACTGATGGTGATTTTTTTTTTTTCTCTTTTGTAAGGTGTCCGTCTTTTTTCTTCTGATAGTGTTTGATTGATTCTTTGTGTTCTCTTTCTTTGAGAGTGAATTAACTAATTGAAATAACTACAAGTTAAAATTGCAAACACAACTGACTTTACCGCGATAAAAAAACAAATAACTTAAAATGGTTTATATGTATGACAAGAGAGCATAAGTATGTTCAATTTAGGATCCAAATTACAGAACCATGTCTGTAATAATTTTCTTTAGCGGCAATCAGTTAACATATGCTTTTTCAGAAAGAGACTGATTATTTTAGGGACCTTCCGTTTTGATTTTTCCTCGAAGTTCTGTGTTTTTGTTATTTTATTTGCTTTTTAATTCAGGCAAAGTTGATCTTAGACAGATAAAGTTCTCCGGTATGTTTGATCAAAAAGGTTTTATATACTTGGCTATACACAAATTTTATAATAACCTAATAAAAGGTATTCAGACACGTGTTTTGACGAAGGGGATCATAGGATACGTCTGGTATAGTCTAAATCAGCTATGTATTTTTTAATTTATCATAGTCAACATTCTGCTTACTGTAAACCAACTTATTTTCGCACGCGATTTATTTTCGCGACTTTCGCGAATAGAAAAATAACTAGAAAATTAATCGTCACTAATATGTTATACATGGATCATTCCTTGTTGAACTTCAGAAAATCACGAAATTAAATAGCCGCAAAGTTGTCTAAAAAGGTAAAACGCGAAATTAAGTATACGCGAAAATAAGTTGAATTGCAGTATCAAAGAGAGTTTCAATACAATTGACTTCACGACGCAACAATTTAAAAAGGTCTTAATACTTCTTTATTGCAATAATTCAAATGATACAACATTTCCACTTAATTTCCATTTTAATTTACATGGGGTTTTAGAACTAATTTTTACAACTCCCTCAGACACCGTTGTTCTTTTAAAACGTCGTAGGCCCTCTTGCTTGTAATATTGGGAAAAGTTTATATATTTTGTGTTTAAAACATTGGTTCCTGTGTACCTGATCAAGGTTATTTCTAATGCAATACATACGTGTTATACTTGTTGTTGTGTCTTTTGATTTATTGTCTCTGATATATAAAAATATATATATATGACTTCCTGAAAATGATTTGATATTTATAGATACCTAAACATGTAAACATGTCCACGATAGAACACGAAATTGTCTTCTAAAAAGTTCTATATATTTCCGACGTTTTATGACAGATCATAGCACTTGTCTGGTATACTTCCATTCCATTCTACGACATTAACACTGTAATGAAAGATATCAAGTTATATATATAAATATATCTAAGAAGCATTTATACATGCAATTTTTGTATGAATCTTCACATTTCTAACCCATTAATTATCAGACTGGTTATGAACCTTTTAAATGTCATGCCGCAGTCGACGTCTAATATTCAAAATACAATATTCTATTGTATTAATTATTGTTTTAGATCGATATGAATGCAAAATGCAGATGACACTGGTTTATTTTCTTTCTTATTATTTCCAATAAATCTCCTCATTTTGGTAAACAAACAAAGTTAAATTAATTTGCATATTCATCTTATTGTGCGGATTAGCTTAAGGCTATATCTGTATTATTTGTTATTTTTAATGCATTTGGGAATAAAACAAAAACATATAGATATATACCATTTTACCAAAAGATTAGAAATAAATATTTTCAATTGCCTTCATTAACAAAAAATTCTTGAGAAGATTGTTCGCATAAAGAAACTAAATCCAGGTTAACAATTGGCAATAGTTTTAGCCTGAAGCATTTGTCCGATGGTTTACTTCTTTTAAAGGTCATTGACCTCAAAAGTCACGTAATTTATTTGCGTAATGAGCAGTTATGAATATAGTAAGGATATAAAAGCATTACTTCCAATGTTTAAATAAAAAAGAATTTAATTAGAACGTTGAGTCAGGTTATTAAGACCCAAGTCAGGAGCCTCTGACCTTTGTAAGTCCTGTATGAGGTTTAATTTTAGTTTCCTTTATATATTTTGAAGTTTAGTATGACGTTTGTTATCACTCAGGCCCGTAGCCAGGAATTTCCAAGGGGAGGTTATTTGGACCCACGAACTCGACTTTAACAGTCACAATTCGAACAGAACGTTGACTTTAAGAGTGCTTATTTGCTTTCAAAGGGGGGTTCGTCCGAACCCCTCGAACCGCCCCTTGCTACGGGTATGTCACTAATCTAGTACACATTTTTTGTTAAGGGGTCAGCTGTGGTATGCCTCCGGGTGTGGAATTTTCTCGCTGTATTAAAGACCCATTGGTGGCTTTCGGCTGTTGTCTGCTCTTTGGTCGAGTTGTTGCCTTTTTGACACATTCCCAATTTCTATTCTCAATTTTACTTCAGTAAGGTGTTGAAGTTGAGTAAAATGTGAATAGAATGTTTTGTAATAGTTGATATGATAATTAAATATGTACTGAGGTGCACAACTTAACTTAGTAAGACGGATGATTTTAAAATTTCGTTCAATTTAACTTTTAGGTCCATTGATAACTTCCAATAACTCAAAACTATGCTGGTATTATTCAATATCTTCGTCTCGCATTTTTTTGGGATGCATATCAATTCACTAATCTTTAGTTTGAAGCATTGTTTAAATATTTATTTTTTATTTTTTTAAATAAATATCAGAAGGCGTGGTTTGAGTGCCAATTAAACAACTCTCCCTCCAAGTTACAATTTATAAAAAAAACATTTTAGGTCAAAGTACGGTCTTCAACACGGACCATTGGCTCACACAGTCTGTTTATTCTTTCGAAGTTGTGCAAGAAAACTCTGATCATTGTAGAAGATAAAACAAATGTTGGAACTACAGTTGAACAATCTTATTTGTCATTACACGTGTTGATGAAACCAGTATGATGCTCCGATTATATAGGGATTTTATAATTAAAAAAATCCGAGACACCATCTGCTGATTGTTATTGATAATTATATAACATGAGCTCGCTGTACAATGATTATATCACTTGACAATGGTTATAATTGTCTTTGACATTGAACACTCTCCTTTTAGCTTTTGTGTAAGCTCACAGTAGGACGAATGCTTTAAATTCAATGGTTATCTATGCTATTATTGTCCAGTCAAGGGAAAATATATTAGTGAATATTTTTTATTCAATATTTTAGAAGGAAGTATTTTCACGTTTTCGTTGTTTATTAAGGACAAAAAATAATTGAAATGAAATAATCCTTCAACAGTTATTGATAGTGATTGTAAATATTAGAAGCTTTGTCTTAAAGGCTTAATCACGGAAATTGTACTTTTCTTTTATAGTACATCTTCTTTATTTAACTGGTATCAAATACCACAGGGTTATGTGCTTTATGAAATGTTTCAGTGAAGTCTTTTGGGAGGAATTCCCTATCTATCATTATCTAGGAGTTTGAAAATAATTCATTAATTTGATATTATACTTGATTAAAGTTGTGTTTCAAAGAAAGTCTAGGGCTATGTTTTATAGTTGAAATGAAACACCTGTCCGTAAAAACTGATAAGTTGTTGCCATATTAGTATTCAAGTGAATAATAGATCAACTTTAAAACAACATAATACACTACTGTAAGATATGATATATATCCATTTAGATGTTTGACAGCCATATGAAGTTATGGTGCAAGGATAGAGCAATGTTTATTTGCTTCTATGCCAAAACTTCGTTCGGTGTATAATTATTTATTTCCTTAGAATCGGTGAGCACTTTCTTATATGTTTTATTTTTTTCTAATACCATGTTTTTTTCATTCGAGCTTGTGATAATTAATTGGAAATTGTTTAACGATAGGTATCATGTTTAGTAATACTGCTTTCAGAATTACCGTCGGAGAATGCGAGTGATGGAAGGCAATATTTAATTCATAAATTATTACACAACATAGTTCCTGTAACATAAAACTGTCATTTATGTTCTAGTTTGTTGTGTTTAGTTTTTCAAACTTTCTAGTATACAAAACGTGTGTCTTTTACTACAGAAAGTATGACATTATTTCCAAATAAATTATATTTAAGCAACTTAAGGTCACCGTACGGCACACAATAAGCATAACATAAAACTTGTTTAACACTTGGGTCTTGGGCTATTTTATTAACTCGTGTGTTGATTTTGTTGTCCCAAAAGTGTCTCAATTCCCTTTATTTATAAGCTTAACTTAATCAGTTGCAACCACATGCCATATTAAACCCCCGATTTTCAAAGCAAGTGTATATATTGTTGGTGGATTCGTTTATTTATCCGTCCCATGTTTGTATCTGATTATGCTCATGAACTGTAATCAGAATTTTCCTTACATAATCTACTGTTGCAAGTTATATTTTATTTCTCATTAAATCGATGATGGAGAATTCACATGACATGTTTTTGTCATATCCACACGCTGCAAGTACAAATGTACTTTACACATTTGTCCTCTTTTCTAAAATATCAGCCACTGGATAAGCTACCACCAATCAATCACAATATCTGAACTATCAATTACAATTATGCTTAACATTTTCATGGTCTTTATATAATTAATTTGTATTGCCATTCTGCACTGCCTATTTTTTAGCCCACTTATTTTTCGTAATTATATTATAATATTGCTTAGAAATTTATTTGAGAGATTCATTTTTCTTAGATATAGTATATTATCAAACATTTAACAGCATGCAAATATTTTCATACAATAATAAAAATCATACAGTCAAAGCATATGAATTTGAGAAAAGGTATACTATACGTTTAAATCGCCTGTTCTTCTCATGTGAAGATCAGTGGCATTCAATAAGAAAATGCTGTGGGTTTTTTTTAATCGAACACTATTTCGTCTTTCTTTATTTGTATGTCGGTCTTATATTACTGAGAGTCAACATTCATTCAAAAACATCTATGTTGTATAGTATAAATAACTTACCATACAAATTTTCAATGAATATTTCATTACTATCGTCATTCAATAAAAATATATTATAATTTAATAAATATGAATTATAATGATATCAATTTATTTTCTGTAATAAAAATTAGGAACGTGTCATTTTACTATAAAACTTGAATATACGGTATTTGTCAAAACTGAATGTTGACTGAAGTACCCATATTTTTTACCAATTAAGTGTGTTTGGTTTGGTCACACATTTTTGTCAATATAATGGAATTTTATACAACTTCAATACAAGTGAGAGGTTTAGCTAGATATAAAAACCAGGTTTGATTCACTTTTTTCTACATAAGGAAATGCCTTTACCAAATCAGGAATATGACAGTTGTTTTCCGCTTGTTGAATGTGTTCGAGCTTTTGTCGTTTGAAAAGGGACTTTCAGTTTGAAATTTTCCTGGAAGTACCGTACTTCTGGGGTTTTTTTGTTTTTTTTTGTTTTTTTTTACTTTCTATAATAATCTAAACATATACTCAAAAGGTGCCTTAAACAGAGTGATTGTTTAACTGTTCTTGTTGCTCAGTATTTAGTTCTATCTCTTTTGGTTTGTATACTGATTGTATTTTAATCGTGTTTACAACTTGGTATCATTCGTCTCTCCTTTTAAACATATAGAAAAGAGAATGCAGAATTCTAATGTTTATATTTTCAATTTGTTAAATGAACCAGTTTAAGCACAGAAAAGTAAAACTATCATGCAAGACTCGAAAATGGTATGTTTCGTTTATAGGACAATTGTTGATTAACTTCGTTAAAAGGAAAGCCATAAGATCTTCTTTTCCAATTAAAAAATATCCTGATCATAGTTTCCAATTTCATTCTGGATGAAGTTAAATTGGGGCAACTATGTCTTTTCTGCGTTCATGGTTGTAACATGGGTTTTATAACTAGTTCTAGAATCAGACACTGAAAGTTGAGTATGTCAATAGTTCTAGCATTAATCTGTTATGTTATCTCGTCATTATCAAAGTTTATACGCTGGCAAAATGTCTTTACTGTTAATTAAGCCAAAATTAATTGAAAACATTGTATTAAAGGTTGGAGTTTGGTTTTTTTTAAAGACAAACGTGACAAAAATATTGTCTTCAAAGTATGTACTTTACCATGAAATGTGTCAACAACAACAAATTTAATGACGCCTAATTATTACAAAACATATTGCATTATGCTCCATTTACAAAATGATTTCTGAGATAAAGTTGCAGGAACGTAACAACGTGGTCTTATTTCGAGTACGAACTAGAAACATAAAGTCTGTCAATTTATTTTTTTTGGAATATTGGTCACTTTGTTTTTCTTTGAAATGTGTGGTTTGACAGCTTGCACGGTATAGCGCAGAGGCGGTATCTGAAAAGCTTCTTCGTTAAGGAGTTTAATATACTAAAAGAACAAACACCTGAAAATGTTTTTTAAATGGAAAATGCATGTTATACTTAAATATAAACATGCCGTAAGACAATTGTATGGTCGAATTTCAATAAAAACGGGTTTTTAGGGCGTTATGTAGTGTATAAGACAAAATTCACTGAATTGTAAGAACAAAAAAAATGCAAGACTGCCCACAAACAAAGTGGAATCAATAAACTCTCATTGATACCAGGAATGAAATTTTGTAATTGCGCCAGATGCGCGGTTCGTATGCAAAAGACTTATCAGTGATGTACGAATAAAAAAAAGTTACAAGGGCAAATAAAGAACGAAGTTAGAGAGCATTGGGAACCAAAAGTTCCTAATATTTATCAAAGGTACAAGGACTATAACTTAGAACGCCAGACGCGCGTTTTCGTCTTCATTAGACTCATCAGTGGCGCTCATATCAAAATATTTATAAAGCAAAACAAGTACAAAGTTGCAGATTATTGAGGATCCAAAATTTTAAAACGTTGTGCCAAATACGGCTACGGTAATCTATGCCTTGGATAAGAAAATCCTTAGTTTTTCGAAAAATTCAAAAGTTTTGTAAACAGAAAATTTATAAAATGACCACATTATTGATATTTATGTCAACACCGAAGTGTTGACAACTGGGCTGCTGAAACCATCGGGGACGAAACGTCCACCAGAAGTGGCATCGCTCCAGTGGTGTGATAGTTATCAAAGGTACCAGGATTATAATTTAGAACGCCAGACGCGCGTTTCCTCTACATAAGACTCGTCAGTGACGCTCATATCAAAATATTTATAAAACCAAACAAGTACAAAGTTGAAGAGCATTGAGGATTCAAAATTCAAAAAAGTTGTGCCAAATGCTGCTCAAGTAGTCTATGCGTAAAAGTATTGCCGAATACAGCTAAGGTAATCTATTCATGTGGTAGAAAAGCTTAAGTATTTTAAAAATTCTAAGTTTTGGTAAACAGTTGCTTTAAGATTAAGACCATATAGTTGATAATTCAAGTCAACACAGAAATGCTGAATTCTTGACTGGTGATACTCTCTGGGAAAAAAACTTCTCCAGCAGTGGCATCCACCAAGTGGTTGTAAATAAACTCATCATAGATACCAGGAATAAAAAAAAATATTTGCGCCAAACGCGCGTTTCGTCTTCAAAAGACTCATCAGTGACGCTCGAATAACAAGAATGTGTCCATAGTACACGGATGCCCCAATCGCACTATCACTTTCTATGTTCACTAGACTGGAAATTGTGGTCAACTCTTTAATTTGGAATTAAAATTAGAAAGATCATAACATAAGGAACATGGGTACTAAGTTTCAATATGATAGAACTTCAACTTCATCAAAAACTACCATGACAAAAAACTATAACCAAAAACTTTAACCTGAAGCGAGAAAGACGGACGAACGAACGAACGAACGAACGAACGAACGGACGGACGGACGGACGGACGAACAGACGAACGGATGCACAGACCAGAAAACATAATGCCAGTAAACGAGGCATAAAAAAACTAAAGATAGAACTAAGAATATACAAGAGGCAGCCAGAAAGAATTTGGATCATGAAATTGAATCAACGGTTTAACATGAAAATGTTACTGCATATACTAATGGGTATAGGTATAATGCTTGCTTGAATAAAAGTAAAATAACAAAAATACGGAACTCCTTAGAAAAGTCAAAACGTAAAGTCCCAAATAGAATGGCAAAATCAAAAGCTCAAATGCACCAAACGAATGGATAACAACAGTCATACACCTTTGCTTTGTTAAAATGCATAATTACAAATGAGAAAGAATTAAAAAAAATATTGTTTTTCTGAATGTCTATGCTATATTTGCCGTCATACAACAAATAAACTGATGAGAGTAATTAATCAAGCAGCGCATAAAAGAAAATGCTTTCCGATATCTAAACATTGTAATTTTTCAAGAACACTTATTGAATAAAATACACTTGTTGAAATATTCTATATTCTATAAGTTATATCACTTTATCTGCTTTACTGAATTTTGAAATTTTGGAATTTTGGATCCTCAATGCTCTTCAGCTTTGTACTTGTTTTGCTTTATAAATATTTTGATTTAAGCGTCACTGATGAGTCTTATTTAGACGAAACGCGCGTCTGGCGTACTAAATTTTAATCCTGGTAACTTTTACTGTTAAGGTCATTAAGAATTTTATAATTGTATTATCCCTCTGCGATGACGGAACGTTGTAAAACAACATGGCTTCATGTATCAGTCAATGTTATAAAGGATAGAAAGTGATAAAAAAAAAGAATAATTCGAAAAAAGCGAATGGTATTGTAGCATCCTACATGAAACATTCAGAAATAGTCAAACTTTCACCACTTTAGGAGTTTTTAGTCCTCAATGCTCTTCAACTTTTTTCTTTATTTAGCCTCCTTGAGATTTGATCGTAGGTGATGAGTCTTTTTGCAGAGGAAACGCCCGTCTGACGCAAATACAAAATGTTAATCCTAGTATATATGATGAGTTCATTTATACCTGGACGATAAATTAATCTGACCCTTTTAAATGTTTTACAATTATAATGACTTAGTGCAATGGAATTCTATACCACAGAACCAAAACTTGAATGTCCAACTTGACGTTTCCACCAACTTGTCTTCATTTCCTTTATTTATTTATAACAGATTTTTTCAATTACTATGAACAACCTAACTGGTGCTAATATTGAAGCAGGATCTGTTTATTCCTGCAGAGCACCTTACTCCATCCTCTAATTCTTTGGTGAAATTGCTTTTTTCCCTTCATTACCTTAGATTGTTGCAAGTCTGTATTGTCTGATCTTTTGGTCCTCGATGCTGTTCAACTTTGTACTGGTTTCGGCTTTCAAACTTTTGTATCTGTGCGTCACACATAGGTCTTGTGTGGACAATATACACTTCTGGCGTATTAAAATTTTGAACTTGTTGCCTTTTGTTGGCTGTTGTTCGTGTGATTCTTTGTCAATTGTGTTCTCCAATTTATTTATATGGTAGTCCTGTGTTGTCATTTTGATGTTATATTTCATATGGCCATAAAAGTGCGAGGTTTGGCATGCCACAAAACCAGGTTCAACCCACCATTTTTTCCTTTAAAAATGCCCTGTACCAAGTCAGGAATATGGTCATTGTTATATTATAGTTCGTTTCTGTGTGTATTACATTATAACGTTGTGTCGTTTGTTTTCTCTTATTTTTGAGTGTAAATTCACATTGCGATAAGACGTGTCACGGTACTTGTCTATCCCAAATTCATGTATTTGGTTTTGATGTTATATTTGTTATTCTCGTGGGATTTTGTCTATGTGTGTTACATTTTAGTGTTATGTCGTTGTTCTCCTCTTATATTTAATGCGTTTCCCCTCGGTTTTAGTTTGTTATCCCGATTTTGTTTTTTGTCCATGGATTTATGAGTTTTGAACAGCGGTATACTACTGTTGCCTTTATTTGTACTAATGCTTCTGTAGTTTGAATGAAATCATCCTTACACAAATAAAAAAGACAAGGTATGATGCATACTAAGTCATTTGTATATAAAAGTATTAATCAGAACTAGTTAAAGAGTTGATATATGCTGGACATATATTAAGGACATATAGTACAGTATGAGGAACAGAACTACACTCATACAAGTTGAAATTTAGATCGTTGTTGTCGCAACGTTACATGTACTCAATAAAATGCATTTGAATTGGTCTGAAAACACGAGGATGTCATCAAGTTAGTTAAATGAATTTGATAAGAGTCTCAACTGAAAACAGAGATGGAGTTAATGTATGTGTAACCATGTAATATCGAATATTTAGCACGAGTTAAATAAGCAACTAGAAACTTTCTGTCACCAAAATAATCCAATGAATGTTAGATTTATTTCTGGTTTCTCACGGTCTATAATTATTCTATCTTGATTAACCTTCAACTTGAAAAATCCTTTAAAAACGGCTACTTTACAATGAAATATTTTGTTGGTGTACTTTGGAATATAGTTTATTATTTTTTTTACCTCACAAGGTCAAAATCAAACATAACCATCTCAAAAAGTAACTCATTATGGTATATTTTCCTTTGAATATATTTCAGAAGTGCATTTCAAAATTAACCTTGTGTAAAAACTTTCAGGATCTCAACACTAGATCTTTTCTGTGTCGTATATCTTCTAGCAGTCACACTAAATAAAAACTACTTTGTGAATTGTTAGATAATTGTTAGTATTGCATGGTGTCAAAACGTAGTATTCAATCATAAGTATTGACAAAAGGAACATTACATTGCTTTCCTTTTGGATAACTGCGTTTGATTGATATATGACGAGTGTGTACTATACAAAACCAAGCCGCTTATTTCTATTTTGGTTACATTTCCTTTGTCATAAAATAAAGTAGTCTGTGACTTAAGAGTGTATATCGATGACGATATGCGATATATGATGTCACGCCCTGATGACGTTACATTGAAGACCTATTGTTTAAAAGATGCTTAATTTTAAAGAGATACAGTATTGAACATGTGCTTGCATAAATTTAAAATATAGACGTATGCATTTCTCAAGCAGCAAGGGAGCTAAACGGCTTTACCTGTATTACCGAAACTAGCAACAATTTATAACATCCTATATTAGGGATATTCAAATAGTTAAAAAAAAATAAACTCACCAAAAGATAAATAAATTGACCAAATCTTCTTATACAGTTTTGACTTTGTAGATTTTTTTATGAATGTCATTGACATTAAAAATATTCTTAGATTTGTAAAAAAATACTCAGCAGTTAACCTTCGATAGTTATATAGGACTTTTCAAACACGATTCGATATAAGATTTTAAATTCAAATGACATTTTCTACATATCAATATCTCTGATTTGTAAATATATAATAATCTTATTGATTGAAATTATAAGTCATCTAACTGACAGAATATACTGATTTACAGTTAGTTTTTGAAGATTAATTTTATCGCTTTATTAAGATTATATCAAGTCAAAACATACAAGTAGTAATAATATACATAAAGACATCAAAAAAGTTCTTAAATCTAGGGTTGTTAATTTATGGCACAATTCAAGTCGTCATCTGCGTCACAGATAACTCGGATATTTAGTATTTATCAGAGTTGCAATTTCATGATTCAAGTATTAATGGGGACAATGGAGTCAATCAATTATGTTTGCATGTAAGTCAAAATGTGTTTTCTAAAAATGTTTGGTTTTACAACTTGTACAACAATTTCTAAAATTATTATGGGAATCTTTATTGAATTGGAACTGACAAATGTATTGTACTTATGTTTTTTTGGTAGTCCATTTGAAATCCTCTACACTCTTGTTTGTCTGCAAGTCTCTGTGGTACTACATGTAAGTACTTTAAATCCGATGTTTGTGAAATGCTATATTAAAGTAACAAGACAATGAATGAAGAAAACAAATGGTAATTCCGTTTTACAAACAAAAAGACAAAAGATCACTGTTTTAAAACAAAATACATTGTTTACAAAAATTGGACAATGCATCCCTACACACATAACAAGACAAAATGAATACAAAGTTGTTTACATATCATAAATTAAACAGAGACTTAAATGAGTTGTAATATCCTTGACATTCATTAACCCTTTGGAAACAGTAGCCGTCTAGATATGTAATTAATTCTGGTCTGGTATTGGGCATTTGTGGAAGAATTTGAACAATTTAATGCTCTTTGCATAAGACAATATCTAAGTAACAACCCTTTATTAGGTTAGCAAGAAACTTGTATTGACAGTTAGTCTTATTTCTGACACACCATTGTCGCTTAGCTGCTGCCTCATTGCTCCATATCCAACATTTCACGTAATTTATATCAGGTGAATATTTCTGATAAAATGCATTCGTATCCGGTTTTTTTAATTGTTTTGTTTGGTTTTTCTACTGATCTACACTGAATAGGCACACTTAATTTGGAATCATGTCGGACATCATTACGAGAACATGTGTTTACATGACCTTCACTGGTACACATATAAGAAGGAGAAAAATAAACAATGAATAATGCCATTAAAGCAAACAAATTGTAGATCATTAAGCTCGAGGTAAATAAGCAACCGGATACTTTTCTGTCCCAAAAATCCAATAAATGTCAGAAAATTATATAGCGTTGTAGTAAACAATAATTTTATTATGATTTCATCTTCAGCCTTAGAACGTTTTTAAACTAATGAACATATTAATAAAAAGTAAGAAGATATAGATATTTGGTCAGCGAAAAACTGAAATATGAACATTTTCGCGTTGATCTCAACATAAAAAAAGGAGCTATAATATCTGATAAATTGAGACATGGAGGTAGATTTTCTTGGATTCTATTTCGGTAGTATATCAAAATTTACCTTGTGTCAAATGATTTAGAATATTTTAACAAAAGATAGTTTCTGTATCGTATGCACTTAAGCGGCCACACTAAATAAAAATCACGTTTTTCGTACCTAGATAATGTTTTTCATGAGGTCAGAACAGTCGGTTAGATTACAAGTATTGTTTCGACATGAAATGTGCATTGCATTTCTTATAGATAACTACCTTAAATGGATATATGACGTCCAGTATAAATAGTGGGTGTATAATATACAAAATATAAACTAATAATGTAATGCTGATACATTTCGTTTGCCAGGGAAAACAGCAGCTGGACGTCTGTAACCTTCAAATGTCTGTCTATGAAATTATGCGATAAGTGATGACGTTACGTTGGAGACCTATTGAAGGAGAAAAATAACACTATACCATCTACGATTATTATTTTTTAAAAGATACAGTTATAAACAGGTGAAAAATTAAAGCCCATTAAAGACTCAAATTCCGTTTTACCAAATACAGCTACGTTAATTTTATTATGATATTATTACGTAAGTATTTCTGTATTGGCCTTGTTATTGGTCCAAGGCTTGCTGTATTGGCCCGAGGCAAAGCCAAAGGCCAATACAGCTGGCCGAGGACCAATAACAAGGCCAATACAGAAATACACGTTATAGTATCTTTATTAATTGACTATCGTGTTACAATATTTTGTCAGAAGTGGAACTATCCAAATCTCAGTTTCCATAATGATCTGGTGCTGTTTCCATGTGTCTTCAGCATTTTCTCATCTGATGAATATTTCTACCCTTTCCAGTCACTAAAAAGTGTTACAATTTTAATTTAGACGCAACACATAAATAGTAATTGGAAAGGTACTGCCATTGCATGTGTTATGCAGGAATATATTTAAAAAATAATAATGTAGGAGTTAAAATCCCTTAAAATTAAACAACTAGGCCTATCCATAAGCTAAATGACCAAAGAACGAAGATTTGCATGATTGCAGAATGCAAATGCCTGGTTCCGGTTTAAAATAAATGACAGTTTAAAGCGAAAGTAAACAGTTAATCGATTTGTAGTATTTGTACCATCAGCATCGTGAAATTAAGAGGTCGTCAAGACATGAATTTTGTGATAATCTACTGGTTCCCCACACCTGAAATATTATAATTCAATCGTCTGCTTTCAAAATGCTTTTTAAATGAATGTGACCGTCTTTCGCCTGAAATGTATGCCATACTGACATTTTCAGCATGTTTATGATGTCTAAATGAAAACTGCGTCTTCCAAACAACTGTTTACTTTCAGTTTGTTTTTATCGTGACTTTCGATATAAAAACTAGAGACGTTCCGGAATCCTGTATTTGTGTCAACTCGGCCAATATAGAATAACTCGGCCAATACAGAAAAAAATCTGTATTGGCCGGGTTTACACCTTATATTGCATAGGCAGTTTTCATCATATTAAGTCCAATAACAGTGTAGTTAATTAATAATACTCAGTAAACAGAGGAATTTCGGACAATTCAGAGTTTTGTAAACAGAGCTTTTTCATTTAGATTGCCTTTTTCTCTTTTCAAAATCCATAAACAAATGACTCTTTAGAACAAGTCTACCTTTGACATTTTTTGACGATTTATACAGACAAAATTTAAATAAAAAAATGCTTGGTTTTGAATAACAACCTCAACAAATTAACCTTCCATAGTTATATAGGACTTTGAGAACACGATTAAATCAAAGATATTTGTAATGAATTTATCTGCAGCTGGGAACAGTATATCTAAGTTAATATATATGTTCCTGTCTGCAGTGACTGTAATTCAAATTCATTACAAATATCTTTGATTTAATCGTGTTCTCAAAGTCCTATATAACTATGGAAGGTTAACTTGTTGAGGTTGTTTTTCAAAAATTATAATTATTTATATGTTCCGAATTTAAATAATCATAAAAACTTGGGAGAATAAATATTTTTTTTTTAAATCACAAATCAGGATATTCTGGTTAAAATATATATCTGATAATTTTTTGTCAGTTTGTTTTCGTTCTATGAGTAATACCTATAATTAAGTTATATAATAGTTTTAATGATTGAAAGAGAGGCGAAAAATACCAGAGGGACGGTCAAACTCATAGAACGAAAACAAACTGACAAATACCAGAGGGACGGTCAAACTCATAGAACGAAAACAAACTGACAAATACCAGAGGGACGGTCAAACTCATAGAACGAAAACAAACTGACAAATACCAGAGGGACGGTCAAACTCATAGAACGAAAACAAACTGACAAATACCAGAGGGACGGTCAAACTCATAGAACGAAAACAAACTGACAAATACCAGAGGGACGGTCAAACTCATAGAACGAAAACAAACTGACAAATACCAGAGGGACGGTCAAACTCATAGAACGAAAACAAACTGACAAAAAAAAATTTTGAATTTACCTTAAGTGGTGATCATTTTAAATCACACAAGAACATCAGAAAAAATGTGTAATTGCCTTACCTGATATGCATAACTACCGAGCTTTACAAAAAGGTACATAGCCTTCATAACCAAATGTTTGTGTTTGAAAATTCTTTTTTTTGAACTGATCATTACAATGCTTCAGCTTTGCATTTTTATTCTACTCTGGTGAATTATATCTGTTCTTGTGACATTTGTACTTTTGTTGGTTTAGCTTTATTTTTATGAATAACCTATCCTTATTTACAAAGTTAAGTAATTATATTATAGAATAGATTAGATAAGCATAATACATATATCCTAACTAGATCTTTCAGATGACACTAAATAATAATTACATTAATTATCTAGATCTGTTTCATAAGAATCTGTACTTTTGATCGGCTGAGTATAATCAATCGGCATACTTTCGTATTATACTTTACTTAACAACAGCACGTGCTTCCTGTGAAAGCGTGACAACAATGCATAGTAAAACAAACGAAAAATGTGATATGACTTGAAATTTAACGGTTGTAGTAAACAATAATTATTTTAAAAGAATTGTGAAAGCGTTTAGCTGTCGCACATTTCCGAGCTTCGTGCAAAAATTGGTTTAGTCAACGCTTTTACACGATAATGAAATTATAAAACGAAACACGATTCATTTTAAAATGCTTACAGTAACTTTGCAAGCAGAGTAAATTGTTTGCAGAAATTGAATAATTCTGTTGTTCGTCGCTTGACAATTTTACACAGAAACCTTAACAAACCTATTTTACTGCAATTGTTTCAATTGAGTTGTCAGAAAACAGTCACTCTTCGTATAATGTCTTACTCTTCCATTCGTATTTAGATTAACAAATGTTTACTTGTCAGCCATTGTTATAACTGTAAACTCATTTCTCTGCATTCCATCAACTTATGTTCAACAAACACTACCCTGAAAACCGACAAAAAGTTTTTAAAACAAACACACTCACATCTGTACACTTATAGCCTAGAATTGTACGAATCATTGTCCTTTTTCGTTTTTTTTTTCCTTTCACGTTTAAAAAGCTGGGATGATTTTAGCATTTCCCCACATCCCTTTCCGTACCTAAGTCAGTTGGAATTGGGTTACAGAGAACTACAAAGGGTAAATCGTAAAGTAAAGTAAGAGAAAACCCACAACACCTTGACCAAATGAAACACCAAAAGGAAAAAAAAGCCGATTAGTTTGAACAACCTTAACCAGGCCAAAACTGAAAGAGAGTTGAGTAGTCATTGACGATTTATGTGTGGCAGCCCATGCTGTGTTAATGACACATATTGAGTTGCTAATGACAAATAAAAAGATCGATTGATTATTCGTTACAATCGGCGATTAATTATAAATAAGGGGAGAAAATAGAAATTTAAACTTCAATAAATAGGGGGAAATCCGAGGTTACTTGTGACGTAGATATATCGTATGCTCAACTCAAGTAAATGACTTCAACTTTGTCACGAGAGTACCTGGTTTGATAACTTGACGAATGAAATTTATATAATAATTTCTTTTCTTTGATGTGAGGTTTTGACTGGGCATAAGTACAAGAACATGTGAAAATAAGACCTCAAGAGTACATTGCATATCATGACATCCTAGTAAATATATGACAGAAAATTTTAATCGATAAAATTATCATATAACTAAGCCATAATTCAAACATTTGCAATGAGTGCAATTTAAATTCATTGCAAATAATCTAAATTCAATCGTGTTCCGAGAGTCCTATATAATTATGTAAGATTAACTTACATTATAAAGTTAAGCGAGTTCAAAATGACAAAATGGGCATAATACTTGAACATTTATTTTAAACGATCGTGAGCAACGTGT
This sequence comes from Mytilus edulis, assembly GCF_963676685.1. Classification (NCBI taxonomy): domain Eukaryota; kingdom Metazoa; phylum Mollusca; class Bivalvia; order Mytilida; family Mytilidae; genus Mytilus; species Mytilus edulis. The sequence continues at coordinate 14,279,438 of NC_092344.1, forward strand.
TAAACTCATTTTACTAATTGCCCAGACAGCACCAATGGCTGACTATTAGAATTAATTGCATAACAGTGTGGTCGACAGTAAAATGTTTGTAGGTTGTAACTTGTTTGTCAAAGGCTATGATTTTATGCTCACCCAGTCTGTCAGAGGCCTTCCAGTGGGGATTGAAATAGAATCATATTCAAAACAGTGTGGCTGTGGTCATTGATTGACGACCTAAATTATCCCATTGACTGGGATAGATTATGTGAACGTTTGTCTGTAAATTACTACTGACCACTACTTACTTATTATAAAATTTAAACTGTGGGGTCACCAAAGGTTCTTAACGCCTTTAATATTAAAATAATTCGAAAAATTAATCAGGAATAACTTTATGTTTTGATTTATATTATTGATATAAATCAAAACATCGTGTTATTCCTGATTAATTTTTCGAATTACTTTATTTAGGTGTTGAGAACCTTTGGTAACCCCACAGTTTAAGTGTCTTTAACAAGTACAGAGTGAGCAGTGGTCATTACAGACAAACGTTCACATAATCTGTCCCGGTCAATGGGATAATTTAGGTCGTCAATCAATGGCCACAGCCACACTGTTTTGAATGTGATTCTATTCACTTGTTACACATTCCGATACATAAAATGAAACTTTCCTTTTACAAAGCTTGAAAGGAATTTGTTTTAAATATTTATTATAATCATCACATACAACCGTGTCATTTATAAGAATAATAATGTTCAGAGATGATATTATTTAATAATAATAAAAAAAATAGGTTTATCCATTGTAAAAAAAACTATTAAGTTGATGGGGTTAATTCACAAAATATCTCATTGATTAAGGGCACAACTACTTCTACCACGGTGTGATCATTTAAGAATGGCCTACTATTTATTCAATGCGTATACATGTGGGTTTTGTTTGTGAAGAGTTCTGGATAATTAAAAAATCATTTGATTTCTTTGTTTAATACCATAAAACGATTCATTCTTTCAGATATTTGTCACTTTGCCTTATCTTCAAGTCCAACACAATTTCTCACGTTTCTTACAAAACTTATATTCTTGTGATGTATTCTTTTGTTGAAAAAAAATGTATAGATATAGATAGATATAGGAAGATGTGGTATGAGTGCCAATGAGACAACTCTCCTCCCAAGTAATAATTCATAAAAGTAAACCATTATAGGTCAAGGTATGACCTGCAACACGGAGCCTTGGCTCACACCGAACAGCAAGTTATAGAGGGCCCCAAAACTACTAGTGTAAAACCATTCAAACGGGAAAACCAACGAGAAACGAAAAACACATATGAACTACATAAACAGACGACATCATGCATTTTTGAAGCCAATTATTAAAGTAAAAAAAATAATCTGAAAGAACGTGCGATATCATATTAGGAAAATTGATGGTCAAACCATAACAAAAAATCAAGTAAAGAATTTTAAGTATTCAACTTTTATAGCTTGCTGTTCGGTGTGAGCCAAGACTCCGTGTTGAAGGCCATTTTTATTTATTTTCAAATTACAAAGGTTATTTCTGATTAGTATTTTTAATTATTTTATTTAGGTGTTTAGAACCTTTGGTGACCTCACAGTTTAAATGTCTATGATAAGTACGTCATGACTTGAAGAAGAAAATGAAAGAATTACGTATGAAAAAGCCACGTGATTTTTGGAAAATTTTTAATAAGTTTAAACGTCCAGTGAATAATGACATTGATATCAAACAGTTTTATGATTTTTTTAAAGAAATGAATAAAGATACTCTTAATAGAGAAAATATCGAACTAGATAACAATTTTGATGGTGATAGATCAAATTATTTTTTGAACAAAACAATAACAAGAGACGAGGTTATCAAAGGTATACAAAGTGTTAAAAATAATAAGTCACCTGGTGACGACTTGATAATAAATGAATATATTTCATCATCTTCTGAATTGATGTTAGATATATATGTATATATGTTCAATTTAATTTTTGATACAGGTTTTTTACCTGAAATATGGCTTTTAGGAAATGTTATTCCAGTGTTTAAAAACAAAGGTAGTAAAAGGGAACCGAAAAACTATCGGCCAATAACATTACTATCAAGTTTAGGTAAAATATTTACTTCCATTTTAAGCAGTAGACTTTGTGATTATTTAGATGAGTTTTTGATTTTAGAAGAAAACCAAGCAGGTTTTAGACCAGGATACAACACAAACGATCATATTTTTGCTATTTATGCCTTTTTCGAACTATTGAAATTAAAGAAGAAAAAGTTATTTTGTGCGTTCATTGATTTTCAGAGAGCTTTTGATTCTATTCAAAGAAATCTCCTTTTATTTAAACTGTTGAATAATAATATTAACGGAAAATTTTTCCGAGTTATACAAAATATGTATAACGATATAAAATCCCGTGTTGTTTTCAATAATGAGAAATCTGACTTCTTCCCTTGCGAAATTGGTGTACGGCAAGGTGAAAATTTATCGCCTGCTCTGTTTTCTGTATATCTGAACGATTTACAAGCATTTTTAGAAGAGTTAGATACAAAAGGATTACAGTCAATAAGTGCAGACCTAGAAAATGAATTAGATGTGTATCTTAAGATTTTCTTACTGTTATATGCTGATGACACTGTTTTATTAGCGGATAGTAGCACTGAATTACAAAATATGTTAAACAATTTTGCCATATATTGTAACAAATGGCAACTTAAGGTAAATGTTGATAAAACAAAAATTCTTGTTTTTGCAAATGGCAGACTTCCACAAAATTTGAAATTTTTTATTAATGATAATGAAATTGAGATTGTTAAAAATTATAAATATTTAGGAATATTTTTTTCTAAAAGTGGTTCTTTTTTACAAACTAGAAAATACTTACGAGATCAAGGAATAAAGGCTATGTATTCTATCTTGAAGAAAAGTAGAATTAATAACTTATCTATTGAATGTCAACTAGATCTCTTTGATAAGGCTGTTGTACCTATTTTGTTATATGGATCAGAGATTTGGGGGTTTGAAAACTTTGACTTGTTAGAGCGAGTACACCTAAAATTTTGTAAACTCATTTTACATTTGAAGCAATCAACCCCAGACTGTATAGTTTATGCAGAACTAGGCAGATTCCCATTATTTCTTTATGCAAAAGTTCGTATGATAAATTTTTGGGGCAGAATTATAAACGGTAAAGAGTGTAAAATTGCTCATGTTCTTTATAAATTATTACTTATAAATTTAAATAACTATGGTTTTGAAAGTAAATGGTTGATTTATATTAAAAATATTTTTAATAATTGTGGAATGTCTAATATTTGGAACCTTCATTTTGCTGACAAATGGGTATCAAAAAGTGTGGAACAAAAGCTTAAAGATCAGTTCACACAATTATGTTTGTCACAGATAGAAACCTTACCTAAATGTCTATGTTATAGAATTTTTAAAAATAATCTGAAATTTGAGAATTATCTCAACATATTGCCTAATAATTTATTATTTGTATACTGCAAATTTAGATGCGGTAGTCACCGTTTACCAATTGAGACTGGAAGATGGCGAGGCTTGTCACGAAACGACAGACTCTGTCATCTATGCAATTCAAGTGAAATCGGTGACGAATATCATTATATAATGACTTGTAAATCTTTAGATTTAGAGAGAAAGAAATTTCTACCTGAATATTGCTGTAAAAATCCAAATACATACAAATTTGATAGTTTATTTAATTCAGACAATATTATCATTTTAGAAAAATTATGTAAGTTTATAAAAACAGTACAGGTGAAAGTCAGTCCTCCAAGTTAAGTTACGTTTAGTTTTGTTCACACATGTGCATACTTATATAATCATATATGTAATTGTAAATATATATTTTCTCTGTAACTATGACATGTAGTTTTGTGAGAATAAAGTTCATTCATTCAGCAGTGGGCATTACAGACGAACGTTCACCTAATTTTCCCCAGTCAATGAATGGCCATAGCTACACTGTTATGAATTTCATTCTATTTACAATTATGTACATTATTTACGCTGGACGATACTCATAAATATAAGGTGATGTTGTATGAGTGCCAATGAGACAACTCTTAATTCAAGTCACAATTTGTAAAGGTAATCCAGTATAGGTCAAAGTACAACCCTAAATAGGGAAACCAACGGTTCAATCTATAAAAAAATCGAAAAACGATACTGATAAGATTGTGTCATCTTAACAACATATCATTTTAAATTAAAGACCATTTTTATTTTATTTTTATTAATAAATAAAAATACATATCTTTCCATAGATTAATTAATGTATTTATTAAATTATTAATTTAGATAAAAAAAAAAAACGTAGTAATTTAAATGAATAAATGAAAATATTATCAATTTTGATAGTCTTTCTATTCTGAAAAGTCTTTACCGTTGTTTTAACCAATATTTTACAAAATATGTTCATTTTATGAATAATTTGCATATAAGCCAAAATAAAAATGTATGTACCATTAAATAACAGGATGTACTCCAAGACAATTGTTACTCACTTAAGAGTCTGTTATTATTTAAAAGCATATGAAAAGTAATATTGACATGAAAAACAATGTTTATGTAACAAGATAAGAGTCAGATAAGTATCGCAAATATGAGAACCCACATTCGAATAATACAAACGAAATAGAATAGAAACTACAAAACCTTTTTTTCAGTACAACAACCTGCACCAATCGAAACAACTAAATTTTAACAGAAAGAAAAAGCAGAAACAAAAACGGGCATATGGACAATACATGGATTGAGTCAGATTCGAAATGTGGTGGATTAACCATTTTATGGAGTCTCAATCCATCCCCTATAGCTATACCTACACATATATAAGCACGATTTTATATCTTGTCAATATATTCTACTGAATAATCTAAAATAGTTAACGCCATTAGGTCAGTGACTTTTTAGTACAAAAAAAATATTTAAAACTTTTTAAGTGATAGCATATGTTATTCAATGGTTAATAGCGGTCAATGACCGACCAAAAGTTTAATTTAAAGAACATCTGTTACACAATTTCTTAAATATATATAAAATACGATTTTCCACTGTGATATCAATTAAATATTTAAAAGAAAGAGTTATGGCTTGTCCTTGAATTTATCTTACTGTCAGGATCAATGTCCGCAGAGAACTTTACATCTAGTGAAATTGTAATATTGATAAACTTCTTAGACTTTTAATAACTTCGGATGAAATGTTGTAATCAGCGCTATGCATTATTTTGTAGTAGATTTAGAAGCAAATCATAATTATCTAACTAGTTTTATACAACTTTGAATATGAACACTTCTCAATCTGGGGCCTGTTTATCGAAACCATCCTAAATTCCGTTCTAAGAATTTCTTAGGACAGCATTTATGATAAAGTTAGGACCGACTTACGACACGTCTCAGCATGCACATCGAAGCTATCTTAGGAATATCTCAGCTAGGACATCCTAACCGATGTCCTAAGTATTGGCGGAAAAGAAAATACAAATAAAATATCAAATTATAAAATATGATATCATATTTTATCAATAATATTGGTTTTTTTTAAATATAGTTATTTAGAAACTAATTATGAATGTTACATTAAAGATAATAAAAGATTATTGTATAATATATGTACATTTAAACTGTATAAAACAAAACATTAGACAAAAATAATAACTTCGTATTATATAAAAATTTAAGAAACTAATTGTAAACAAGATATATAATCGGTAAAAATCATAACATGTTTTTGAGTGAGTTGAATTCGAACTGTCAAGATTTCAATATTTAACAGTTCAAAGGCAAATCTCGTGCATTTTTCAAATAAATACGATGAATTTCAACTATTTTACTACTGCTAAAAACAATAATACGTGTGAAAATGAATAAAAGACGAAATTGAATGTATCCTAAAGTTAGGACCATCCTTAGACCATCTTAAGACACCTAAATTGGTATCCTAAAGTTAGGACAATTCCTAGGATTTTCCTAAGTTGAGACATGTTTGATAAACCCACTTAGGACTAAGATGTGTCCTAAGTTGGTCTTAGGACACGTCCTAATCCTAAGAGAGCTTCGATAAACAGGCCCCTGTTCTAAATAATATTTATCTCATGAGTACGCAGTGTGCCATTATAAGATCACCCGAAGGTCGGATAGGATGATTCTTTTGCTGTTCTAGATTACATGTATATAAAAAAAAAACGCATCTTTTTTAAAACACCACACAATCATTACAATATACTTTAAAATTGAGAAAGGAAATGGTGAATATGTCAAAGCGACAACCACCCGACCATAGAGCAAACAACAGCCGAAGGCAACCAATGGGTCTTCAATGTAGCGAGAATTCCCGCACCCATAGGTGTCCTTCAGCTGGCCCCTAAAATATGCATAATAGTACAGTGATAATGGACGTCATACTAAACTCCGAATTATACACAAGAAACTAAAATTTAAAATCATACAAGACTAACAAAGGCCAGAGGCTCCTGACTTGGGACAGGCGCAAAATTGCGGCGGGGTTAAACATGTTTATGAGATCTCAACCCTCCCCCTATACCTCTAGCCAATGTAGAAAAGTAAAACAATAACAATACGCACATTAAAATTCAGTTCAAGAGAAGTCCGAGTCTGATGTCAAAAGATGTAACAAAAGAAAATAAATAAAATGACAATAATACATAAATAACAACAGACTACTAGCAGTTAACTGACATGCCAGCTCCAGACCTCAATTAAACTGATTGAAAGATTATGTCTTCATCATATGAATATCAGGTACAATCCCTCCCGTTAGGGGTTTAGTATCATACTATCATAAAATATATGAGAAGAACATAACCCGTGTCATGCCAACAACTGTTTTTTTTAAGAAATAAATGTGTTTAGTTCCGATGCAAAGACCCTATCAGTGAATCAATGTTAAAGCCAAAATATGCAATCTTTAATGACCTGACAACAGTATCGTAACTATACCCCCTTTTAATAAGTCTATTTAAAGGTTTTGTTAGTTTCTGAGGAGAATACTGACATTTTTGTGCTTTATAAAGAATATTTCCATAAAATTTTGGATGTGAAATACCTGAACGTATAAGATGTCTGCATGTTGAGTTATATTTACGAATTATTTCCTTATACCGGTGATAAAATTTAGTAAATGTTTTGACCAGTTTGTGATATCGAAAACCCTGGTGTAATAATTTTTCAGTAATACATAAATTTCTCTCGGTAAAATCTAATACATTGTTACATACACGAGCGAATCGTACAAGTTGAGATATATAAACACCATAAGATGGTGACAAGGGAACGTCACCATCTAAAAATGGATAATTAACAATAGGAAATGAAAAATCATCTCTTTTATCATAAATTTTTGTATTAAGCTTCCCGTTTATGATATAGATATCAAGATCGAGGAAAGGGCAGTGGTCATTGTTATCATTAGCTTTATTTAAAGTAAGTTCTACAGGATAAATTTCTTTAGTATACATACTGAAGTCGTCATTATTTAGAGCCAATATATCATCCAAATATCTAAAAGTATTGTTAAATTTTTGTATCAAATGTTGTTTTGATGGGTCTTTGCTAATTTTAGTCATAAATTGTAACTCATAACAATACAAAAACAGGTCCGCAATAAGTGGTGCACAGTTAGTCCCCATTGGAATTCCAATAACTTGACGATATACGGAATCTCCAAAGCGAACAAAAATGTTATCAAGTAAAAATTCAAGTGCATAAATAGTATCAAAGCATGTCCAATTGACATAGTTCTTTTGTTTATTGCTACTAAAAAATGATCTAAAAGAGTTTGAACATATGTACTCGCATTCCGACTTTTTAAATGCCCAGTTAATTAGGGATGTGAATTTTTTCTTAATAAGAATATGGGGCAAAGTGGTATGTAGGGTAGAAAAATCAAAACTTTGAACAGATTCAAAATCACCAATATATGCATGCAATTTATCAAGTACTTCCATATTACAATATAGAATGAGTACCGGACATTATGACTACATGTGTTAAATTAACAAAGAGATAATATTTAATCGTCCAGTCATTTGCACAGGCCAAAAACTTATTTCCGAATTTACACTAGTGTAGGGGCATGAATTGTAGATCTATATTCGATATATATTGGTTCGATTCCTAGCATAGACCTCGCATATACACTGTGTTTTGTTTTCTTTTAGGATTGATAAGGTTCAGATCAGTAGTATACCGCTGTTCGAAAGTCAAAAATCGATTGAGTAAAAATAGATCCGGGTTACAAACTAAAACTGAGTGAAACACATCAAATATAAGAGGAAAACAACGAAACAACAGAAACACTAAAGTGCACTTTTTAAAAATAAACATAAACGAGTGAATAAAAACTGTGTACTTTTATTCAATAAATATAGGAAAGTATTATCGACAGGATGTACAGGATCAAGCATACTCATTATATATAATTATATATCTAGTTATGTTTTAATTTATCAATAACCAAAATCAATGTTATTACCAGTAAAAATAATATATTTAGATTTGACTGCGATGTTTAATTGATATTGACAAGTATAATATGCTGGTGTTGCAATAACACAACTCAGATTTTTATAATATGTATTTCAATACCGTAGTGACCTTCCAATGGCGTATTCAACAGGCAGTCTACATTAGAAAATACCTGTACCAAGTCAGGAATATGACAGTTGTTATCCATTCGTTTGATGTGTTTGGACTTTTGATTTTGCCTTTTGATTTTGGACTTTCCTTTTTGAATTTTCCTCGGAGTTCAGTATTTTTGTGTTTTTACTTTTTTCAATCAAAAGAACAACACGTTGTTAACTTTCTACCATTTTAACTTTAAATGGTCCTGAATAAACAATATCGTTGCTTTATTTATACATATGGCTCTACCATGAACCAGTGAGGGGAATCAATACTGCTAGAATGAAATTCAAAACAGTGTGGCTGTGGCCATTGATTGGCACATAAAATTCATCCATTGCCTGGGACAATTTAGGTGAACGTTTGTATGTAACGACCACTGCTCACTTTGTACTTTTTAAAGACACTTAAACTATGGGGTCACCAAAGGTTCTCAACACCTCAATAAAGTAATTCGAAAAATTAATGAGAAATAACACGATGTTTTGATTTATATCAATTATATAAATCAAAACATAAAGGTTATTCCTGATTAATTTTTCGAATTATTTTATAATTAAAGGCGTTAAGAAACCTTTGGTGACCCCACAGTTTAAATGTCTATCGTAGGTACGTCGTGAACAGTGGTCGTTACAGACAAACGTTCACGTAAATTGTCCCAGTCAATGGATGAATTTAATGTGTCAATCAATGGCCACAGCCACACTGTTTTGAATTGCATTCCTATTGGAATCCCGGAGCTTCATTTGGTCGAATTAAAGTTTTAAGTTGTCGCATTCCATCAAAAGCCACTAGGCGTCCGTGAGCACAGTGAACGTAGTGACGTTACGCGCGATGTTCGTACCTCATTAGAAAATTGGTGTAGTTGGCAAGATGCAAGTCCAAAATATATAATTGTGTGATATCATATTCATTACTATTGTACGTATTTTAAAAAATAATGTTTTTTTTTAAATAAAAACGAAATAAATAATTGTTGAAACTATGTGTTATGCTGCAGGTGACAAGCTTCATCTTTAAAAAACGGCTATTTTTATTTTTTTTTTTGCTGTCCCGCGTAACATATTTCATTTATTGTAACCACTAAACTATGAATTTCGTCTAAACTATTTAATATTTTGAAAAACGTTTTTTCCATTATTCAATAGAAAGGTTCCTTCAGTCTTTTATGCTTTTTTTTATGACATCATGATGACGTCATAGGGAAAAAAAAGCGTTCCATACTACAAGGGCAAATCTGTTCCATCGTGAAAAAAAGTTGGGATTCCAGATTTGAGAATCCAAAAACATTTATCTAAAATGGAAAAAGTTTAGTATTTGTATTTACTACATCAATGTTAATTTGCTTAAATTTAATATGAATTTAAAGACAAATATCCTGATGAATTATATATGGTAATTTATGAGCAATTTTTCAAAGGCTTACAAGGTTGTCGCACCGCCATATTTTGACGTTAAAACGAATTCAACTCAAATTTACCTCAATTGTTTGCTTATCAGTGCTCTTATAATGGTAGAATTTTATGATTTTTTTAAATGTTATTTTTCTTACTTGTTCAAAAATCTAAAATACATCAATTTTCAATAAGTGGTTAAAAAGCACCGTCGATTTTGCGGAGTATTACAAGAATGTCGCACATGCTTAAAAACAACGTTTCAGTCGAAGTTTTGGTTAGAACGTTACAAAATATTCGGGACGTTGTGTTACGCTTACATGCACGAACATCGCGCGTAACGTCAGTGCATGTCTTTACACAAATAAATGCAAACTCAAAAACATCACTTGTAATTTATTGATTTTTTACAGGTTTAGCGAAATGAAAACAAATTTTTCAAGGCTTTGTAACAGAAAATTTCAAAGTTATATTTAATGGAAATTAGGGATGTTATGGCAATTCAAAACAAGATTTTTACAGACTTCATAACTTATTTTACAAATTAGTAGAAAGTTGATAAACCCTGGGTATGTCGAAGAACGTCTCATCCGTTTTCTTTAAAAGGTTTATTGGAAGGAACTAAGACTTTGTTGATAAATATTCCGTATCAACTTCACAAATACTACACGATGGTCTTGAAATATAGATGCTGTGTACTGACGTTGTTTATTGACGTGGCTCTGTTCTTATACATCCCGCCCTTGCGTTATTGTGCTGCGGTAAAACCAATGTATTAAGGTCCGCCAACAAAAAATGGCTAAGGGCAATCTGTGGCAGTATTTAATGCAGCAATTATCAGTTCATATGATGTTGAATATTTAAAATTGCGTGTGCAATTTGAAAGCTGTGATTTTCCATATTTGAAGCATTTTAAAAAAGAAATGGGTACATTATCATTAAAGTTAAATTGGATTAAAATGGCAAACTATAAAGAGCGGGAAAAGTCAACCAACCGGGAAATTATGTGCCTGTCTTGCTTTTAGTCTAACAGTTGAAACATGATGAATCTTATGTAGACGAAACGCAGGTGTCTGGCGTACACTATTTTAAGCCTAGTATCTATTGTGACTTTATCCAGTACACGTAACTCCCTGCAAAGAATAAATTTTAATTCATAAATACAACAACTAAACTATGCTGTCCACCTGTCACCACCGCGAAAAGATCAAACAATGACTGTCTGGATCTGAAATATAAAAAGATATAAATTCACAATCACGAAATACAGAATCGCCAACGTTCTTAAAAGATCATCGTAAGGAAGCTGTTTAATGTAATTTACTAAGGAGTTTATGACTGAACGAATAAAAATGCTTTTTACAATACACAGGGTTTCACAACACGAAATGGCAAACCGTAAAACATGGTCTGGGACTGTGGTCTGGTATGTGTTATGGTATGGTTTGGTCACTTTATAGAACAAATACCACAACTCCATGTTACATGTATGCATGAATGATAGGGTGCTGTTTTACATGCTACCATACTATAGTATAAATGTATGTGGTGAGGTATAGTACATGTAGTACATGAAATAATTACCTTTTTTTCTGTTTGATGGAACGTCTAGACGGATTTTTCCATTAGTTCAGAGAGATCAAAGAACTTTATAATAAAGTGTGGAAAGATTTAAATTGATCCTATCAAGCTTGGATTGTTTTTGTCTTTTACATGACACGTAGTAAAATAATCAAGTTGGTGTACTTGTCTATGATACTTCTTAACAAAGTCAAGTGATTTGAGTTATTATGTAATTTTCGTGATTAGGATCATTATCAAATACATCTGAGCAAATACTTAACTAAGGAAATTCTTAGTGAAATCTAAGTTTAAGGAATTATACTTAAGTTAAGATGTTTTATGCATACGGCCCCAGGTGTGTAATATAAATGAACTTTTCAACATTAGATTATAGCGTCATTTCGGAAAAAAGCGAAGCAAGTCGTTCAAATGATTCTTTATTTCAAAGACAAAATAATTTTAAATACAAGTAGAGTATTCGGTAAAATTAATAAATATTAAGTTTTGTAGAGAAAACCATTATCCTCAAATTAAATTAGAAATTGTAAAGTGATAAGAAAAACACTAATTAGATATAGAAAATAATTACGTAAATTTATAACAAGGTTTTGCCAGCTGCGAACCATCCAATCCAAATCAAATTGAAAAAGTATAAATACTGATAGTAATAATAATTTGTCAATCTGATCAATCCAAATTAACTCATCATAGATACCAGGATTAAAGTTTTATTTTTGGGCCAAACGCGCGTTTCGTCTACAAAAGACTCATCAGTGACGCTCGAACAAAAAATATAAACAAATAAAGCATAAAGTTGAAGAGCATTGACAAATGATTAACAGTTTGTCAAATGCACCTGAGGTAGAAAATACTTAAGGATTTCAATAATTCAAAGTTTTGTAAACAGTCAATCTATAATTATCACCATGTCAATTATATTTCAAAAGACAGTGCCATCTCACCTTTAGTCTTTTTACTTTTGATTTAATGGAAATATCACTATCCATCGAATACTACATTGTGTAATATCTGATACTTTTAATTTCCAAGAAATGTTGTGTGTAAAGATAATAAGTCTTTGTCATATTAGGATGCGATTCTTTATTGGGATCCTAAAAAAAATGGAAAATGTTGGTCAATAATAAAATACTGAATGCAGCTAAACCTTTACTACATTATTTAAACATAAAATATCTTGCACTGTGTACACGACAAGCGCCCCGTTTGGTCGGCTCAGTCTTCAGTTTTCTTTGTTGTGTTTTACATACTGTTTGCCTTTTAGTCATTTTATTTTTTTGCCACGTCATAGTCACTTTAATTTCGATTAATGAGTTTGAATATCACTACGGTTACCTTTCGCCACTCTTTTGTACCTTTGATAACTATTTACACCACCGTTTCGTTTCGCTATCACCAGCCCAGTAGTCAGCACTTCGATGTTGACATGAATATCAGTTATATGATCATTTTTATAAATTTCCTGTTACAAAACCTTATTTTCTTCGAAAATCTAAGGATTTTTCTATCCCAGAAATAGATAACCTTAGTCGTATTTGGAATTTTGGGTCCTCAATGCTCTTTCATTTTTTACTTGTTTGACTATATAACTATTTTGATCTGAGCGTCACTGATTAGTCTCATGTAGACGAAACGCGCATCTGGCGTATTAAATTATAATCCTGGTACCTTTGATAACTATTGTAATATTTACGGGTGCCCCATGTGGAGCAGGATCTGCTTACCCTTCCGGAGCACCTGAGATCACCCCTAGTTTTTGGTGGGGTTCGTGTTGTTTATTCTTTAGTTTTCTATGTTGTGTCATGTGTATTTGATATGTTTTATACATGAACTTTCTATAAATGTTTACTGTTTGAACCTGTAAAAATGTGTCAAGTAAACTATCTGTATCATGAGAAGCTGTTTCTGTAGATACATGTACATGTATTTAAGTTTTTAGAGTTATCTTATATATCCAAATAAAAAATTTAAAAAAAAGTACTGTTTTATATTATCTTATTGAATTTTGTCAACCGTTAAACTAACATCATGTTTAATTCATTACTGTTACAAGTGTCTTATATCAAAACAAAATTATAAAATCTTTCATCATGGTACAGCAATTTGTACCAAATCACCATGCCATGTTTTACAGTTTGCCACAAGAAGGGACACTTAAGAAACCTAAGTCTGTTATGATATCTTGGTCGATGACCTAACGGATGTTTAAGGTGATTTATTGCAAGTGATATGTTATGTCTATACAAAAATCCTGCCTGTTTTTCTTCTCAAGAATCTAAACGTCTCATTAGTACTGTAAATATAATAAGTCATTAATGGACCAAAAAGTCAAAGCTTCAAAAATTTCATACACGTAAAATGTAAAAATTATATATAAACATATATTTGTGCCATTTGAAAAAAATATTAAAATAGGAAATCATAACCGATTTGTGCATTGATTGATAGATGATTATTGTTCAAAATTCAAATATGTTCATACTATCTTATTTATTAAAGATACCGATTTTGAAAAAAAGAGTGCATATTCTGAATGTAATTTCTAATTTATCAAAAACTATAAATGAAAACTAACATCCTTTTAAAAGAATGAAAATATTTAGATTAAGTTTCTACTTTTCATTTAAAAAGAAAGAAGAAAATTCAAAATTGTTTTACAACATCCGATGATTATATGTTGTTTTTGAGTCACAAACGGTGACCATAAATTTAACAGCTTATGTCTCCCGTTTAAAGGTTACTGCATGACTACAATAATCCCATAGTACAGGGCAAAATTCCACGGTATTGTGGCAATCATATGTTAAAAATAATAACAGCAAACAATCCATGAATCTATTAAATCCCATGTCATTCTGCACATTTTGGTTATAAACATGATATTGAAAAGGCGGCGGCGGATTTACAAATGAATGTTCTGGAAATTAAAAGTGTCCAGTATTGGTAGACGAAATGCTTGCCTTTCATTTAGGAGCCGTAATGATACAACGTGAATATAGTCAACGAAGATATCTCATTACAATGACAATGATAGAAGTGTGTTATCTACATTGATCATCATTCTCTCATCTGGGTTTATAATGGTTTACTTTTATAATTGTTATTTGGATGGAGAGTTGTCTCATTGGCACTCATACCACATCTTCCTATATCTTTTGTTTACACGGTTTTGTTGTGTACATGCTATAATAAAAAAAAAATATATATACTATAAACTTGGGCAAACAAAAAATTATAATTTTTAATGCGCAGTAGATCTTACATTCCTCGGTTATAATAAAAATCAAACTCTTACATAATCTTGAAGAAAATACATTCCTTAAACTTGTGCACTTATTACCTGAAAATGATAAAGTCACAAGGAAACTGGGAAAGTAGCATCCCTCAAGTCGTTGAGAAGAGTTCAACTTGTCTGTATAAATCAACGAAGAAAATTACCGAACATCTTAACAAACAAAATGGAAAGACGAGAAAATAACTCACCAACAGCATTATTATATATCACACTAGCAATTAGAAAAGCGGTAGAGCATTTACTTTTTCTTGTGGCATCTTGTCACTGTGTATCATCGCCACCGGAAATTGACAAATTCTTTAAAAAAAACATGTTTTTGACAACAAATTTCAGTAAATATGATGCCACACTATAATAATCTAAAAACGTGTCTGGAAAAATAATGAAAAACAGTTCAATATCTTGAGAATGGGGCGACAGAGGACGATCGATCTCGAAATTTTCCGGTACTAAGTGGCAAGTTTTGGAGTATTACACAAAATCTTGTATTAATTTTGTACTTATCGGCCTAATAATTTAAAGAATTATATATCAGAAAATCATTTCTTAAACGGTACCCTCATCAAAAGAGTGGAAATGCTTTAAAATGAATGAATTCTTAACTTGTTTACTTTTTTTTCTATTTCTCTCCGCTTCGTTAGTACCCAATTTCCGATGGCGATGATACACAGTGCTTGTGCTGGTGTGTCAAGAATTAACACACCATACTTTATCTTGTGTGGCAAGAATTAACACACCATACTTTACCTTGTGCTTGTGTGTCAAGAATTAACACACCATACTTTATTTCGATTGATTTACGTAGTAAAGTGATAGTTCGATGGTATCGAAATAAATGCTGAAATAAAAAGGATAAAAACTGATTTTAACATTTGTACAGTCAACAATCATGGAAACACTATTCAATGCAAGACAACTCGTTTTTACTTAATAATAAACGCTGTAATAGGTAATATCATTTCTGTTTCTGTCAGTGCTAAAAACCTTAGATACGTATGAAAATATTATTTCTCTACATGTTTATGTATGGAATAAAGATGTAGAGCAATACAAGGTTTAAATAGATAATAATTATGAAAGAAATGAAAACAACACCTTATAAATGGCATGCGTGCGCAGCACCTTCACCAGTAGCGCTCAAAGCCTAATATTTTAAAAAAATCCAAGGATGTATATAAGAACATAAACAGTTGAAAAGCCATATAATCAAAAAGGACCTAAACAAACGGACAAATCCAACTAAATTCAACTCTGCCAGAGGTAATTAAAATCTTAGTTTCTTTAAATTTCAAATTGTATAAACGGACAATTTTAAATAAGTTTAATATAAATAAAGTCTGTAAACAAAGTCCTGACTACTGAGTTTATGATACTCTCGGACCCTTATAGTTCACCAATAGAGGTATCAACCTAGTGCTGTAGAAAATGAAATCGAGGCGTTATAAATTCCGTGCGTCCGAAGCTCTTTCCTAAATTAACCTTAACAGGATCGCTAAAATCCGAATATGTCAAAGCTAATGGTGAACAAGAACCTAAACAGTTGAAGAGAATATGACAAAACCTGACCTTAAAATAATAGATAAATCCATCTATGGTCAACTTTGCCTGAGGGAGTTGAAACCAGGGCATACATTTTTTTATATCAAAATTATTCTTAAACGATAGCATCGTTCATCCAAAGCATTTTACGCGTGGTTGTTTAAAGAATTTATATCCTTAAAAACATTTTCAATCCTCAATAAAGATTCATGTTCCTTCAAAACATCCGGTTTTTATATACATATTTTTCGTCTTTTAACACTTTTTATTCACGATCAGGAAAATAATCAACTTTCCTGTCCGGAAATATGGGGTTAGGTCTGATCTTACGTGGGGGTATCATTATGTACTATCAATAGCTCACTAAAATTATCCCTTTCATCGTGCTATTTATAGCTCTTCCAACAACACAAGCAATTCTATTACCTTTTGAATCGCCATGAACCACGAAATAGATTCTCTGTTAATGTATTCATCATTATCGTTTTATCATCAATATAGTCATCCTAATTAAGCAGAACTGTTGAATTTCCTCGTTTGGTTTAGTCAAAACATTTGCAAAAGTAGATGCACGGTTTAGAGAAAAATAAATAACTCGAAAACAAATTAACGCTTATTTATAATTTTAGATAAAAAAACTTCTTTTGTTCACTTTTGACAAAAATTATTAAAAAAAAAAGATCAAAATACTGTTTTGCTTAGTGTGTATTATAAGAGCGTAGTTGTTGAAGTCAAACTAGTTACATCTTACTGTTCCGGTGATTAAATGACTTGTTGTTTGGTTTAAACCGGTTTCTGTTTACCTGCTGCCAAACAGATTCTGATCATGTGCAAACCAGTTTGATGAGTTTAGGAAGCCGGTTTCAGCTACCATTTGATTTTTATGGGAGAGGGGTGTACAGACGGGAGGGGGTAAAAAAAAAGGAGCAGCACAGGAGTTTTGATTATAAAAAAAGCAAGACGAGACACTTTGCAAAATAAAACAAAAGACAGGATGACAAAAAAAGGTCAGGTTAAACTAATAAAAAGGGTAGGACCGAATAGAATCAAAAATGAAAAAAGGCAGGACAGAGATTACAACTAAAAAAATATGCAGGACAACATTTTCATCCTAGCCCCCTCCCCCTCCCATATAAATCAAATGGTAGCTCCCTAATTCAAAAAATTGAACTATTATAGCTATTCTCTAATTAAAAAACAGAATAACTCGTGTTGCCATCAATAATAGTTTTCTTATAATAAACAAAAAAAACATAAGGGTATTTACATTGAACTACATGCTAGTATTGCGTAATTGCAAGATCTCGCTGTAACCAGTTCTGAAAGTACATTCAACTTGACACACTTAAAGTACTTATAATTATAAAGAAATCTGATATATTTTTCTTCTCTTCATGAGATTTGTAAGATAACGACTCTAGTATATATTTCATTTCTCTACATACGCTTTATCATTACCCTCACGTTGTTCTACTAAGATGTATGTCAGAGTTTTAGCACTTCTTTTGTTGGTTTCCGTTATTTTGGATTATTCTTTGGCCAGAAAGAAGGACAGAAAAAAAGAAAAGATTGCAAACAAAGGTAACTACTATTTGTGCACGTCTTTTGGTTATTTTTTTTTATTTTTGTTTTTGTAGTTTTTTATTTGCCTTACTGTTTCAGTCAAACTTCATCAACATTTCCAAAGTTAGTTTTTATAGATGCGTCTCGAACATTCTTTTGGCATGCTATACATTTATACTTATCGTGTACTAGTATGCATTCACTACGCTAACACATTTTAAGGGGCTGTGAAATGCCGAGGTCTACCGTTTTCCTATTTTTTAAAGTCTTGTTGACGGAGTAAAACGTGTCTACCTGTTTCAGGTTACCATTTATATCTAGGAAAATCCGTTTTCGCTTCAACCCATTTGCGCCAAATAATTTAGCAAAATTATGAAATTTGCGTCAAAAATACAAATATACCATATTGCGCTTATAATAATTTATATATACATTTTATTTTCATTATTCAATGAGTCTGCACACACTATCAGGACCGGCAGATTAAACTTGATTGACATTTGTAGTTTTTTTTAACCGTGTACACCAATTTTTTTCTGCATTAGTATTACTTGTATATAAAATAAGGAGATGTGATATGATTGCCAATGAGACAACTATCCAAAAGAGTCAAAAGAATGTAGATTTAAGTAATTATATGTCACAACAAAAAACATATATTGCGTATAGTCAGCTATAAAAATCCCCGATATTACAAAACATGAAACAATTCAAACAAAGAAGAATAACCCTGATTTATAACTAAACAATAATTATTTTTTTTTAGATATAACAGACAGCATCTACTAAGTAAATGCTCCTTACTTTGAACATAGTGTGGCGGGGGTTAATCATTTTTGTCAGCGCCCAATCTTTCCCTTGCCTGGCACAATAATTTATTGTGTTACAGTGCAACATAAGAAAAAACTTTAAAAATCACTTGAAAATGCCTTGTCTCATCCGATCGACAATAAGTACACAACTGCTAGAAATACTTTGGAAATCCCACTTCATTAATAGCTACACGAAACCAACTCATGGAAGTAATAGTGCCATTTTCTTCAATTTACATTTTTAAAACAAAGACCCCATAAATCCCTGAGACCATAAAAGATCGCAACTAACATTTATACAAAAGACACAATATATCACTCTTAGAGAACTCTCAGTCCCGATTGCTAGACATAGTTCAACGTCGAATAAACCTACGAGTTAATCAAGTTCTCAAGACCAAAGGAGTAGGTTCAGTAAGACCACTTTTTGGCCTCAAAATATAGCAGTTTTAGAAAATTGTGAAAATGTAATCGTTTAGATATTTTTTGCAAAGTAGAATGCTTCTACTACATAAATATGGGCTGTTTTTGACAAAACAATGCACATATATCGGGTACTAGCATCATTAAGTCATGCTAAATTACTGAAATCTTCACAATTGTAGCAATTTAGTTAAATTTTAGACGGTTTCCGTCTGAAATGAAAGTGGCCGCATTCGTGTTCATTCATAATATTGAAATGTAAGTTGTATTTGATGATAATACATAATATATATAAAGGTTGAGGATGAACACGGATGCGGCCACTTTCATTTTTGACAAAAACCATCTGAAAAGTGACGATTTTTGGCATATTTGATAGATTTTTCATATTTAAGCTTGAATCGGGGCGTTTTAAATGACTTATTAAGTTAAAATCTTCCCCATTAACTAATTGAATCAATTGAAATAGACACTTAAGTGTTTAGAAAGTGTCTACAATCTTTCGTTAGATGAACTTGAAAATTGAGGCCGAAATTGGCCCTTACCGGACCTACTCCTTTAGTGTCTCGTTCACACAACTGTTGTTTTTATACTGCGCAATTCAATTAAGGTAAATTGAAAGTATAGTATACAGCTGTTGGTTATATTTAGATAGCCCACTTCATTCAAACTGAACAACACTAACACATGGTGTTTCATGGTCTCAGGGCTCGGATACCATTAAGGGGATCTTTTTTTTTAAAGCTATTTGAAGTTATTTTCGCTATAGACTTCCGTGAGTTGGTCTCGTGCAGTTATAAATGAAACGTGCTTTTTAAAGTATTTCTAACATTTTGCATATATACGACGGTGTATTCGTTTGTCGCTTATCTTAAAATAAAACGAATATCTAATTACAACCCACAAATTATCTTTAAAATAAATGTAAAGGTGTTGATGCACAAATTTCTGTTTGATTGGTATAAAACAGTCTTCGGGTAGCCGACTTCGTCATTGGATTGTTACCAAGTGACTTTTTTATTCTTAAGTAAAACGTAGTTATCAACGTTTTACGGCTATATCTTGTACACTTTCGGTTAATTTGATTTCATACATTTCATAAGGCTTTAATGATAAGGTTTCAATCTTATATGTTTGATGCACAAACTTCTGTTTGATTGGTATAAAATAGTCTTCTGGTAGCCGTCTTCGTAATCGGTGTTTTAATCAATTTATTACCAAGTGAATTTGGTCCTAAATAAAACGTAGTTCTCAACGTTTTACGGCTATATCTTGTACACCTTCAGTTAATTTGATTTCTTACATTTCATAATGCTTAAAATATATGATACGGGTTTCAAAATTTCCTCATAGCACGTGTATGAAATTTAATAAGAAATTAACTTCAAATTTTATCACGAAGACAGATTTTTTACTTCGTTGTATAAACGTTGGCAATGAATCCTCTTATATCCAGTATAAACCTCAATAAAGACCAAGTTTGTTTTGCCACTGAAACAATATAAATTTATCAAATATAATTTTCATGGTACCTGTGACATTTGTATTTACATTTTGAATTTGGTCCGAGACCACAATTATTTCGTAGTGCATTTCTTTTAGAACATAAATGAAAATAAAAAAGTCCCACCTGCGCTTTCCCAAAGAAACTTTTACAGTGTGTTGTACTACTTTTGGGACAAATTATATCAAAATTATAGAAAACGTCATCGACTCAAAATATGGACAATTTTATGTTTAGAGCGTCTTGAAATCTTTTGACAGCTTCCGAAGTGCTAATTTTCAACCTTTTCCAGCTGGACCAAATCACTACTTTCCTTTAAAATTCTGGACCCAAATTTATTTACAGTGTAACTTCACCCCCTTACTTGCAATTTGAGGCATTAAACATGGAGAAATTAATTTGGAAGGGGTATAAAAATTAATGGCAAGTAACCCACTGTCAACACTAGGGACTATATTTGTCTCGGACCATTTTGTTTTACATTATTGCATGAGGGCTTTAACTTGTTACATGCAGTGTGAAACTGCATAACTCTTCAACTAAGAATCGTAAACGCGCAATGCAAACGACACAAATGATTGTCCTCAGAATGTCGGATTGATAGTCTGTCATTCATATAGATTCTAATGGCTCCCTTTCTTTTCGTTAAAAATATAACGAACTAAAATTTACCTCAGTCCTGACAAAATATTTCATCACCATCTGAGTTCTTAAAACTTTTCGTACCTCCATGGCTCACCAGAAAACAAAATAAGACGAAAAAAGAAAATGAACCAGGAATTTCCATTGGCTTTTGATTGACTTGATTGACAACAAGAGCAAATAAAAAGGCTGGGTTTATATTGTGTTCTCATAGATCTAATTTTGTTATTTGTTTTACCTGACGAATCAGATATAGTTATTAATGTAATGTATTGTAGTGCGCGGAAAGCCATCCAGCATAGAATCTTCACCTATCATTTTGCAAATGGAGGAACAAATAAAAAAACTAAAAGAACAAATAGCAAAAATACCTAAAAATGCCGTACATATACATATGAGTGATGGAAATGATGATGACGAGAGTTCTACTCGATTGGCATTAGACAGTGAGGACCATCAAAATACATCTGTCCATCGGGTAGAGGGCGCTATTGAACTTGACAGTGATGATCATGATCATGATCATGACAAAGCCCATGTTGAAACACATGGGAACGAGCAGCATATTCATATGCATATGCACCTGGAACCTAGTGACTGTCATAAAAAGCATGATGACGAAGGTATGTTTTCTAGAATTGCCTTTTCTTAATAAACTAGGTCTTCTGATTTGTGGGGTTCAGGGGACGGATAAAGAATATCGGTATGTATAAAGAGACAAATATACAGTTGACAGGTAGGGTGAAATGCAAGTTTCACCGATTCAAAAATTTGGACTAATTCAATCTTATATTTAAATTGGTTTTACAAGACTAACATTTTTCTACATGTTCGTAAACAAACTAAATATTGTCAATGATATAACTACAATTGATTATGTTTCTTATTTTATACTTATGTCAGTTATAAACCCATTATTTCAAATATAACTTTCAAATTAAATTTGCTGCTTTAAATTTTGCCTCATCTTGTCTCGGGGGGGGCCACTTGCTATATAATTAGTGGTAGGGATGAGCCGCTGGAATAGGTCACTTTTTCATGCTCTATGATATATGAAAAGGGTGAGAAATTCAGATGAAATATATCAATAGGTTGATATTATCACTTGCTTGATTATATCATAAGTATCTGAAACTAATCAGATGTCCACATTTATTCTTGATGCGGTTAAACCACAGTCGTAAATCCATCAGTTATTTGTCAAACCAATTAAACTCTATTTATTCTGATGTGGTATTTCCACTGATGCCAGTGATAGATGCAATAAATCCAACTATTTTGACATTTGCACCTAATTATCATTCAAGGGTTTGTATACATAAAACATGATAACAATTATTTAAAGAAATTCCATTGTGACAGCGTCCTTTACGAGGGAACGGCAATGAAACTGTTTCTCAGTTTTTAATTAATAATTAAACATGTTAAAATCAGTTAAGGTGTTACGCTCTGGAGTTATTACATTTATCTGACCATAGATGTAAAACCATCTATGATCTGACCAAACGTCTTTTATATGTATTGTATTTTGGAATTGAAATATCTTTATAATGCAAGATGTAAAATGGGCAATTCGAAAAAAGTGTTTAAGATATATAACGAATTTATTGGGAAAAGAAGGTGATTTTATTGCGACTATTTTGCTTCTTAATAAGAACGTAATGATAAGCGGTGAAAATATTGAAATATATCTATAGGTCTGTTTTTTGTTAATTAATATATGACAAGGTATATATTTTTGATTAACAAAATATATGAAAAGGGTGGGGTACTTGATGTCTCAGCTGCTCACCCCTACCAAAAAAAGTTTGAAGTGGCCCCCCCCCCCCCGAGCATCTTGTTAAATGTTTATTATAATTTGATATTAAATTGTAAGTTGTTTAGAACTTATGATAATCTGGTAGATATAAAATGCTAATTTGTATAAATACTCGTTTTTAGTCCATGCACATTGCGAAGTGTTCCCCAACACTAACGTAGCAGATGGCGATGATATCAGAGGCGCAATCCATTTGTTACAAAAAGTATGTAAATAATAAAAGAAAATAGTTCATAGTTTATCTTTTGTATTGGCATAATTTTTAATTTTTTTTAGCGGACATATGTCCCCACGGCATTAAATAAAGACAAACATTTTTTGAAGAAGGTGTTTTTAAACTAAAATCTTGGAGAAGACTTCATAAGTCTGTTTGACTTGTGTCTTATCCAATTTGTACTTTAACAAATAAAATATGTTTAAACTAAAACTAAAATCTGAGTTTTTTCTCAACCGAATTATCAATAAAAATTAAATATTTTCCCTTCCAAAACGATTTAAATTAAAAAGATGAATGATTGGTGACTTACTGCTCTTCGGAGTTTTTCAAAATGTTATTTGTCCTTTTTACGGCCTTTGCAACAATATCATGGTTCAGTACATTATATTGATTTCTAAAGTAGAAGCCAAATAATATGGTTCAAATAATGAGACAGAAGATTCTAAATGGAAAATAACGTTATGTGGAAAATAACGTTTTGTACAAACTCATAAGTGTCCTTCATTTTGAAATAAGTGTCTATGGGTGATCAGTATATGTCACTAGCCTGTCATCAAAATTTCCTGAATTTGGACAGGCACATAAAGAATGAGGAGTTATAAACCAGGCAGTCTTTCCTTCCCTAACCCGGGACAGTAGTGTAACAACATGAAAAAACGTGTAAAAATCATCTGCAAATATCTTAACTTCATACCGTGTTACGAAGCACATATTTAAAACTATCATAAAGAGTAATAGACACAAAGACACGACATAAGGGTACTAAAAGCTATCATACAGAGTAATAGACACAAAGACACGATATAAGGGTACTTATTATAGTTTATAAAAACTTGTTCAAGTCCTTGAACAACTTATAAATTAATTGTGTTCTCACAGACTATAGCTAAGTATCACTTGACTTATAACATGAGTGTTCACAATTATTATTCTTTGCATGTTTTATTCTCTTACATTGAATTATCTAAATAGCTAATCAGTACCGCTTTATGTTATTGATTGATTGATGTTTGCTTAACGTGCAGTGGCAAATGTTACTAACGCATTCAGGACACAAATATTTTAATGACATTTATATAACATGCTTTCTCAAAATTTTACAATAGTCCACATAAAGTCGTATCACCGCGGTCGACATAGTAATCAACTGACTACGAACCGACCAACCATTTTCCTATCCATAACTACCTCGTGATTGTTGGAGAAGCACAAAAACAAATTTTAAACCATAACAAAAGCATAGACTTTGTCCTAGCTTTAATTTAGGTGATGGGGATACCGATTGTGTATCTGCAATTCTTGAACTAGTATGATATTGAACTGACATATGACGGTCTTTTTCGGACTTAATTAATTACGTCATCGAATTATGTCAGATTTATCTGCATGAAGAATGAGAAAACAGTTGTAGTACGGTTTCGAAATTTAATCTTGGCCCTATATCCAGTCGTGAAGTAGGACCGTCAGACGTAAAAGCAATCTCTGAATACTCAGGGCTTTATCATACTTTAATGAAACTTTCTCAAATTCTACCAAACAATTTCATAATGTATCTCCTTTTTTTTTTTGGGGGGGGGGGCTATGTTTTTGGTTCCCCTTAACTTACCATGAGCTAATAGTTATTTGTTTAGCTTTGATACACTAAGATACTTTCTTGATATAGACATGAAATGACGTTATATCATGTCGATGTTAATTCCAGTTCTCAAAAAAGATTTGTTTTAGGAACCAAGTTTCTCTCACGCGTAGAATGAAAATGACAAAAACACAAATACGTAATACATAAGGTTCGTAGAAATGTAGACATAACAAAAAAGAAAGTGTTTAAAATGTCACTTTCTTAATATAGGGAGATGATCCTGTGGAGATCCATATTGCATTAAATGGTTTTGATATGACGAAGGAAAATCCAAAGCATTCCCATGGTTTCCATGTCCACCAATACGGTGATACATCCAACTCATGTGATTCATTAGGAAGCCATTTTAACCCCAGTAGAAGTTCACACGGAGCAAAAGATGCTCACACAAGGTATTTATACATCCAACTCATGTGATTCATTAGGAAGCCATTATAACCCCGATGGAAGTTCACACGGAGCACATTATGCTCATACAAGGTATTTATATATCCAACTCATGTAATTCATTAAGGAGCCATTATAACCCCGATGAGAGTTCACACAAGATGCTCACACATTGTATTTAATTTGCTTTCTTATTTTCGTGTTGTGATTTAGGTGTGTTGCTTTATGTGTGATGCTTAAGTTGTAATGAGTTTAGAAAATAGAAACAACTAGTTCATTTCAGTGACTTGAAATGCTAGGGTCTTTGATACTGTTAAGGATAGTATTGAGGAGAATAGAGTAAAAAAAGGTTGAAACATATACCACATAATTAAGGATAAGGTTGAAATGAATAACGTATGTCGAAATTCGGGAAAACTTTACTATTAAAATCTGCGTTAGCATAATAAAAAAAAATGAGAATTTAAGTGTGCTCCTTGCAGATTTATGTCTGCTTAAAAGTATGCACATATACATCGGATGAAAATTTTTCGATTTATTTGAAAAATCAATTAGTAACTCTACATTCTTGTAGGATTTGGCTGGGATCTTGTATAAGGCGTATTAAAATGTTTGTGCTAAAGACATTACAAAAAAAGTTAAAATTGATATTTTAATTATATAGATCATTATCATCTACAACACAAAATGTCTTACATTTCTGTATCATCATGCCTATAAAATAAACCTGATCTAGAACCATTTATGTCCTAATACTTCTCCAATGCACAGGTTTATTATAGTGTCCTCTGGGTGCGTGATTTTCTCGCTGTGTTTAAGACAAATGTGTTCTCCTCTTAGATCGTTTTTTTATCTCTTTGACACATTCCTTTTTTTCATTCTTAATTTTATCTGAAAGGTTATGATGAAATGTAAAAAAGAGTTGATTCTAGTTTTCGGGGTTAAGGTTAAAAATAAGTTTAAATGGACTTCAAATATTTGTCAATAAATTAATATTTCAACTTTAAAAATTTAGGCATGTAGGCGACCTTGGTAATATTGATTGTGATATGAATGGAAATATTGACTATAAAATGACAGATGAGACGATCAGCCTTCATGGGGAAAATTCTCTGATTGGTAGAAGTATTGCGGTGAGTCTTGTATATACTTATATAACGATTGATCATCAGGATGCATTACAATCATAAAAAAGGATGATTGACAAAACACAATTGGTCAACACGATTATAATAAATATAACGATTGATGAACACGATTCTATCAAAATAACAATTGATCATCACGATTTAACGATAATCATTGATAAATAACTATTATTCAACACGATTCTCACCAAAAATAACGATTTTTTAATCACGATTATCACATAGATATTTATCAACACAATATTCGCAATAAATAACAAATGGCCAACAAGATTCCCACAAAAAGAACGATTGATGTCATGTTTCTAAAAAATAGAATGATTGATAAATAACGATTGGTCGACATGATTCTCATAAAAATAAGGATTGATAAACATAATTCTCACCAAAAAAAAAAAGATTAATCAACATTTTTTTTTTCGCAATTGTAACAAAATGGTCAATACGAGTCTCAAAAATTAACGATTGATTAACACGATTCTTACAAAAATAACGGTTGATCACACTTTTCTCGAAAATTAACAATAATTGATCAACAATATTCTCACAACAACAAAATGGAACAACCTCAATACAAATACAGATATACGGAATGGGTTATATTCTTGATCAGTAATGGACTTCTCATGTATTCTATTCAAAATTCATTCAAAAGCTTAAAATTGTATTTATTCCACGTATTTCAGATTCATGAAGGACCTGATGACTTAGGAATGGGAGGTGATGCCGGAAGTTTAAAGGGAGGTAATGCTGGACCTAAGGTTGCGTGTTGTGTCATAGCACTTGCAGATCCGGCAACTCATGATCACCTACACAGTTTTAACAGTGATGATCAAGAAGGTGTTGCTAAACATGAGGGTCACACTGGAATACACATCCATGAAGTTAAACCGTGATCAGATAGCGGAGAGTAAACGGTTATAATATGCAAATTCGTAATAACTCACCGATGAACATGTGTACATATAATTGTACAAAAGAAACATAGATGTATCATGCCTTTTAAGAATAAGGACGAAGCTGATGAAATAATTTAATAAAATTCATGTATACAATAACTGAAATTTCTTTTGTACTCTTACTCTAAGATTTTTTTAGTTATGGTAGTATTCGTTATGAGAAAAAAAATCACAAAATACAGAACTCCGAGGAAAATTCTAAAAGTCCCTAATCAAATAGCAAAATCAAAAGCTCAAACATATCAAAAGAATGGATAACAAATGTCATATTTCTGAATCGGTACAGGCATTTTCTTATGCAGACAATTGTGGATCAAACCTGGTTTTAAAGCTAGCTAAACCTTTCACAACAACAAAATTGCTGTATCAGCTCTTCCACTTTTTCGGTTTGGTTAAACAATGTTAAATTGATATATATATATAATCTATTTTATAAGATACCCATACAAAACAGTATTCGCACACAGAATGAAAATGTTCAACTTCTATTCGATATATTTTCTCGGGTTTACCACGATTTGAACTAAAAAAAAATATGGATCAAATTTGTAATTTCTTTTAATATTTAAAAGAATTTGTCGAGGTGGTTTTTCTACTTCGCAACATATCATAAACACATACAAAATCTTCCGTTATAATAGAGGGTTGTCGCAGACAAGAAAGCTTTTAAAACAAGACGACAAAGTTTTGAAGTTAAAATCATCCCTTCGAAAAGTTTATTGTCGCAATCACGATATGTTCCAATTGTTGTTACCACAATCCCGTTCCATTTTCTAGATTGTGAGTTACCAAAAAAGTCTTTAGAATCATTTGTTCTCACATTAGCAACACGAAGGGTGCCACATGTGGAGCAGGATCTGTTTGTTCTTCCGGAGCATCTGAGATCACCATCGGTTGTTGGTGGAGTTCTTGATGCTCAGTTGTTAGTTGTCTATGTTGTTGGTGGAGTTCTTGATGCTCAGTTGTTAGTTGTCTATGTTTTGGCGGAGTTCTTGATGCTCAGTTGTTAGTTGTCTATGTTTTGGTGGAGTTCTTGATGCTCACTTGTTAGTTGTCTATGTTGTTGGTGGAGTT
Source organism: Mytilus edulis (assembly GCF_963676685.1). Lineage (NCBI taxonomy): Eukaryota > Metazoa > Mollusca > Bivalvia > Mytilida > Mytilidae > Mytilus > Mytilus edulis. The sequence goes on from NC_092344.1 coordinate 14,308,094, forward strand.
CTTGATGCTCAGTTGTTAGTTGTCTATGTTTTGGTGGAGTTCTTGATGCTCAGTTGTTAGTTGTCTATGTTGTTGGTGGAGTTCTTGATGCTCAGTTGTTAGTTGTCTATGTTTTGGTGGAGTTCTTGATGCTCAGTTGTTAGTTGTCTATGTTGTTGGTGGAGTTCTTGATGCTCAGTTGTTAGTTGTCTATGTTGTTGGTGGAGTTTTTGATGCTCAGTTGTTAGTTGTCTATGTTGTTGGTGGAGTTCTTGATGCTCAGTTGTTAGTTGTCTATGTTGTTGGTGGAGTTTTTGATGCTCAGTTGTTAGTTGTCTATGTTGTTGGTGGAGTTCTTGATGCTCAGTTGTTAGTTGTCTATGTTGTTGGTGGAGTTTTTGATGCTCAGTTGTTAGTTGTCTATGTTGTTGGTGGAGTTTTTGATGCTCAGTTGTTAGTTGTCTATGTTTTGGTGGAGTTTTTGATGCTCAGTTGTTAGTTGTCTATGTTTTGGTGGAGTTTTTGATGCTCAGTTGTTAGTTGTCTATGTTGTTGGTGGAGTTTTTGATGCTCAGTTGTTAGTTGTCTATGTTTTGGTGGAGTTCTTGATGCTCAGTTGTTAGTTGTCTATGTTGTGTTTTGTATACTTTTGTTTGTTTTTTAGTCCTTTTTTGGCAAAGGCGTTGTTATTTTAAAAAAAATATGTGGTATGATTTTCAATGAGACAACTCTTTAAAAGAGTTCAAAGGAAATAGTAATTAACAGCTATAAGTCTCCGTACGGCCTTCAACAATGATCACAGTACTCACCGCATTGTCAGCTACAAAAGGCCCCGAAATCACAAATGCAAAACAATTCAAACGAGAAAACTATCGGAATAATTAATGTTCAAAAAAATGAACGAAAACCAATTATGTAATTCAGCTACAAACGAAAACCACTGAACATTACAGGCTCTTGACTTGGGGACAGGCACATTTTTTCAGAATGTTGCTGGGTCCAACATGTTAGCAGTCCTAACCTGGGACAATGGTGCAACAGTACAACATAAGAATGAAATATAAAAATCAGTTGAAAAAGGCTCAACGCATTAGCTGGTTACAAATAGAAATACGTTTTTAACAAATACAAAGAGTGGACGTGACCGGGTACTTGTACCTCCCATCATTTATTTTATTTTCGACTTCTGGGTTTACATGAAGGGGCAGATCAAGGATTTCCAAAGGTTTTCTTTAAAAATGAAAAAAATACCGCCAAGCTTAGCGCTACTACAATTTTTAGTCGACGAAGTTATGCTAAAGAAATATTTGTTTTCCAATCATAAGGGGAACATCAATGCTTTAAAGTCAAACAAGATTATTGATTTTTTTATCACATTTTACCAAAACATAACTTTATTTTAGAATATCCGGATAAGTGAAATCCAATTTGGATTAGTTTTGTGCTCAATAGAATTTTAACAACTTTTTAAATACCTATTCCTCTTTAGTGGCAATTTTTTATCGAATTTGATGAGCCCCCCTTTAAAAGTTCTGTTTTCGCCACTGGCTACATGAATAACCGTGATCACATTCAACAGTATAACCAACGTCATTATCACTGTTCCTTGATGTGGGGAATTATGCGGCAGATGAACATAAGTAGTTATGGTCAACCAGTGCACCGGAGTTATCACGCATGCCGCATGACCATAAAAAAAAATCGAAATGTATTGCTTGCGGAGGTTTTTCTGTGTTCCCATGGCTGGACGGAACTTTTACGCTAAATATGTTATCGAAATATGATTCTGTGACTTTTAAATGAAGAACCTGTGATTATTTAGGTAATTTGTTTTGACCTCACTGATATTATGGAAAGTCAACGCAGACGGAACATGGCGTCAGATGTTGTTGTCTTAACTTCGGTAATTTCCGTGGTCATGATGGTACAATAAAATTTAAACTCCACAAGTTACGAAAATTTCTGAATTCTTGTTTTTTTTAAACCAATAAAAATTCATGTCGTATTTAACATCGAAATTATTCCGATCTGTCCCGTTTTTTCAAGTTCGCGTTGAAACGTTAAATTCGGCCGCCATTAAAAATAATAACCGTACGAGATTTAACGAGAGTGACGAAACTTTTCAGATGGGTCGTGTAGAGAGAGTTATCGTTCTTTATTCCAAAACGATGCTTCTACCATAAGCTAAAGCTGGCATATAATTTTAGCTTGTGTTTTGTGACTTGGGGGTTAATTACTTAACAGTAGAGGTGATATGTTATTGACATATGTTGAACTTCCTAATTTACGAATATGTATATTACAACTTTGTAAATATGATAATTTGGTCATTTTTTTATATTATGGTGCATATACATTAAAGTTTACATAATGTTCCAAAAATATGTTAAGGAACACTGTTCGGGACACGTTTGACCTTGTTGTATGCAAAAATTAGCACCTTATTTTTTGTAGATACAGCAAATATGAAATTATGGACTTTGATTGGTTAATTGTCATTAATTGCTTATCTTATGCGTGATCTTTTCATATTGAACAAGCTAAGATTTGATAATATTCACTAATAATTTATGTTTTCACAAATTGGATTAAAAAGGGATTGTAAACAATTAGGCCTATTGTCCATAGCAAACATATTACAGTAACGTTAGTATATATAATCAATAATTTAGATCAAAAGTATCAATAAATAAAATAATGTAAATAAATAAGTGTTTAAAAAAAGATTAAAACGTTTTATTTAGGTAATTATGTAACAAGGCATTTCATTGGTAAAACGAAGTAAAACCTGTAATCGTTTATATGCAAATCGGCAACTATAATTTTAAGTTGGACTATTTGACAGTTGCCATGAGATTTCAGATTCGATAAAATTTTAGTTCTTTTAGGAATTCTTCGCTCTAATCAGGTAATTCTTATTCGTTATTTTTGAAACATAACCATTATAACAGAAAACACATTTCAAAGTTATATTTTGAAATTGAGTGTTATATTAGTATACAACTTTTCATCTAAACTCAGAAAGTGTCAGTGATGACAATATACAGTACTCATTCAAATCCGTTTACGTTTCTTGTTTCATAAATTAGTAATCTGAATTTACATGAAATTAAAATAGGTTATTTCGAGATATATCATTTATTTTATTTTCTCTCGACACAAGTTATTTCCCTCCACGGGACGTCGGGAAATAGTCAGTGTCTCGAGTAAAATAAAATAGACATATTCATCATGTACCATTTCATTAGTGCCAATCAAATAGTAAGTTTCATTTGATTTCATCATGACATTGGTATTAAGAGTTACAGTAAAGAAATATGCAGTACCATATATATACGCATACAAATTATGCTAATTTGTTTTTATATTTTTACGAAGTTACTTGTTTAGCACAACCGACCATAGTATAAAAAAAATATAAGTCGCTATCTGTACATCAACTGCATACTAAAATAAATACAGATTTTTATGATGCGGACAAGAACAGAGATATAGAGAATCACAAATCATTATTATATATACTTTTTAACTCATGCATTTATGTTTTATTGTTTTATTTTTCTTTAAATAATTTGTGTGCATTAAAATGTACGTGCAATTACATTTTTTAAATGTGAGTTGCCATGAAATTCGAAATCGAAAAAGATGTATTAATTTAGAAACTCGTTTAGATTTGTTTTACCAGCCAAGCTAATTTTGAAGTCCATACGACATAGGCAAGACACAAGACACAAGACACAAGACACAAGACACAAAACACAAAACACAAGACACAAGACACAAGACACAAGACACAAGACACAAGACACAAGACACAAGACAAGACAAGACAATTTTATTCTTTAAAATCTCTGAAAGTCAAATGTGACAAATGTATGAGAAGATAGTAAAATTCTGGAATTACAATAACTACACAAATTTAAGATTTGTAATACACTTGAAACAACGTATTACTTACAATTCTGTCTCTGATTCTTTATAATTTCATATTTGTTTGTTACAGATATGTTTAAACTAGAAAGAAACTCCGCATAAAGACGATGACCGAAACAGATGCTCGGGATTGCGTTTGCGAAGGAAAAAATAAATTAGGAGGCATAACCAGAACGTTCAACGTCAGTTTCCCGACACGTGCCATTATAGAAACTAATTCTAAAAGTAAGTTTTCATTATAATTATTGTACAATCTAGGATAAAAGATCAATATAGGAGAAGACAGCAATAAGCCGAAAATCCTACAAAAAATCGGCGAAATCGGGGACTAGAATTAACTATTTGATGTTTTCTATGCACGAAAAAATTATTGGAAAACAGTTAATTGTTTCCCCAAGTTGCACCGATTGTGAGTGATATAACTTCTTTAGATGCTCTTATCTGAACATCGGTATTACAAACAAGTTGATTTCTTTAAAATAAAATAAAAGCAATACGTGAACCTAACACCGCTGACTGGTCATCAAAAGATTGTTGCTGAATTTTTGTATCCATTTGAATTGAAATAATTGAATGTGAATGAAAGAAGATAATGATGAAGTTAACTACCTTTATTAAAATATGTAATAGTGTGTAAATTCTTGCACTAGTCAGTTAAAAGTAATGTTGGATAGTTGTGAATAGAAATGTGTATATGTTCCGGACCATAAGAGTATTTGGACCATACGCGTATTGTCATGACCATATGCGTATACTCATATGGTCCGACCATACGCGAATGGTCGGACCATATGAGTATAATACTCGTTTGGTTATTAACGGGCCGTACCATATGAGTATTTGGACCATATAGGTAATTTTTCAAATTACATTATAAACGTTTTAATAATACAAAAACAGTGATGGATACATGACAATTTATTAATTCTATAATCCAAAAACTACGTGAAAATTAAATATTGATGCCATAGTTAGCTTTCATCGCTAGTTACATTCTTGCATGTAGGCTTGGTGTGACACTCACTTCCATAAGGTATCATAGCGTTTTTGCATTTGCAAGAAATTTGTGCACGATCATTTTCATTTACACCTTTTTTTTTGCGAATGAAACTATAGCTAGGCTTTTTGCAGCTGCGTACAGTGATACCGAAGTTGTTGGCCATTCTGATGTCTACGGTGTTTTCAATAAGCTCTAGGTCTCAAATAACGTAAAATGACTGTAGTCCACCATATTCACAATACAACTTAAATAAACTATGTTACTTTCCAGTGACTTCTTGTGTAACTAAGACGTTACGCACGATATTGCGTCGCAAGACGTAACATGTATAATTGACAAATTTGACGCCATTTACTAACTTTGACATGTTGTTCTCAAGAGCGGAGTACACAAATAAATGTACCTACTCGATCGACTTTTATCAAATAAATACCATAAGCTGAAGAAATGTTTCAAAATTTATCATATATAAGGCAATTAATTACGTAAGGATAGTTTTTATTTTCTGATCTGTGATTAGATGAAAACAAATGCAAATTTTTCCAATTTTATTTTGGATAGAATACATAGCAACCTTTAAAAAAAATCTTGCTTCCGGAGGGACACATTAGAAGATAAATTTAGCCTGAACATTTTTTTGACAAATTGAACATAAAAATTTATGGTTTTTATTTCATAAAAATCGGTCATATAATAATTCAGCAATATTTCTTTTTATAATGATTTTAGTTGAAATGATTTTTTTTTAGATTGAACTCAATTTTGTCCAATATCTGTGCGAGTTTTCAGACTATCTCTCGATCTTTTTAGCATTGATGGTTTAATTTTACAAATACGTATTTATATAGTTGTTTAAAATTTATAAGACCTTTGTAACTCGGATTCTTATCGGGATTCTAATCTATAAAGGTGTTTTAGATTTGCGTGAAAACTTTTGTCCATAACAAGTTATCCCTCGGCCCATCCCCCTTTTCCCCCTGTCTATATAAAGGGTTTATTCCTTATGTGTGTATGTTTTTCTAATCTGAGTGTTATTTTGATTCAGCAGACCATTTTGGAATGAACATTTCCCGGCATCATTTTAACTGCCTAAACAGTTCGTAAATAGTGTTTATTTGTATAAAAGACGCCACTGTGCAGAAACGTCAAAATGACACCCTTGGACATAATGGCTAGACATAGGGAATACTTTCCGAAAAAAAATGTAAGGTCATAATGTTAGTGAAAACACCCGACTCATTTAACCATTTGTATGAACTTATAGTTTGTATCTTATAAATATGTTAGTTTTGTATTATAAATGCACATTTAGTATTTATACAACATGTTTCACCTAAGGAATGGACAAAAATAACGTTTGGACATAGTGGCTAGACATTCGATTTTTTAAAAATCTGCTTCAAGAAAAAGTATTTTTTTACATTTGAAACTTTGAAAATGTGTGTCTTTTTCTGAACTTTCTATTGAGTATAGTTTTTATATGATTTGATTATTTTATAGTGATAATAATAAAACTCAAATTTTGATAAACTTTCCTCAAAACTCATTAAGACAGGTTCCTCTGCTGAATATTTCGTTGAAGGCTTGGTTTAAAGTTCAGCCAATACCAAACAACGGGTATGATGTTATAATATAAATCTAGTAGGAAGCTGATTTACTAAATTTCGCAGATTTTATGTGCAAAATTACAATGGAATATAGAGAAATGCATTTAATTTAATCTGAAATGTTACGCCGGACATGCAATCTTTAACGCAAAAGTAAGATTTGTGAGTTCAATAAAATAAATGTATGGTGCAAAAATTTATTAGAATTAACTTAAAATAAGAAAAAATGTCCGGGCCTTTCTGTTGATATATGGATGTTGGTGATTTTATTTTTTTTATAGGCAAATGGTTGCTGTTCTAAAATCATATAATAACGTAATTTTTATCCGAACGCATTACCGTGCGTAACGTCTAACAGTTCATTAAGACATTTTTGGAGTTTAATTATTTTAGTCGACAAAAATGTCTTAATGAACTGTTAGTAATAACAAATCGGTAATCAGACCGACCATCGGTAATTACCATCGGTATAAAATGTGTTTACTATAAATTTGACAATTAAGTAAAATTAACTATGTGAAACTTCTTATTTTTATATAGCTTATCTTTCGATTATCATTTAATAATAAAATTACCTATATGATAGCGTCTTTTAAATGAACGGTCATATCATATGAAGAGTTAAGAAGTATTGAAAGTAAACTGTAACAGAGTGTTAATTACCCCGACCATACGCGCACGGTCGGACCATACGCGTATGGCCGGACCATATGAGTATTTATCCATATGGCCATGACCATACGCGTATGGTCCAAATACTCATATGGTCCGGAACATATATATACAGCTACAGATGCGCATTTCGACGATCAATGTCTCTTCATTGCGATATGGATGCTCAAGGCCAACATATTTGAAAATCCAAAGCTTAATAAAATAAACCAAAAAGGACAACAAGAATAGACAAAGCCGGGCAAGGAATAGGAGCTTAAAAATAAATTAGTAATAGCTCATTTATATTTGTTAAAAAGTAACAAGAAATATTATTTTTGATAATTTGGCGATGAAGATAATATCGTTAAAATATTTATATATTTATCAAAAACAAGAATACATGGTGGTGTATGTTGAATAGAGGCAATTATCCCAACAGGCATCCTATGGACCTCTACAAGAGGTAGACAATAATTCACTTATAGTACTTGTATGTTCATATCTATAATACTAAAATAACGAGGTCCAATTTATCAGCCATCATGGGGTAAAAACGATAAATCAAAGAATTCAACTTTATAACGCGACAATTATTAAAATTAAAACAAACAAAAACAAAAAAGACGTATTTTGAACAGGGAGACGGCAAAAAAAAAATGTCCTGTCCCCAAAATCATAAGATAACGATAGGGTTTAATTTATATTTGTTAATTGATTTGTTCTTTTTAGTAGTTAATGTAGCGAACAATCATTTCTTCTTTTATTAATAGTTTTTATTTCAATTTTGACAGATTTTGAACATAATGAAGAATTCAAGGAATTGATGAAAAAGATGCAAGAAGTGATCACGGATTTAAGGAAACAAACAAAAGATCGAAATAAAAACAAAGTTCATATTCATAGTGACGACGACGATAATGATGATGATAACGACGACGACAATGATTATGATGCTGATGATGACCATAATTATGATGACGACGACATTGATGACGACGATGATGATGACGATAGTGATGACGAGGAAGAAGAAGACGACGACGACGATGAGGATGACGATGACGACGACGATGATGATGAGGGAGATAGTGACGAAGATGATACTGATGATGATGACGACGATGATGCTGACGATGACGATGACGATGACGACGATAATGAAGGTCATGATAAGGGACAACATATTCATATGCATTTGCATTTTGACGGTCACAAGTTTAAGCCTCTAACTGCAGGAGGAACATACATGTCTTCCCCTGGATTACTGCGGGAAGGACATATGTGTCTTTTGTGTCAAAAAAGTAAGATTGTTTTTAATATTTTATAAGATATCTAAAACTATCCGTTTCTTCATTTATTGCAATCATTTCATACATCTGAATATTAGTTATATAGTTAACGGCACGATATAACTACACAATGCTGTAATTGGTTTCTAAATCTGTGTTTTCAACAAACAAAAACTAAGAATCAAACGGAGTAAACCCTCTTCCTGCGAGCGATAAAAAAAAAGCCATAAAAAGTCCGCCTGGAAACTGAAAATATAGCATTCTCTACAAAACGATTTTATAAGTGTATGTGTAAAAAGGACATATGTCAAGCGAAATCAATATTAAAAAAATATGATTCGAGGAAAAACAGACAAAAACTGAAAACTTTAAGTGTATTACAAGGGAAAGGATGGCTCCCAGGACAAACATGTCTTTTTATATATGAATATTCACTTGTCAGTATTTCCCTCAGCGTTCAACGACCCTTTTCTTCATCTGCTTTTTTTTAATGCACGCCTGAATTTCACTTCGATTTCTCTACCTTTTGAGCAATACTATTAAAGTCTTGAACCAAAACTATACATGGGTTACGCCCATGAACAAATAAACCCTGTGTATTATAATATTCTGCTGTTCAGGTAGACAAATTTCATTTACAAAACCAGTATTACAATTTGATTTGAATGTTAAAAAATATTTTTGTAAAGTACATGTACCTATCATTCTGTTGTCACATGAGAAATATCATAAACTGTTTTTTTCACCATTTGAACTTCAAAAAAAATCTACCCTTTAAAATATTCATTATTTGTAAATGACCATATTTTGAAGTAAACTAGCGGCTTAATTTCTATAGTACGTAGATTATCTTCGCTTTTCTATAGTAATTCCACGTATTATTATGCGACAATTGCCTAATACAATTGAGTTGGTTCTTAGTAGAAATATAGTGTAAGAACTTTAAAGTGTTGTATTACACATACGATGTGGCACAATGAAATATATCACAAATACTTATTCACATAACATGTGGCAACGTTGTATTAACAGATTAGACGTTTAATACGACTACAAAGTGAGCAACCTTATTGAATTAAACCCGCATCAGTCCTACATCAGTCGGTCATTCATGTTATTTTTAAACATTACATAGAGAATTCAACAAAGAGAACAAAACCAAAAGTACCAGCGGTTGAACTCGATTGTTCTGAAATGGTCCGCACTAACTGCTAAAAAATACTATCTTTGTGTGTGGGGGGTTTGTTTGTGTTTTGTTTGTTTGTTTGTTTGTTTGCTATCCATGTTCTGATTTTGTGTCATGGAATGCTACCCCATCTATTATACAGAAGAAATTAAGTAATTCTATTCTGAATTTCATAACGAATAAAATGGTAGTATGATATATTACCTCAATGATTGGTAACTGTGTGGCCTTCAACAAGTGACCATATATCAAGAAGTAGTTGAGCTCACGTTTGAAAACGTGTTTTCTTCATAAAATGTAGCCTATTTTGGAAACTTTGACCTTGGTCTTAGACAAGATTACTTAGAAATATATGTGACCATATACATGTATATCAAAAAGATGTGGTATGATTGCAAATGAGACAACTCTTGGCCTTAAATAATGAGTAAATCACATACCGCATAGTCCGCTATAAAAGGCCCTGAAACGTATAATTCGAAAAACAAACATACAACACATCAACAAACGACAACCACTGAACTACAGGCTCCTGACTTGGGACAGTTACGCACATAGAATGTGGCGGGGTTAAACATGTTAGCCGTATTCCAACCCACGTATTGATTACAATCTGCAGTTACACAGTTTTTGTAGATTGGGATTTAAAAACGGAATCTACAATAATGCATACTTTAAAATGGTAGTATGATATATTACCTCAATGATTGGTTTCATTAAATTTGTTGCGCTAAATTCCCTGTCTTGATGTTTTCTACATTTAATTTCTTTGTTTGTTTTTATTGATATTACTTTTACTGTTTAGTCTGTTTTTGGTGATATTTATTTGACTTGACCCTGTGCTTATACATCCTGTCATCGTGTTATTGTTCTATGATCAATTTTGTATTGTAGTCTTTCATTTTTGCTAATGTGCTTTTTCTTTAAGTCTCTTAGTGTTTCTTTGATACATATGACGTGGCTCTGTACTTATACAACCCGTCGTTGTGTTATTGTGCCTTGTAAATTTTGTAGTCTTGTCCTTCATTATTACGAATGTGCTTTGTCTAAATGCATTTTTGTGCTTCTTGGATACATTTTGTTTTTGTGATTAAGATAATAACACAATGTTGACTGCTGTACCTACATATTTTTGACATTTTGACAGTCAGGAATATGTCAGTTTTATCCATTCGTTTGCTGTGCTAGAGCTTTTGATTTTGCCATTTGATTAGGGACTTTCAATTTTAAACTTTCCTCGTAGTTTATTATTTTTGTGATTTTACTTATTTCTCTTGTAATTTCACTATACTTTTCTTTTCCTATCTGGGATAGCACTCGTAAAGCGTTAGAAGTTAACCCACATACTGGCCTAATGTGTCTTTTGTCGTAGAAATGAAAGGTGATGATAAGATAGGAGTTGCACTTTATACGCTAAAAAGCTTTATCGAGGATAATGACAGGCTATGTGCATGGTGTGTGCATGGCTTGTTACTCGTCCGTGATAAGGATAATGACAGGCTATGTGCATGGTGTGTGCATGGCTTGTTACTCGTCCGTGATAAGGATAATGACAGGCTATGTGCATGGTGTGTGCATGGCTTGTTACTCGTCCGTGATAAGGATAATGACAGGCTATGTGCATGGTGTGTGCATGGCTTGTTACTCGTCCGTGATGAGGATAATGACAGGCTATGTGCATGGTGTGTGCATGGCTTGTTACTCGTCCGTGATGGTGCTTCATGACAGGCTTTGTGCATGGTGTGTGTATGGCTTGTTACTCGTCCGTGATGGTGCTTCATGACAGGCTTTGTGCATGGTGTGTGTATGGCTTGTTACTCGTCCGTGATAAGGATAATGACAGGCTATGTGCATGGTGTGTACATGGCTTGTTACTCGTCCGTGATGAGGATAATGACAGGCTATGTGCATGGTGTGTGCATGGCTTGTTACTCGTCCGTGATAAGGATAATGACAGGCTATGTGCATGGTGTGTGCATGGCTTGTTACTCGTCCGTGATGAGGATAATGACAGGCTATGTGCATGGTGTGTGCATGGCTTGTTACTCGTCCGTGATGAGGATAATGACAGGCTATGTGCATGGTGTGTGCATGGCTTGTTACTCGTCCGTGATGAGGATAATGACAGGCTATGTGCATGGTGTGTGCATGGCTTGTTACTCGTCCGTGATGAGGATAATGACAGGCTATGTGCATGGTGTGTGCATGGCTTGTTACTCGTCCGTGATGGGGATAATGACAGGCTATGTGCATGGTGTGTGCATGGCTTGTTACTCGTCCGTGATGGTGCTTCTATAGAAGAAATCGTGTAGAATTCCACAGAATTCCAAATTTGTGTTGATCGTATCATAGATGTATACAGTATTTGACTATTTGTGGTATAATGGTTCATCAGGGTCAAAATTTGTTATTATGTACTTTTAGATACTGATGCCCATCGTGAAATTATTCCTCGTCTGAACTTACGTGCTGAACATGGTGTCAGAGGAAACATCCACTTTACGCAAAAGGTATGTTTATTTGTAAACCTCAATATCAATATGGATCTTTCTCCCATTATATGTGAACATTTGGGGGACGACTAACTGTTTCCTGATAAAAAAAAATTCCTTAAATTGCACAAATTGTAAGCTTTGGGTTGCTCTTACATAACCGATAACCAGATTACCTATTACTGAGTAGGCAAGTCCAAAGTCGAATTAAAGAAATATCAATGAGCAAGCTCACATACCCAAATTCCTAACATAAAAGGCGAATGCTTATATTGACCTGAAGCCATAGTTTTTCTTCTGTTTATTTTAAGATATTTTTTTTCTTCCTGACATTACATATATCCAAGTACGGTGTAAGATTTCGTATTTCAGCATCCGGAAACTACTTTCGGCACAAATTTCCTGATTTGGTAATTAAGACTTTGACCTCAGAATCAATAGAGATCTTGCTATAATTATATGTATATACAAGACAAGACAAGACAAGACAAGACAAGACAAGACAAATACTTTATTAGAGTCTCACCTCAAAATTGACATACATTTATACATTTATAAAATTACAGTAATATTTAAAACAACATGAGCCACTCTAAAAAGAGTTATGAGAGACTATAAAATTTCTACAAAACACATTATAATTATCAACAATTATATAAAATATACATAAGGAGATGTGATCTGATTGCCCATGAGTCAACTATCCACCAATTTTCAAATGAAGTGGATATCAATAATTATAGGTAACTGTATGGCCTTTAACAAATGACCATATAGCAATTAGTACTCAGTTGCTGTCGCGTCTGAAAATCTCTTTTCTTCATAAAATTTATACTATTTTGGAAACTTTGACCTTGATCTTAGACGAGGTAACCTAAAATAATAATTGACCATATATACCAAGCATGGTTACAATCAATTACACATTAAGCAAAAATTAGATTAAAATCAGTTACACAGTTTGGGGAGAAATTGATTTTAAAACGGCTCAGAATCTACAATGATACATACTCATATTCAAGTTTGATCTTTTATAAGTTACATAAATGTCTATTTAGGATAATGGTCCAGTAGAACTTGAATTGAACATAGATGGTTTTAAGATGAATGCAGCTAGTGCTTCCGTAATTAATGGTTTTTACACGCATACCTTTGGAGATCTGACTGATTTCTGTGATTCCTTGGATTCTCACTACAATCGTCATGGAAAATTACATGGATCTAAAGAATGTGAAATCAGGTAAATAGATAGATTTCTACGAGACTATACTTGAAACCTCGCGTGATGTTGTATACTTTTTACATTTTGAGGATGTTTGTGTAACGATTTATTTCTTCCTCTGTGATATATTATTAGGGATAATTTGTCACAGTATTTTTTTTCCAGACATGGAATTTCACAGGTAATTTTTTTCCAGAGGAGTGAAAATCTATCTGTCTTATACGGATATTTTGTACCAGTATATATTTTCCGTTCCATATTTCACAGAACCTTGTGAAATAGAGTCCCATGTACTACTATGGAAGTTACTCACAATCAATATATATACCTGACCATAATCATAACTGTTTCAAAACTGTAGAACAAATTTGCATAATTTATCAATCAAAGGGAGCAATTTATATTTTAAAGATATCAATTCCATATTCCTGAATCTATTTCATAGTAAAATTATTTGTTGAATCTTATTTTTTAAATTCATTTATAATCAACTACTACTTCTCTGTCCCCAGCACCTTGCTTTTCATAATTTACATAAATGATATTGCGGAAACACTTTTTTCTCAATGCATACAATGTTTACAAAAAACTTAGTATTAATAGAGGTCGGTCATTTAATTAAGGAATGACTGTAATATTTTTTCTGTCTATGAAGAAATAACATAAAAAATTTGGTGCACACTGAATAACACGCGTAGCGGGTTATTTAACAGTGTGCACCACATTTTTTATGTTATTTCGAATAGACACAAAAAAATATTACAGTCATTTCTTATAATTTAATTCTAAATTTCATTTTAAACTGAGAAAACCATAAAAAAACGTTGATGACGTCACGGTCACATGACTAAATTATGTCTATGGGCTCATAATAAAATAACGTCAGCCAATCAGAAGACGCGTTACATCCAAAATTAAATTATAAACGTATAAACCGTATCATATACGTTGACGTATACGCATCTGCAGATAGACCAAAAAATGGTATGTGCTCCCGAGCTTAAGACTTACGTTTTGCTTCATTTTTTTTTGTCTAATTGGATCCTATTCAAAACAATCAAACACACACTTTCAATATTTGCAATGAAGATGTTTTGCAAAAAAAGGAGCCTATCAACGACTCTTACATGCTCTCGAAAAGGAGCGAATGTCGGGCAGTAACACGAATTTCGTACAGAATGCTTTTATAAAACACGTTAAAATATTTCAAGATCTTACCTGAATAAACACAAAAAAATCAAATGTACTACTTATATACATGTATTAAGAGCTATGAATATTGTTTTATCAAAAATGAGTATTAGAACATACTCACCCCTTCTCGTCCAATGAAAAGTCAGTTTTCCCCCCTCTATTATCATAGTACATGGGTTTCTTTATATGGTTCATGTCTTTTTAAGAGAATGATATTTACTAGAATATTTCAAGATATTATTTCCAATTATAATCTGAAATCATTTCCCATTATAATACGTTTTTTTTTTACCAATTTAATAGCTTAACTTCAAATACACTATTATTATTTCATAGTATTTGTAAAGATTAAGTATTTTTTAATAACTATTCAATAGTTTACCTACCCAGATAGAATTTCACGGCAAAGGAAAAAATATCATAGTGAAATATTTTCCTCCGGAAAAAATATAACAACAATTACTGTGACATTTTTTCCACCGGATCAAATTTCACCCGGATACAATTTTGCTTTACATTTGCACCTCTGTTTCAAAATAACAAGCAAGAAAAAAGACTGTTATCAATTGATACTGGAACTTTAAAAGAAGAAAAAACTTATGAGTTCGTGTGCTGGTTTTTGAGATATATAAGACATTGAAAATTTGGCGGGAAATGATTCTCTCTAGATTTTTCTAAAAAAAATTATTTTAACAAGGATTTTGTTAGTTCTCAAGTATGACTTTTGAAACTATTTGTAATAGAATTACGAAAGAAAAGATAAAAGTCCTTAGTGGGCAAACTATTTAATTGCAATCAGACGGATGAAACCAGATTATTCTGACTACCTGACATAAGTTCATAAACAAGAGGAGCAAACATCCTTAACTCTTTTTATAAGTACATGATTAAGTTTACAATAACGACTAATTGGAATTATCTAACAAAACGTTTACATAATTTGTAAAATAGGAGTGGCAAAGTGCGTTGACGACGAATAAGGCAACATTCAAATAGAGAAGGAAGTTACCAAAGGGATATTTAACTTATAATTCAGTAACAAACTGATATTTAACTTATAATTCAGTAACAAACTGATATTTAACTTATAATTCAGTAACAAACTGATATTTAACTTATAATTCAGTAACAAACTGATATTTAACTTATAATTCAGTAACAAACTGATATTTAACTTATAATTTAGTAACAAACTGATATTTAACTTATAATTCAGTAACAAACTGATATTTAACTTATAATTCAGTAACAAACTGATATTTAACTTATAATTCAGTAACAAGGGATATTTAACTTATAATTCTGTAACAAACGGATATTCAACTTATAATTCTGTAACAAACGGATAAAGCTATGAACAAAAACGACAAAAAAAAACATACAAAAGTATACAAAACACATCATTTAAAATTAAGGACTGAGCAACACGATCCCCACCGAACCGGGGTACAATGTATCACAGGTGCTCCGGAAGGTTATCAGTACCGTCTCCATACGAGACGACTGTTGTGTTTCTCCAAAAAAATACCGGGCTATTAGGTAAAATATATTTTGAAATTCTGAATTTCACATTAAAAAAAAACTAATTTAAAGACTGAGCGAAGCCGTCCCATCAAAACATGAGAGTGGTCTTGGCGCTCCTGAAGAGTAAGCAGATCCTGCTCCACATGTGGCTTTCGTCTTTAAGTTATGTTGTTCTAATGACATTCGTAAATTATGGAAGCATGTAATACACCTTAAAATAACTGGGCTATTGAACATGAATTAAATTGAGTTGTTTCCCTTTTACAAGATATATTATACACTTGAGAAAACTATTCTGAATTTGATATTTAAAGAAATGTATGCATTACATGTTAATTTACATGTTGCTCTAAGAAATTCTTATAACAACAACAGCAACAACAAAATCTGACTTACACATGATGCATTGCTTTGTAACAATACCAGTAATTCTCATAGCACTCAACCAAATGTTTTAAAAACAATTTTAGACACATCGGCGACCCTGGTAACATTTCCTCTGACAAAAAGGGTGATATTACCTTCAAACCGACAGAAAGCAAAACCCACTGAATACGAGACTCTTTAATTGAAAGGAGTGTCGTGGTACGTTGAATAAGATTTCTTTTAATCGTAGCATAAAGACAAGTAATTAATAAATAAAAAAGTTTCAACAAATATACCTAACTCCAAGGTAAAGCCAAAAAGGGGAAGTAAAAAAACACAAAAAAAGAAACTCGTATATAAACCAACGGAACGAATGGAGTTCAACTGTCACATTCCTGACTTAGTATATGAATTATTCCATGCAAATACCGTTCCTATTTTTCAAATGTTGTTAAAGACAAAGAGTGGCGAAAGATAACAGAGGGACTTTTAAACTCATAAGGCGATAATAAACTGACAAAGTCATACCCAATACCCTTCCGGAGCACCTGAGATAAACCTCAGTTCTTGTAGGGGTTTGTGTTGTTTAGTCTTTAGTTTTCTAATTTCCACATGATACCAATAACAGTGCAAGCCACTCTTTAAAGTCATGGTGTTGTCTGTCCTTTATCTTTGGTAATGGTGTTTTCAGTTCTCTCTTTATCGACGTGGTGCTGTCTGTCCTTTCTCTTTAGTTATGGTGTTATCTGCCCTTTATCTTATATCATGGTGTTTTCTGTTCTTTCTCTTCCGTAATGTTGTATCTGTCCTTTTCTTTTCTTTTTTTATTGAAATTGTGTTTTGTTCTCTTGTCTTTGATCATGCTGTTGTCTGTCCTTTCATCTAAGTCGTGATATTGCCTATCATTTCTCCTAAGTCGTGGTGTTGCCTGCTCTTTCTTTATAGTTATGGTGTTGTCTTTTCTTTCTCTTTGGTCGTAGTGGTTCATTTTGTGTCTCATTGGTCATCGTGCCGTCTGTCCTTTCTCTTTGTCCATGGTGTTGTCTATCTTTTCTCTTTAGTCGTGGTGTTGTCTGTTCTATCTCTTTAGTTTTGTGTTGTCTGGGTTTATTCTCTTCGGTCAAAGTGTTGTCTGTCCTTCTTTGTTCATAGTTTTACCAGTCCCTTTTGTTTGGTGACGGTGTTGTCTTTTTTTTCGTTTTGGCCCTGGTGTTTTTTTTTGTTATTTCTATTTGGGGAGTTTAAAACCACAAAAAGCATTAGTATATCAGCCATAACTGTATGAGGTCACAGTCACATTTAGTGATTTACATGTTAGTATTTTTATCTCTAACGGTTAGTTGTCTTTTTGGCAATAGTATCTTCATAAGGTCAACTTTGCCTGAGTGAATTGAAACAAAAGCCATAGCAAAATTCCCCAATTTAGAACTTGGGATTATAGACAAAATGCACCATATGAATCATGGCGATACTGATGCATTGTCAATTGGGTGGATAGTGCGACCGGGTACTGATAGTTATCAGACAGTAGCATCAACACAGTGGTATCAATATCAGTTTTGTGTGAACATAATTATTGTATGATTACAGATCGTGAAATTACTGTGTTTGGAATAAAATTCATCAGTTAAATATACAAAATATCAAAATTATGAAGCCAAAAATATAAAATCACCATTGCTTGAAGCTGTTGCAACCTTAGCTATAGATAAACTCATCATAGATACCAGGACTAAATTCTTCATACACGCCAGACGCGCGTTTCGTCCACAAGAGACTCACCAGTGACGCTCGAATCCAAAAAAGTTTTATAAAAGTCAAACAAAGTACGAAGTTGAAGAGCATTGAGATCCAAAATTCCCAAAAGTGTTGCCAAATACAGCTAAGGTTACCCATGCCTGAGGTAGAAAAGCCTTAGTATTTCAAAAAAATCAAAATTTTGTAAACAGTTAATTTATAAATATAACAATATCAATGATAATTCATGTCAGCACAAAAAGTGCTGACTACTGGGCTTGTGATACCCTCAGGGAAATAAATCTCCACCATCAGTGGCATCGACCCAGTGGTTGTAAATAAACTCATTATAGATACCAGGACTAAATTCTACATACACGACAGACGCGCGTCTCGTCCACAAAAGACTCACCAGTGACGCTCGAATCCAATAAAGTTTAAAAAAAAGAACAATATCATATTGTTTTCTTATTTGCACAATTATATTAGTTTTAGTACGTTTACACTTTATGTATGCATAAGTATATTTACATGATTACATGTACTAGGTTCTATATTCATGTTTCAACATGGTACTTCTATATGTGTGTGTGTTTTTTTTTAGATTTACCAGAGATCAGAAGATCTTGAAAAAAGCGGAGATGGCTGAAGAGTATCTTGCGGTAAAGCCGGTCCTAAAAGTGCTCGACGTGTAACTAGAAGAACAGACTCATAACAACTTAAATATATATATTATTATACAAATGTACATAAAATATAAAAAAAGTTTTAAGTATTGTGTTAGTTTTTATGCCCCACCTACGATAGTAGAGGAACATTATGTTTTCTGGTCTGTGCGTCCGTTCGTTCGTCCGTCCGTCCGTCCGTCCGTTCGTCCCGCTTCATGTTAAAGTTTTTGGTCAAGGTAGTTTTTGATGAAGTTGAAGTCCAATCAACTTAAAACTTAGTATACATGTTCCCTGTGATATGATCGTTCTAATTTAAATGCCAAACTAGAGTTTTTCCCCAATTTCACGGTCCACTAAACACAGAAAATGATAGTGCTAGTGGGGCATCCTTGTACTATGGACACATTCTTGTTTAATTACTGTGTTTTCTTTTCCACATCACCAGTAAATCATGTACATGCATTGTAGGACATATACTATGCACATTTTATGTTAAATATATTCAGTTTACTAATACTAGCAAAAATAATTGATTAATTGTGTACAAGGCAATCTGCACTAATGTCTTTTACAAACATTTAATATAAACATTAAAGTATGTTGCTGCGTGCGTTAAAGGTCATGATAACCTTGAGGAACGTATCATTTTCATATTCTTTATGAGTCTTTGTGCGTATCTGGTTTCAAATTTTGCCGTCTTTTTATTCACAAATACACTATGTGCTATTGAATAAACACTGAGAACAGCAATATAACCGCTGTATTCTTGCTGACTTGGTCACGTGCGTGTGAAGTTCTGGGTCACAAAATAATACACCGTATCCCTTCTTTTTCTTTATCAAGGTTAATTCAAAATTTACAAAGTTTGTCTATTGAGAACTTCTGTTCTTTCAAGTAATTTGGAAGTCATACCTTTAAAGACAACTGTGTTCCACCGACGTAGTTGGTCTTGGCACGAACCTCAATACCGATATGGTTATGTGAAGGGGTATCAGTTGACGTTTAATCGTCTCATAATTTGGGACATCTTCAAGTTTTAATTGAAATTTATTTGTTCTTGAATTAAATAACTCGATAGAATTGATTACTTAGGAATTTCCAACATAGCCTAATAACCTAGTCTACTAAACTATTAACTCTCATATTCGTATGGTACATGTATGTTATAGCTACATGTATAATTATGAATCTTTATATGAAGAAGAAAAATGTGTATTCACCTAAATAAGGTGAGAATATAACACATAAACGGTATGATTATACACATCTGCATAACAGTTATATTCAATCTAGACAAAAGATATAACATTGCATTTGCAGAACAAACCCCATTAACATGTATGATAAAAAGTCACACACCAGGTTCAGGTTTTGATTGATCCACTCACCAGTTTGGGTCTTTAATGTGTCCACACTCTTTGTCATTCCAGGTTTGGATTTTAATTGGTGCACACACCAGGTTCAGGTTTTATTGGTTCACGAACCCGGTTCAGGTTTTATAAGTTTACACACCAGGTTCAGGTTTCATTGGTTTACGCACCAGGTTCAGGTTTTATTGGTTCACGCACCAGGTTCAAGTTTTATTAGTTCACACACCAGGTTCATGTCTTTAAAACAGTGTTTGCACGATGACACACATATATAATATCTCTAGAAATTTTGTAAAATGCTAACCTTCAAAATTGTGAAAATGCTGATGGTCCAAGATCAATGAAACAATGAAAGTTTCGTTTATTCTTTTGAAAACAACATACTGTGTACTGTAAGTGTTGCATTGCTTGGCATACTTTACCTTATTTTTATCGTCTTATGATAAAGGGAAATTTGTTTTACTACTTCAAAGATTTTCTTTAAGACTCTTCTGCAAATAGTTATAGTTCAAAGGAAAAATTGAAACGATTCTTAACGTAACCTTCTTATAATTGATATTTAGAACTTAATAAAATAACAAGATTACAAATGTGCACATTAATCCATACTAAGCCGGTTATTTTTTCTTTGTTGACCTTGTGTTTATTTTTGCATTGATATATGATCATTTGTTAAGGCATTAACATTTTTAATTGTTATTAACCTTTGTAGACAAATATATTGTGCATATGTTTTTTCTTTGTGTCGTTGGAGGTCATGCGAATTAATTTCTTGTATCAACTGCACAATGCAAAACATATATATATAATAGCATTACATATGATCTAAATTTAGCTTTTAAGTTATACTGTTGAGATCTGTTTGATTTCTTGCTATAGTAACAAAAAATCTGAGACAACACATGTAACATACATTTTTTTGAAAAACGACATTGATTTAGGATATTACGGTTTTCTACTATACTACTATTTGTACAGATTATAAATTCTTACTTTTATTAATATTTGAAAGACATTTTCCTAGAATAGTATGTTTGAAAAAGCATGAGCGAACTTGAAATTGAAAAGAAAATTGAAACAATGAGTCTGCTTTCCTGTTTTCTGCTCTTTAGTCGTGTTGTCTCATTAACATATTCTCCATTTCCATTCTAAATTTAATACTTAATATTTTAATGATTTTTCTCAACACAGACGATCGACTCAAACTAGGATCTACTTGTATGACAAACGTGACGATTTCAGTTTCCTCATTATAAACTTCCCATTTCTCGTTGGACTCGCCTAGTATAGCCCCTTTTGGAATTCATGTGATTCCCTAATATTTTCGCATGGTTTGTATCTTCAAAATGAATTTACGAGATTTGCACGTGGGGGTTTACATACAGACTTAACGCTTTTAAAATATTTGAACTGTTACATGAAAGGAGTAACGATTTCAGATCAAGTTGTTTGGTACCACGTTTTAGAACAGAATACTTGTAATATATATATCTGGATGAAATTTATTGGTCTAACGTAATCTTTTCTTAAAGACATACTATATTAATAGCAAGTCACTGCACAATCCAGTGATTAAATAGGTTTTTTTTTAATATACATACCAAAGGTTAGACAGCTTTTTACAACATGCGATTACGGTGGTAAAATGTTGCATTAATCTTCAAGTATGTTTATTTTAGGAGTATGTATTCCAATTTGTTATAGTTATTTGTTATAAGATTAACGGTGTCGTTATATAAACTAAGCTTATGTAATTTACGATAAAAAAAATGTTTCAAAGTAAATTTAGCAATAATTCTGAAATGTGATCCAATATGGGTTTATAGAAATAAAAATGAAAAGATGTAGTAGGATTGTCAGTGAAACAAATCTCCACAAATGACACTAAAAAAAATGCAGTAAAAGAAATAGAAAATTCATATAATGGAATATGTAGACAAGCAAAAAATCCTAACTGTAAAATGAAGCATACATGACAGACAAGAGGACACGTTCTACTCGGTGTATCCACACATAACGAGTAACAAACCCGGATGTAAATATAAAAATAAAAAGGTTTATTTTAAATGTTTGCCATTCAGCAAGAGCATGCATTTGATCACAAAACGGATACAGAACTTTAGCTCAAATATATAAAAAGTAAAATCACAAAAATACCGAACTCCGAAGAAAATTCAAATACCAAATGGCAAAACCAAAAGCTCAAACACATAAAACGAGCAGATAACAACTGTCATAATCCTGACTTGGAACAGGTATTACATTTGTTCTTATGCAGAAAATGCTGGATTAAACCTGGTTTTGTAGCTAGTTAAACCTCTCACTTTTATCAATCGCATTAAAATGCCGTTATATTGACAACGATGTGTGAACAAAACAATAGACACAAAAGATAAGAATGTCAAAATAAGGGTACAACAGTCAATATTGTGTTATAATCTTAATCACTATAAAACAAACAAATATGTAACAAAGAAACACAAAAAGGCATATAGACAAAGAACATTGGCAAAACAGAAAAACAAGAATGCAAAAATCCACTATAAAACAATGGCATTTGACGGGATGTACAAGTCCTGAGCCACCTCAAATGGATATCACAAATGATAGACCAAACAGTTAAAGTAATATTCGAAAATAGAATATCATGAAGAAATGGAAAGAACATTTTGAAAGCCTGGCAACTCTTGATGACAGGGAAGCCGCTAATTATACTGATACGGATTTCGACCTAAATGTAATTTTCGATCTATGCGAAAACAATTACCAAGAACTAGTTTTCAGTAAAGTAGAAGTTATAGAGGCCATTGGATTGTTGAAAGTAAACAAATCACCAGATGTATTCGTTCTTACAGCTGAACATCTTAAAGGTGGGACAGCTTTGATGTATTGTATTACTGAAATAATAAACAGCTTTTGTGAGGTACAAAACATCCCATATCTCATAAAGTTTGGCATACTCTCTCCAGTCTTCAAAAGGAAAGGTATGAAACATGAAGCAAAGAGTTATAGAGGCAGCACTGTTCTATCAGGAACAGGAAAGTGCCTGTAATTCCTACTCCAAAAAAGACTGAGAGTACTGATTGAGGTCTTACAAAACCCTTTATGAGTTAATTCTAGAAGCTATGAATATGAAGGTTCCATTGCACGTTTCATTTTTTGGATGCAAAAGCCGCCTTTGTAGGCCGCCCAAGCGTATATAGAAAGCTTTTTCTCATAGGTTTCACCTGAAAGCCATGGATACATACATACCTACTGAGCCATGGCGCAATGTCCTCAGTCAATGGGATAATAAATTCACAGAACCTTTTTTCAATCCTACAGGGAGTAAGACAATGTGGTGTTCTCTGCACCTACTAAAAGTGTATGTACATGTACTCCAGATCCTGTTATATGGATTAGAAATCCTTCTTCCTTCGAGAAACGAGTTGAACGCAAATAGAAACATTCTACAGAAAAACCTTGAAACCAGTACTATCAATAACAAGTACAACGCCAGATTCAGCAACATACATGTACATTATAGTCGGAGCTAGTCCTTTAGAAAGCAACATTCACAAGAAAGCCCTAAGAATGTATGCCTCTATATGCAGATCAGAGAATTCAATAGAAAAATAAATAGCAGAAAGGCAATAATGTATCAAAGGAACAAACGACAGTATTTGGTTCTCCCAAAGAAGGCAACTACTAGCAATCTATGAATATCTAGCACTGAGATATTTGACAATCCTCCAACAATATATGTCTGGAAAAATCGTGTATAATGCAATATCTTGGATACGTTATATAACAGACCTTGTAACTCTGTATAATAGGATACATTATATTGGAATTTACCAATATGTCATTGGAGCTCTCCATCCGGCATTAAATAGACGTGTTAATACAACAGCTAGTAGAGATGACGCAAGACTACCGGTAAAGTTAAAACTTATGACAATAACCTACTAACCACAGAGTAGGAGAGCAGCTTTCAACCAGAATCATTAGATCCAACATGCCAGCTTTGCAACGAAGAGTCAGAAACACTAGAACACTTTCTCACAAGATGCAATCTTTTTGTCATCTATAAAGCTTCAATATTACAACCTTCTTCAAATGTCTGTGTGTACTAAGTGTTCCATCAAATGACATTACAACAGTAGATACATAATGTATATTGAACCCGAGTGCTGTATTCTGTGTACAATGTAACTGTACTCACAAGCTAAACCTGCCGGACCACCTTTGCCGTATATTGTGTTTTTCTTTACACGTAGACAGAAATACAATTCTTAACGCCTTGTCTAGTAGCAAGAGAAAGGTATTAAGGGCAGCTACCTCTCTGTAAAGTATTGTGTTCTAAACGAAAAACATTGTAAATAGAATAATTGCGACTTATACTCTACTTCAATATTATTAGAGGTGGTCCTATATGGTATGGATCTTCTAAAATACAAGACAATACTATAACACGTTAATATTAAGATAATAAACAATATCAGTACCCAGAACCTATACTTCAAAACCATCGCGTATCATTTGTGAAGTTGATACGGAATATATATCAACAAGACCTTGGTACATGTATCTTCTGATGAACATTTTTAGAAAAAGGACGTAAATATATTTTCGAAAAAAATAAACCGCACAAACCAGGCCTATCTTTCTCTTATGTATACTTAATACATTTTCAATTATTTAGTAATAAGTCTGGAGACTGTAATCTTGTGGTAGTCATTGGTTGCTGTATGTCTTAGTTTTGTTTAAGTATCATAGATCTGGCCGTTGGTTATTTCTTTTGAAGAGTATTGCATTTTCGGCTTGTCTTACACTTTTGCTAATTGGGTTTGTCTATATGTCTATTTGTGTTTCTTTACACATGACGTGGCTCTGTACTTATACATCCCGTTATTGTGCTATTGTAAATTTTTGTATTCTTGTCTTTCATTTGTACTAATGTGCTTTGTCTATATGGATTTTTGAGCATCTTTGTTACATATTTGTTTGTTTTTGTAGTGATTAACATTATAACTTAATATTGAGTGCTGAACCCATATTTTTGACATTTTTACCATTATATCTATTTGTTTTGTTCACAGATCGTTGTGACTGCCATACAAGTGATAGGTTTAGCTAGTTATTAAACCAGGTTTAATACAGCATTTTCTGCACAAGAAAAGCCTGTACCAAGTCAGGAATGTGACAGTTGTTATCCATTCATTTGATGTGTTTGAGGTTTTGATTTTTCCATTTGATTAGTGAATTTCCGTTTTGAATTTTCATCGGAGTTCAGTTTTTTTTTTGTGATTTTACTTTTTGATATTTTTAATCTTGTTTTCGTTTTGGGTTTGGTTCGTTGCTGTAGTTCGCACAGTTCTTCATAGCTGTTAACAGTCTCGTCCTTTGGTCTCATTGCCAATTATATAACATCTCATTATTTTCATATTTATGGATAAATATGATCAATATAGTCAATTTATATAACTTGTAAGTAAATGTTTATTCTTCCCTTAGCGGTATTCGAACCTTTGTGACTAACTCAAGTAGTAAAAGCGCCTGCGCCAGTCATGATTGTTGTCGGGATAAGCCATACAATTTTCTAGATGGTTTTTTTAAATGTCAATGCACTAATACCTGGATCTTGATCAGACTTATGACCAATTTAAATCGGTAATGGTCATGTTAAGGACGACAGCAAAATCCTGAATTTGTATCCCTATGCGATTTAGGATCGGGATGCCTGGTGTGTAATTTTAACTCGTAAATCAACACCAACGCATTAGATATTACCATTTACATAAATAAGCAAAGAACTAGGGTGGTTTTTTTTCAAAATGCGGCCTTGAATTTGAGCTTGATCATAAAAAAATCAAAAGGACAAAATTTGAATTCAAACCCTTAAATGATAATAGGTAAAACAAATCTTTAATTGATAAGAGTAAATTTAGTCACCAAAAGGCAGCACAATTTGACGATTTTACATTTTTCGGATTGAGGTTGTGACTATATATATATATATATATTATTTAGAAAACTACCCCTTTACATCGGGGGCACCAGTCATCAGGGTAGAAGTGATGGTGCGTCTATACTATATTATTTACAATTATATACATTTTAGTTAATGGTTTCATTATAGAATGTCTTTTAAACAATAACATACATGGCACATTAATAAGACAAAAATAGATTTCTAAAATACATAATCATAATAAAAAAAGACAATTTATAGAATGTTAAAATATACATGTAATTAAAACACTCATAGACAAATATGACCATGCAGCATGTATAAAGCATAAAAACTAAGATCAATCAATATATAATAGTACATACGAGTAAGTTAACTCAAAGGTTATTTTGGTTCAACCATAGTTTGACGTAATTTAAATAATTCTAAGAGATACATTCTTCCATAAACATCATAAAATGAACTAATTTCATCGTTAAAAGCATAACCAATATCGCCAACTAAAAATAATACTTGTGCACGTGGCGACAGTTCCAGAAAACTTACATTTCTATCATTAAAAGAGGCAAATAAGCTGAAAAATTTAGACCTGGTTTGTTCAAGAGATGTACACCCGAGCAGAAAATGTTCTAAATCTTCTGACTCCCCTGAATCACAAATGGGACATAGGTTTGTCTCGGACATATGCATTCTAAAAAGAAACTGCTTTAATGGCAAATAATTTGTTCTTGCGAGCAGTTTAAGACGAGATGAATTAAAATCGCTTATGTCCTCTAAGTATAACTGGCTACCTGTCTTAATATAGCAGTGCTGATACAAATCAAGACTACTTTTAGTAGTAACATCAATAATTAAACTTTCCCTTATGGCATTACCATATTGACAGTTAAATTTATCAGACCCAATACTTTCCGTGTAGGTGTTCATATTTTGAACATATTTCCAGACACTTTCGTTTAATTGAACCATTTCACTAAAGACTCGCTTGCACAGTCTATCGTCTGGTAGGTTATTAATCCTTTTAAAGTACGCAACTTTTTGGCGGGTGAATAACAACCAGAGTTCTAAAAACTACTATAAATTATGTGGAAATCGGATCAAAACTATCGTTAGAACACACATTAAGCATGACGATAAAAGGTCCTGACTTAGAAGTTTATAATGTGCCAGAAAAAAAAATATTTTGCATTAACGATAATAATCTTAAATGACATTTTGTGAAAATTGTAGTATTTTGAACTGATTGGAAAAAAACAGTGAAATTTTAGACCCAATTTTACCTCTTTGTCCACCTGCCCTTTACAAATATATTATAAATATGTCCGTGTCAATTTTCGCCATATTTACGGGACTTGGGGGGGCTAAAGGAAAACACGAATAAAAACTTGCAAAAGGAAAAGATTTCTCATGAATGATAAATATAGAAAATAATGGAGATGTGGTATGATTGGCAATGAGACAACCTGAAACCAGAGGTCAAATGATGTGAGCATATAGGCCAGCATTTATTCATAGCATTAAGATCCCCTGTCTCAATGACGCCATCCGTCTTGTCGGTTTCTCATACTTCTGAGATACACCCAATTCTTTCTCTCCAGTATTTAAATTTCCCCTGCTGTTTAAAGCAAAATGTTTATTGAATACTAAAAAGTAAAATTACAAGAATACCGAACTCCAAGTAAAATTCAAATCTGAAAGTCCTTTATCAAATGTCGAATTCAAAAGCTCAAACACATCAAGCAATGGAAAACAACTGTCATATTCCTGACTTGAGACAGACATTTCCTTATGTAGAAAATTGAAGATTAAGCCTGGTTTTATAGTTAGCTAAACATCTCACTTGGATGACAGTCGCATAGAATTCGAAACGCAGTTTAATGATAAAATAATATTTTAACTCCGGTTACAAGAAGAAGAAAAATTATTCGTGTTCAGTATTATTTGAAAACCCCTTTAAACCAAAGATAATGTCATTTTCGTTACACGGGATTGTTTTATCGTTAATCTTTCTTAATCCTCGATCTATATAGTACATATATACGCTACATTTGTAACTAAGATAAAAACAATCGACCGCACTCAATGTCAAAATCATATGACTTCATTCCCAATAATATTTGATTGATTTTTAGCAACTTGTAAACCATTTGAAAGACAGATCCTCGAATGATCATATTCAAAAAGATATTAATATTTTATCAGAAAGTATGACTCTTTTAGAAAATGTGTATGGAAGCTAGGAAATTCAGTTATCTTTATCGATTGTATAATCAACTATGAATAATAGCAGATGAACATATGATAACGTCTATAATATGTCATTGAAACAGCACAAAGAACAACAACAACACAAGCCCTCACTCACCATGCATGCACTGTTAACTTATGGTACGTATTCTCATAACAAAATTGACACAATATATGTTATCCCAAATTGTTTGCAAACAAATTAAATAATGAAAATAAAGAATTAAAACCAACCGAGAGTTAAAAAAAGAAACATATAACTTCGTGGAACTCTTCCAAGAGTTCATTTGAAATTTTTTAAACTTCTCCTCAATATAAAACAAAGTGACATTAAAATACCGAATGGGGGTTTGTGTTCTGATTTTCGTTGATATCTGTTATATTAAAAGTTGTATTGAGAGCCGAGAAGTATGTTTCAAACATACATGTACATGTATCTAGAACTGTTACTCTTAGGATCGGTAAAATTAAAATGGACCAAACTTTGACTATACTTTTTTGTCCTTTTTTTGGTTTATAAGCTCCTTATATTTAAATAAACTTATGCAAAAAAATGACACCGTTAATGATATTAATTATATGAACGCAAGTAGACGCCAGCGCTGAGAATACATTTCATTTTTTTATCTTGACAAAGGAGGAGACTGGTTGATGCCCTTCCTTTCAAGAAACACTGAATTATTTTTAACTTTCAGACTTGAACTCATATACTTTTGACTATTTTTGTACGCATCATCAGTTCTCCAAACAACTGACTTTCAGTATGCGCGATGACAAAGAAAACCGGAACACAACCCCCATTAGGTACCGTGCATAATAACGAATTATCATAGATGTCTACTTCCTGGAAGATATTCATAAAATACTTCGTAATATTACTCTTTTAATTTATATTAGATATTACGTTTTAAAATCTCTGATTAAAACAAATAAATAAACCATATAACTGACAAAGATCAAAATCTATTGACCGTAAATAAATCTAATTGAAATCATATACTTTAATTTATAATTCTTTGCATAAACCTTACTACTCTAATAAACCGACTGAAGTTTGAAAAGTTGGCGGATTTATGTTTTGTTATGGAAATTCTTTTGTTTGAAAGCGATATTAATAAGGATTAGACTGATGTATCTAACACAAAATATAACCCTTAAAATCTACGTCTTAAGAATCTAAAATTTGAATTTCAACCGTTTAAAGCCCTGCTTTATATTTGAATCCTCATAAAAGATCAAGTCGCATTTGCAAATTTGTATCCTTTCCAGCCGAGCGATTTATATATAAACTGTATCAGATATTTAAATCATAATCTTACAAAAGACTCAATACACGGACATACAAAGGCATGTCACAGTACAGAAACAAACCATTTACATCCGATAGTATATATTTTACATTTGGATCCAAGCCCTGTTGAGCTTGGTAACAAGACAATTCTTTATCAAGCGGGTCTTAATTTAAAAAATTGACAAAAATCTGTAGAGGACAAAAGGGTATCGTATTTGTTTGTGTGTAGAAAAATCAATGTGTTTTAAGTCAACTTTGTAAATTGATAACAGGAAAACTATACATAAATTAAAATGTAATATATGGATTTCTGCCAGTGTGGGTATGAAGTGAGGAACGAAGACCCAACACTCAACAATTTTGCCGGAGGGACATAATAATGAAACATCTTGATTGATATTTTTTGGATTTGAATAAAAAAGGAGATATACATAGTAATTAATAAATATCTGTGTTTTCCGGAATAATGAGTGGAGTAGTTTTACCACACATTCCTGGCGCTGCACCGTCATACACCAGATCCCTACCCGCGGGATTTGACTCAAGATCTCGACCCTTGAGTTCGAGTAGTAATGCTAGTG
Source organism: Mytilus edulis (assembly GCF_963676685.1). NCBI lineage: Eukaryota > Metazoa > Mollusca > Bivalvia > Mytilida > Mytilidae > Mytilus > Mytilus edulis. The sequence goes on from NC_092344.1 coordinate 14,338,387, forward strand.
GTTATACTGTAGTTCCTCACGTATATTATGGATCGCACGGTAAGTCTATATATATGTTTTTCTATTTTTTTTTTACATTGTAAATATTTAATGATTTGAAAGAATAATGTTTGAATTGTATCGATAAAATGTAACATTAAGATAAATTTGTAATTTTATGGTTTTATGTTTCATGAAACTGTCTAATTGCTTTGATAAACATCTCTTGGCTTGAACTTGTATGTAATATAAAGAAGGATAGCATTTTTAGGTCCACAAAAAAGAATGATAAAAGAGACCATCGTACGACCATTTAAGATCATAATTATTTGGGTTTGACTCATCCTCTTGCATGTTGTGATCTTTTAATTTGTAAAATTTAGGAAACTACAACTATTGACCTGAAGTAAATCCTATTGAAAATTGATCAAAGACAAAAATAATTCTTCTTATATGCACGCATGTTGTATAAATAAATGAATTGTTTTGCCTTTGTTCCGAAGTTTACTATCGGTAATATCCTCTCTTTCGGGTTGAAGCTTAGATAAACACATCTTTTCACAAAAAGTCCTTAGTATTTTGTTTAACCTCTAACTGGCAGCAGTATAGTGTACATATGATCAATGCACATAATAAAGCTATTTATTTATTCTTTTAATATTACTTTTTTACTTGCTGAATGGAATATGCAAAAATTCTTTTTTATTTGTCATTAGATTTATGAGTTGAACATTTATATCTGGTCAGATAGACTTTGAAAATAGAATTATAAGGACTAAAATTGTGTATATTGTGTAAACAATTTTCATTTTGAAGATCCGACCCCAGACATCAATTTTGACTCCTCGTGTTCTACCTCTGCACAAATTTATGCATGTGTTCAAACTCAACGTTCATCGAGTTGTTTTTACAGTCGATACTGATATGAATGAAATATGATGTCAGAATGGTCAATGCGACAGCAATCCATCGACACAAAACTCAAACGAGGTCAACATACTTCCTAAATCACTTTTTCCAGCTTTATAATACATTAGGTTATACCAAAAGACATTCTAGCGGGGAGGGGGGGGGGGGTAAACAATGGTGTTTATATCTTAACCCTCCCCTAATTACCTCCATAAGTGAATTAATAAATATGAAAAGAAAAATATAAGGAAAATATGTATGTCGAGGTCATTATTTAGTTTCAACAATGCTCTATATGTTCGTTGGGTGACATGTTATTTCATTATACATATTCCAATCTCTTTATGTTCCTAGATACATGTACCTCCTGTGTTACCAATTTCTTTCATCCTTGGGTTTTTCAGTGGTAATCAATTTAATTAGCCCTTAAATAGGTTCAGGGATCCTAGTTAACTAGTAACTTGTTGTCTTCCTAGATAAATTTAAAATACTTGCTGCTGCACAAGCCAAATGGATATTTCTCGTGTTGATTGTTTGATTTGTAATTTTCCTAACTACTTCTAATGTTTACCTATCTAAAATATTGTTTTGGTTTTAATAAGTTTCTCTCATACGTTACATGGTATTTATTGTATCTATTCATTGATTTCTATTGTAGTTACTTTATTTGGAGTGTTGAGAGTCCATAAATCTACATTTATAACACGTACAACTACCTAGTTGCTGTTTTTAAGTCAAACTTCCAGCAGATAAATAAGTTAAACTGACCTCTAAATCAATAGTTTTTCAAGAGGAATACTAGTTTATCTATTTAACTACACACGACATTTTCACACGCTACCTTTGTTTTACTTTCTGATTGATTGTTGCCGTACTATGTCAGCCTTTAAGTGGAATGCAATCCTCCAGCCTGGGCCAGACCCACGTAAAAATGTCACAAGGATCAATAAAAATTAATCCTTTCACTAACTTCGAATAAAACAAGAAGTCATAAAAAGCTCTCATACATGTATAATGGTTAAGATTCAATCTTGAAATACAGAAGCATTCGATTTTATGTTTTACTTACAAGAGAGTGCTCTTAAAATTTATTCTCAAATGTTTTAGGATGGTTTTTTTTTATACGAACATGAAAAATAAACAATATGGACTTATATAACCAAATAATAAGGATTTATAAGATTTGATATATGTATTGTGATATGCATTACAATCTAAGTAGACAGAAGGGAAGATCAGTATTTGATAAATTTTTTATCTTCAAAAAAGGGCATGAGTATTATATACAAAATATGTGCATACAAAAGAAGACAAAACTAATGTGTATATTAGTTTGGAGGCATTTTTTCGTTTACTAAATATGTGAACCGTTCGGGGTTTTGTAATTTTGGAAAAGTAAATGCACATGAACGACAGATCTATTGCTTTTAGAATTCTTCGTATGATCTATCCACTCCTTTTACTTAAATCTGATCTTCAAGCGGTAATCCTTCATTTAAAACTATACAGGGATTTGACGAGTTTCAGGTCATATTAATGTAGCCATAATAACGTAAATGTAATTGTATTTTATTATTGAGCTTGACATAGAGACCCAGATTTAAAAATTATGTAAAATTATTTTGGTTATCAACAGTAATAACAACTCCTTGACAAATTCCTGTTCAAGTATATGAAAATGTTATTCAAACGAAGAGTAACAGTTACATGTAGTAATGTATAACAAACCTGGACCCCTTTAATAAACCGTACAAATAGAGAAAGCTATTTCTGCTTCTCAATCAAAAAGGAAAGTCATACTCTTGTACAAATAAGTATTCACTTAAATAAATATGTAATTGTGGCTTGAAAGGTATATTTAAAATATTTATCCCTAAAATAGTAAATTAAATAGGACACCTTTAAATTATCGGTATATAAAAGACAGTTAATTCTACATTGTATAAGTAATGGGAATATCGTGTAGTCTTTTGTCAGAAAATTAACTTTTAATTTAGTCTACAACAAAAAAAAATAAGAGGTGTTTTTCCATTTTCCAAAGGTTCAACTAGTTCTAAACCAGTGTATAACATGAATGTGTCCCCAATACACTGATGCCCCACTATCATTTTCTATGTTCAGTGGACCGTGAAATTGAGGTAAAAACTCTAATTTGGCATTAAAATTGAAAAGATCAGATTTGAGGGAACATGTGTACTAAGTTTCAAGTTGATTGGACTTCAACTTCATCAAATACTACCTTGACCAAAAACATTAACATGAAGCGGGACAGACGGACGAACGAACGAACAGACCAGAAAATATAATGCCCCTCTACTATCGTAGGTGGGGTATAAAAAAAATGTGTCCAAAGAGGACATTCAGATAGATTGAGTAAACTTACAAGTAGAATGTACACTCTTCCTAAGATGTGATCACCTCATTCGTATACCTTCCAAAATGTGAAAACTTCAGTCATAAATAGAATTAATATGTGTAGGCCTCTTTTTATCGTGAGAATAATGAAAAACCATACATTTGGTGTCTGTTGTATGTTTTGGAGAGTATTTCAGTCAATTTTTGCTACAGAATTTTTTTAACCTCAAACATAACATTCCATACACAATGTGAGGATGCGATACCCCGCCCTTATCCATGTTTTCAATGGTGAAACCTATTTGGTGTAGTCTTTAACGTATGTCCTATTTGCTTCCATGTTAGTCCCGAAAATTGTATGCTACTTCAAACAAGATTAATTATCATTAATTGCCGATTTGTTTATTGATTTTTATGATAATATATTTTTCTGCGTAATTCTTGAACATTACACGCATATACACCTATCAAAGAGATAAAAGTACTTACAATGTACTTGATGGTTAAGGGTGATATTATGTGGAATCAAAACGAGATACGCAGATTAAATTATCAACATCTTTCATAAAAATACGATAATAGAAAAACAAGATAAATCGGAATTTAATGCAAAATATTGTTTGGTTAACTTAAAGTTTATTAAAAGGTTTATAGATGGTGTTTATTTTACAACTTTGAGATCTTTATTAATTTGTTTGTAGAATTTGATTATTAAACCCAGTACATTAAAATTAAATACTGGCCGTCGTGTATTCTTAAAGGGGGTATTTAATGGTAATCATGCATATTTATGGTTATTCAATGGTGTTTCAATGCAATCAAGGATAAAATCGTAAACATGTTGACATCTATTGCCCTGAACGATATGCCATGACTATTGGAATAATGTCCTAACCAATGACACTACAAAAAAAAATGAAAATATTTCAAATTAAATAATTATTCACTCGTTACTTCGAGTAATCTCTACGGGATGGATGATGGAATTTTATGTTTTTATATATTTTATTCAACTATGATTGACTTACTATAATTAACTCTCTGTGTGAAATTTGGAAATAATTCTGTAAGAAAATGAGTTCTACTGTTGGGTTACAATTGTACAGAATTGTCTGTTTCACTCATATACTTCTTCACACGTTCTATTATTACATTTTCTGCAGTTTATTTTAATAAAAACATGCAGTATATGAAGGGAAAATGTGAACTTATAAATATAACAAAACACATCGTAACTTTCAAACACTTTCATGAACAACTTGGTTACATTAGTTGAGTGTAACTCAAACTTCTGTTTTACTGAAAATAATACAGTTACTTCTATATAAACTAAGATGTGGTATATATAATTGCTAATGAGACAACTCTCCACTAGACCAAATGACATAGAAGTTAACAACTATAGGTTATTGTACGGGTTTCAACAATGAGCAAAGCCCATATCGCATAGTCAGGCCCCTAAATGACAACTGTAGAACAGTTCAAACGAAAAAAAACCAACGGGTTGATTTATATTTGGCTTAGGGCGGGTATACACGGAATGTATACTGGTGGGGTTATAAATACCAATGTTAGCAGACTAAACCCTTATGGTTTTACTTTCAAACCCTACATGTATATATACACTGTGTATCAATTACTGACTGTCCCATACGCTTAATAGTAAGATCAATTGACAAAATAAAGCAGATGGGTGACATCTTATATTACAAGTGTGTCGTGTGTGCATTTCTCAATGGATATAGCCACTCTTTTTTATTGTCATAGAACAAAACATTGAAGCTAATGAACCTACAAAACGGCTTAATATTTGATTTATATCTTTTGTCTGTTGCATACCAATATATCAAAAAAGGGGATGGATGAACCCAAATAGACTAAACTGACAATCTCCATTCAGTGGCGGATCCAGGGGGGGGGGTCCGGGGGTTGGAACCCCCCCTTTTTTTTTGGCCGATCAGTGCATTTGAATGGGAGCATATAGTTGGAACCCCCCTTTACTCTGGGTTGGGACCCCCCCTTTTTAAAATGGCTGGATCCGCCACTGCCATTAGGACTGTTTTACCTCTTACACAAACTCATATATATTGGCATTGTAATATATGACCCTGTTAGTCTTATTACTCTGTACAACTAGAGTGTATTGCTATTACGATACTAGAAACATATATTTTAACTGGTTTTGTTTTTTATGTTGAAAAAGCACATGAGAATATTAATCGTGTGACCATGCATTTGGTAACTCTTGTAAAAGGCTTTATTATAAAAATGTAGTTTAATGACTATTTGCTTTAAAAAATGTAGTCTTTTTTTCAGAGGACCAAGCTTGTGTTTATGCAGTGATAATAAAAATGTGTTCTTCTTTTTTCAGATATATGCAGTTTTCGTGGACCCACACGGTCAAGTGGACGTTCATACTCAAAATTACCCTCACTCAGACATAAGGTAAGATTCGAATACACAATCGCACAGTGTTTTTCTTTTGTTGTATTTTCGCATGGAAATGGCATGGTTACACTGACAAGCATTTCCAACTTCGACTTGATTAAGTTAAAAGTAAGTAATTAGTTTACAATTCGTAAGAGGTGGGATGTTGTATTAACTCCATTGAAAAAGCAACATTAAAGAGAGAGAGAAAAAAAGCCGTCGGATGTTGACACACTGTCGAGCGTCCATTTCTGTAATACCCTGAATATTATTAAGTACCTTTTTTATTTGCAAAATGCTGCTTCAAATATTATTGCCTTAAGAATTTCATTTTCAATATCGCATTCTTTTTAAGTTTAAATCTGTGATTTTTTTTAATAAATTGTTACACATAAATTGGAACGAAAAGTAAACAAAATATGTTTACCTTGTAGATATCTTATCTTAATAAATCTTACAACGGTTTTGCAAGTTACAACAAACAGTAGCTTTCACATGGTTCCCGTAATAGATTGTCTTTTTTTGACGTGCATATGTTTATTTTGGAGGTCATTTGACGTGCATATGTTTATTTTGGAGGTCATTTGTGGTCTAATTCATAGCTAATCAGTACAAATATAAACGTTCTTAAACACCTGTCAATTATTAAACAAATCAATATTCGTTTCGTGATCTGAACTTGGATAAAAGTCAAATCTGGAAAACTCCAATACTTTCTTTTTGATATCTTGTTCTTATATTAAAGTGTGTCACTGTAGTATGCTTATGTCTGCATATTTGTTATCATACCGAGCATAGAGCATTATTTCACGGTTTTCACGACTTTACCAGGATTGTATCATATGGAGAGTTGTCTCATTGGCAATCATACCACATCTTCTTTTTTATATCAACAATCAAACAAAAATACATCGGTAGTTGAATATAATGCATTCCGATACCAATAGTTTAGTATACTAGTTTAGTGTGGCGTCAATTTTCGCTGAACTATAGTGTACATTATTGTTTAGGGGTCAGCTGAAACCAGACTCCGGTTGCAGGACCTTCTCGCTGTTTTGAAGACCCATAAGTGGTTTGGGTTTTGGGCCTTTGGACAAATTCCCCGTTTCCATTCTCAATTGTTAAAACAAAGGCTGCCAATAAAACCAGAAAGTAATCTTATTTTTTTTTTGGGGTAGTTTACAGTCATCATTAATTTATAATAATTAATAATAAATGAAATGCAGTTCATAGAATGAAATTCAAAACAGTGTGGCTGTGGCCATTGATTGACACATTAAATTCATCCATTGACTGGGACAATTTAGGTGAACGTTTGTATGTAACGACCACTGCTCATTATGTACTTTTTAAAGACACTTAAACTATGGGGTCACCAAAGGTTCTCAACACCTTAATAAAGTAATTCGAAAAATTAATCAGATATAACACGATGTTTTGATTTATATCAATTATATAAATCAAAACATAAAGGTTATTCCTGATTAATTTTTCGAATTATTTTATAATTAAAAGCGTTAAGAAACCTTTGGTGACCCCACAGTTTAAATGTCTATCGTAGGTACGTCGTGAACAGTGGTCGTTATAGACAAACGTTCCCGTAAATTGTCACAGTCAATGGATGAATTTAATGTGTCAATCAATGGCCACAGCCACACTGTTTTGAATTTCATTCTATTTAAATTTGGATCTTAAAACCACAAGGTACACTTCATAAAGAAGACCTGAATTTTTTAACTTGATTTGGCCTCGGTGTTTTTCTGTTGATTCATTTTGAAGACATTAAAAATCGAATTCAAATAGATCTAAATAAAAATAACTGACATATTTCCATAGACGAAAACATAATGGTCCTGCGAATAAGGTTCCTTTCCTCACAGTTTAATGGTTTCTCCAATATTTTTCAAAGACTATTTTTATTCTTTTTTTATATATTTTCGTGACTATAAAAATGATTAATTGCACATTTAGATAACGATCATCTAGATTAGTTTATACTGCATAAAATTATTTTATCTATTTGAATATTTTGTTGGGCGTTATCAATTCATTATGTTCAGTTTATTGCTTCAGTTAAATACTTTACTTGACTTTTAAAGAAGAAATAAAAAAAACTTCGACTATCTTCTATACGTAGTTTAAATAAGAAAATATCAAATTTCGTTTAATTGAACCATATCAAATGTACATGCTCATTATTCAATAATCGTGCTTATAAATGAGCAAACATGATAAACATCAGCCGTACTGACTCTATGAACCGAACTTGAAACAAATCAATGTGTCTCTTCGATACAACCGGTCCAGATAAAGTTTCAATTTAAAAAGAGTTATTGACTCTTGAAAAATATATGAAAGACAACAGTCGCTCAACGATGTTGAAATCTCGTAAATCTATTTTGTTTTAAATTTAGATACGATGAAAAATGAAACACAAGTGCATAATTTATTACCAACTATAAGTTGCACCACAAGAACTCTTTCCAAACTACAAACATCAATTTTATAAAAATTAAAAAAAAAAGATAGATGCCAAATATAGAGCAGGATCTGATTACCTTTCGGTAGTACCAGAATATAGAATACAGAATATTTATTATTCCAATCAAGGGCCCTCGATGGGCAGCATGAGATAAACCTGGTTCTCGGTCAGATTCGTGTTGCTCAGTGTTTATTTTCCATGGTGTTTTATAGACTGTGTTTTGTCTTTTTAATTTCGTTGTTTTTCGGGTTTTTTTTGCCATGGCGTTGTCAGTTTGTTTTCTACTTGTATTTTTGAATATCCCTCTGGCATCTTTTTGTTATTTCAACTGATATTGTATATTTCAGACACCGAACAGTTTATAGATATTTGAAGTTTCAAAATGCACTGATATTAAATGTGTCTCAAGGCTAGAATTTAAAGTGTTTGTCATTGAATTTGACGTAAACTTTTCAATTAAACATATTTTCTAAATCATATATATTCATCCTAACACAAAACGACATGGACACACATTTGAAAATTTTGATATGAAGTGTCTGAAGTATTAGCCTTTGACTCTTTGACTTAGAATAAGTCTATTTAGAAATAAAAGATTACATCAATTCTATTAAATGCTTTAAAGAGACAGTTGTTGTTACCCTTCTATAATACATACATAATGTATTTTATTTCATTGAAATTGAGAAGTGGGTTGAGCAGACGATACATGATTTATTTCCCGTGTCAAAATTGTTAATTCAATTCAAAATATTCTAAAAGTCACTAACAAGGATGTGATGTGTTGTTCTAAATACCGTGTGATGCAAAATGTCTGCGTTTTCGTTTTCTGATTGCGAAAGATTAAGTAGAGGAAACAGTTTTTCGCTACCACCTCTGACACATGAAAAACACAAATTGGATATATTTCTATGTCCGTCATACCCGTCTGCAGTACATGTGTTTCCAAAGCTAAATGTAAGAATTGTTTTCCTTTCAATTTTATTTTTGTCATATACAAGATACTAATTAGGATTATTTCAGCATTTGTGGGAAAAAAACTGCTTCTGTAACCGTCAGTATGACTTCAAGTTTTAATCAATTCATTTGTTATGATTTAGGTCGAGATAATATTTATAGTTTTTTTTTCAGGGAGGTCCAAACAGTCTTAACTCGGAAATAAGTTCACAATATTCTGCCAAGTATAGAAGTTCATCAGATCTCAGCCAAACAAAAGTTGCCAGCTCGCCTTTCTTGCCCAAGGTAAGTGACACCGTTCTTATAAAATATTTATAAATACTATAACAATTACTAGTAGTTAAAAACAAACATGGTTGCTTCCTTTTCTACCACCAGTGGCTAATAAGTGTTTAAATAATGTATCTTTTAAATTATGTTTAAAAGAACAACAACGTCAGATTTCTTTCATAGTTTATTTTTCTAAATCATATCTTGTAGCATGAATTGTTATTAATATGCAATCTAGATAAAAGTATCAAATAATTGGCTACTTTACAGGCATAAATCTTCACACATATATAGATATACAATGTCTGAGTACGCAGATTTTCATCAGAAACTTCCAACTTGATTCTTTAAACGGAAAATCTAAAAATCTACGGGCATATATTTAATTCAAAATAGCAAGTGCCACTGCAATGTAAGATAATAAATGCTGGTAGCTCCGAGAAGTACAAAAAAAAACAAAGTAATTTTTTTCAATGAAATGTAAAATACAAATCTCAATTAGCATAAATTGTGATGCTATAAATTAAAGTCACTTTAAGATTTTGGATCGGAACATTGCACTTTCTAACGTTTGGTAAAAGATAACAGATTTCAAGACGACAAACCTACCACTTATACATGGATGGCAATATTTTTAAAGAAATGTTTGTTGAAATTTTGAGACAAAATAAAACGTAAAGAAAATATATTAAGAATCAAGTGAGCACGAAACAATGTGACCTTTTAAACTCAACTCAACTCAACACAACTAAAAAATCAATAGCTAAAATTGGGACAAGGTTTAATACTTTGGATCACCAAAAAATGTTATGTAATTCTCATTTTGGCAAAAATATTAATCATAACTAGAAATCAAGCAAACGTTTACTAAATCTAAGTTAGGCTACACCACCAATTATTAAATTCAGGTCAAAGTTCACTGTAACGGAAAGTTGAATATAGTAGGTAAAACCATCCAGTTTATAAAAATTGGACAACTATCCCAGCCTTGCAACACAGAGCCTTTTTTCGTGATCTTATGAATCAGGTCAAAGTAAATATGCATTATACCTTTTATAGGTATTCTGGATTTGTATTTACACAAGACTATCTCTTTTTATCTTCTATGTGTTGTATTAGCCATAACGGTTTATAATTGTTAACAACTTCACGAAGACACTTAGTTACATATATGCACCTTTTAAGATATTGTTGTTTGTGCTAACGTCTCGCGGCACGTATTTCAGAATTAAATGTCTATTTTATTTATATTAAACCATCTCTATTGATATAGGGTGTAATGAAGCAAATCATATATCATGTTTTGGAGGGGTATTTGTGGAAAAATACTTGGTTGGGGAGGGTTGGATGGAATTGCCGATCAATTGTCGTGCATTTTAACTTATTATCCAAATGTTGTTTTAATGGTCGTAACATGAGAAATTAATTTAGAGTTAAGAGGTCAGGGAGGTTAGAATTTTGTTTTTAATCACCCTTCAATGGAACAAGTGTGTTTTCCATGACTAAGTAAGTGTTTTTTGTTAATCTATAATTCCTCGAATAACCGATTATGATAATCTCTAATCTTAATCCACCTTGAACTGCAATGTATTCTACATATTTTTTTCAATTTGGGTAATGAGGTCATTGACAACTGTTTTGTTTAAAAATAAACAGAAATTAATTCTAATGGAATCAAGGACCACTGTATTATACTAACTCTGTCATCATTGCAACCAACCAATCTGGCACTGTTGCCAATAAGTCAACTGGAAAAGAACGAGTAAGCAATCAATTTATTTAAGGGCACTGTACCTTAGTTTCAAACTTTTATTACGCCTATCCTGAATACTAACCCCCGACCCCCCACCCCACCCCTTTTTTTCACCAAACCACACAAACCAAAATATTATTTTTTTTTTTTCAAAAAGAAACTGTAAAAAGCCCACTTCAGTTAAAGAGAAACCATTATACATGAAAAGGTATTTCTTGTCAGGTTTGTATAAAGCAAGAATCAACCAACTTACTTTTATCTACAATAAGTCCAATTAAAGAATCTCAAGATATGTCGTCACGAGGTTTCAGCATAGCATAGTACTGTAGTGTAAAATAAATATTTCAAAGATATAGTTAAAGATGTGGTATGAGTACCAATAAGACAACTCTCCATCCAAGTCACAATTTATAAAAGTAAACCATTATAGGTCAAGATACGGCCTTCAACAAGGAGCCTTTGCTCACACCGAATAACAAGCTATAAAGGGCCCCTACTAGTGTAAAACCATTCAAACGGGGAAACCAACGATCTAATCTACATAAAAACATGAAACGAGAAACACGTATGAACTAAATAAACATACGACAAGTACTGTACATTAGATTCCTGACTTATGACAGGTGCAAACATTTTCAACGGGATTAAACCGTTATAATGGTACCAAACCTTCTCTCTTTTCTGAAAGTTCAAACAATAGTATAACATCACAATATAGAAAGACACACTATAAAATATCAATTGGAAGGGGAAAAAAAACCAAATTAACACACAATTCATGTTTATATTAAATCTAATTTTTTCGTGAAACATATGTTTAAGAACAAATGGAACCCCTTTACTATTTAAAGTGATTTTTTTGTGTAAACAGTATCCGGTATCATTCAATATGAATCCGTTCCCAATTATGTCTGCAAATTCCACGTAAGTCATCACCATGTTTGTTCGGCTTAATTATCAGACCAACATTTAAATAAATAATCAAAAATTCCATACGGATTAATCTTGGTTGTATCAAACTTATTAAA